>NC_092723.1:35198952-35505914 GCF_047496885.1 Scyliorhinus torazame
GACGACTTGCAGTGAGGAATGGTCTGTGATGTTCCTTAGCTGCTGCTTATGTCTGGCTCCTGTCTGTCTGCTGACAGCACGCTGACTCCCCGGCTCATGTCTGACTGAGCCCTACATTTCTCTGTCCCTTTGCTCTCGGGGGGATTAGGGGTGAGGGTCTAGGGTTCACTGAATCGTGCCCAAGTCTTAACACTGCAAATGGAACATTTTCACTGAGTGGGCCAAATCATCTGGCGGACATTGAGGGCCAGTGATAACAACAGAGGCCCGATGGGGAAAAGCACAATGCCACTCGGAGGAGGGGTAAAGAATGTGAGGCGTTAACGTGGTGAAGAACAATAACATTTAATTCAGTGACATTTTCAAATTTAACAATTGACAATGTCTCCCGAACAACCTGTGCGTAGCTTCACCCGTGCCCACGCTGTGACCCTACAATTCCTTACACTTGCAAACCCTCTCACCATGTCTGGCCGTGTTCCCAGGATGCACATCAGAGGTGGATGCGGCCTGCTGACTTCCACACCCTGTTGCCCAAGTTGGAACCCTACTGCCCAATTTGCCCACACCCTGTTGGAAAGACCAAGGAACTGATCATCGACTTTAGGAAGCGTAGCACGACACACACTCCTGTCTGCATCAATGGCTCCGAAGTGGAGATGGTCAATAGCTTTAAGTTCCTGGGGGTCACCAACAGTCTGTCCAGGTCCACTCATGTTGATGCAACAGTCAAGAAAGCCCAACAACGTCTCTACTTCCTACGGAATCTAAAGAAATTTGGCATGTCTGCATCGACTCTCACAAACTTCTACAGATGTGCGAAAGAGAGCACACTATCCAGCTGCATCACAGCCTGGTATGGCAACTGCTCGGTCCAAGATTGTAAGAAACTCAGAGTGTGGTGAACTCAGCCCAACACATCACACAAGATTGCCACACCCACATTGATTCTGTATACACCTCCCGCTGCCTCAGGAAGGCAGACAGCATTATCAGAGACCCCTCCTACCCAGGCATTGCCTTCTTCCAGACCCTTCCATCAGGCAGAAGGTACAGAAGTCTGAAGATTCGCACATGCAGACATAGGAACAGCTTCTTCCCCACAGCTACAAGACTCCTCAATGACTCTCCCTCAGACTGATCTGTTCTCTGTAAGAACACTATTCACGACGCCCTGTGCTGCTCTTGCTCATGTGTTTGCTTTGTTTGGCCCCTTGTTCCGCACTGTAACCAATCACTGTCAATATACCATTTGTCAATGTTCTCTGTTGATTATTCTTTTGTCTACTATGTATGTACTGTGTACGTTCCCTCGGCAGCAGAAAAATACTTTTTGCTGTACTTCGGTACATGAGACAATAAATCAAATCAAAATCAAATCAAAATCAAATCAAATCAAAATCAAGATACACTTGGCAGGCATCCTCTGGAGGGTCCCAGCCTATCTTTGAGTTGTCGCTTCGCGTTGCTCTTCCCGGCTGTGCCTGAATAGCGGCAGTTTCAGGAATGGAGGGATTCAGGTTCGCGGGGGCTCTCCCAGGGTCTTCTGGGTGGAAGGCCACGGGATATGCTCCAGCAGATCCTATTCCCTCTGGGTGCTCATGGACCCCTGCATTACTCCATGGGATGGAGGGGCTGCTGGAATGAGCTCCAGAAGACTGAACACCTTCTGGCGCTGTCAGTCCTGGAGGCCTGCCATTATCTCAACCATACAGTTGAAGTCCTCAGTCATGGTCCTCAGGAACTAAGCTATTCAGGAACTGAACTAAACTAAGCTTGGATAACGAGAGATATTGTAGGCCTCGTCAAAAAGAAAAAGGAGGCATTTGTCAGGGCTAAAAGGCTGGGAACAGACGAAGCCTGCGTGGAATATAAGGAAAGTAGGAAGGAACTTAAGCAAGGAGTCAGGAGGGCTAGAAGGGGTCACGAAAAGTCATTGGCAAATAGGGTTAAGGAAAATCCCAAGGCTTTTTACACGTACATAAAAAGCAAGAGGGTAGCCAGGGAAAGGGTTGGCCCACTGAAGGATAGGCAAGGGAATCTATGTGTGGAGCCAGAGGAAATGGGCGAGGTACTAAATGAATACTTTGCATCAGTATTCACCAAAGAGAAGAAATTGGTAGATGTTGAGTCTGGAGAAGGGTGTGTAGATAGCCTGGGTCACACTGAGATTCAAAAAGACGAGGTGTTGGGTGTCTTAAAAAATATTAAGGTAGATAAGTCCCCAGGGCCTGATGGGATCTACCCCAGAATACTGATGGAGGCTGGAGAGGAAATTGCTGAAGCCTCGACAGAAATCTTTGGATCCTCGCTGTCTTCAGGGGATGTCCCGGAGGACTGGAGAATAGCCAATGTTGTTCCTCTGTTTAAGAAGGGTAGCAAGGATAATCCCGGGAACTACAGGCCAGTGAGCCTTACTTCAGTGGTAGGGAAATTACTGGAGAGAATTCTTCGAGACAGGATCTACTCCCATTTGGAAGCAAATGGACGTATTAGTGAGAGGCAGCATGGTTTTGTGAAGGGGAGGCCGTGTCTCACTAACTTAATAGAGTTTTTCGAGGAGGTCACTTAAGATGATTGATGCAGGTAGGGCAGTGGATGTTGTCTATATGGACTTCAGTAAGGCCTTTGACAAGGTCCCTCATGGTAGACTAGTACAAAAGGTGAAGTCACACGGGATCAGGGGTGAGCTGGCAAGGTGGATACAGAACTGGCTAGGTCATAGAAGGCAGAGAGTAGCAATGGAAGGATGCTTTTCTAATTGGAGGGCTGTGACCAGTGGTGTTCCACAGGGATCAGTGCTGGGACCTTTGCTCTTTGTAGTATATATAAATGATTTGGAGGAAAATGTAACTGGTCTGATTAGTAAGTTTGCAGACGACACAAAGGTTGGTGGAATTGCGGATAGCGATGAGGACTGTCAGAGGATACAGCAGGATTTAGATTGTTTGGAGACTTGGGCGGAGAGATGGTAGATGGAGTTTAATCCGGACAAATGTGAGGTAATGCATTTTGGAAGGTCTAATGCAGGTAGGGAATATACAGTGAATGGTAGAACCCTCAAGAGTATTGAAAGTCAAAGAGATCTAGGAGTACAGGTCCACAGGTCATTGAAAGGGGCAACACAGGTGGAGAAGGTAGTCAAGAAGGCATACGGCATGCTTGCCTTCATTGGCCGGGGCATTGAGTATAAGAATTGGCAAGTCATGTTGCAGCTCTTTAGAATCTTAGTTAGGCCACACTTGGAGTATAGTGTTCAATTCTGGTCGCCACACTACCAGAAGGATGTGGAGGCTTTAGAGAGGGTGCAGAAGAGATTTACCAGAATGTTGCCTGGTATGGAGGGCATTAGCTATGAGGAGCAGTTGAATAAACTCGGTTTGTTCTCACTGGAACGAAGGAGGTTGAGGGGAGACCTGATAGAGGTCTACAAAATTATGAGGGGCATAGACAGAGTGGATAGTCAGAGGCTTTTCCCCAGGGTAGAGGGGTCAATTACTAGGGGGCATAGGTTTAAGGTGAGAGGGGCAAGGTTTAGAGTAGATGTATGAGGCAAGTTTTTTACGCAGAGGGTAGTGGGTGCCTGGAACTCGCTACCGGAGGAGGTGGTGGAAGCAGGGATGATAGTGACATTTAAGGGGCATCTTGACAAATACATGAATAGGATGGGAATAGAGGGATACGGACCCAGGAAGTGTAGAAGATTATAGTTTAGTCGGGCAGCATGGTTGGCACGGGCTTGGAGGGCCGAAGGGCCTGTTCCTGTGCTGTACATTTCTTTGTTCTTTGTATGCTTTGTAGTTCTCCCATCATTGGTCAGACCTCTTCCCCAGGGCTTCCACTGTGGACTCCACCCTTATAGTTTTGGCCTGGGTGCCACACATTTCTGGCACCATCTCCTGCCTCAGAAGGCTTTTGGACTCCTCCATTTGACGTTGCAATTGTTTCACTGACATCCCCTCCTGGTATTCCTGGCTCTGCCTTTGCATCTTAAGCAGCTGAGGGATGAACATGTCCAGAGGCGCGGCACCTAGCTGGGACCCAGCTGGGTCCTGGGATCCAGCAAAACTCAGACAGCCCAACTCATGGGACATTCCTGCCTCCACCTGATGTGCATCAGAAGCAGTGTGATTCTCACCAGGTGCCACCAAGAAGCCTGAGCACTAATGTTACCCACCAAGGTGTGTGTCTCTGCGATGGTGGATAGTGCAGGTAATAGCCATGACGTTTCTTCGGTGCCCTCCTCGGACATCTCTCCTAAGGTCGTGTCAAGCGTGGGTGGTGGGACACTGTTGGTGGACAGGCCAAGTTGTTTGGGTGATGCTGTGAGGCAATCAAGATGGAACCAGTACTTGGCCTGGTCAAGGGTTTGGATACACAGAATTCACTTGCGTTTGGTCATCTGGATGAAGGTGGAATGGCTCCTCACTTTTGTCTCACAGATCCACTTTGCTCTCAGCACAGGCTCGTACCCCTGCGAACTCCAGAGCTCTCTCCTTGAAAGGAGTCAGGATCCTCACCTAGGGTATCCCACCACCCACCTACTCTCGCTCACGGAAGTTGTGGACAGGCTTTTCCTTAAGAACACAAATGGAGACGATGTGAGCTGGATGCCTGGTGGGTCAGATAATGGTGATACCTGGCATTTAATCAAGGAGGGGTTCTGACGAGGAGTGCTAGGGCAGGGGGGGGGGGGGGGGGGGGTGAGGGGGCTGTGTGGGAGGGCGCTTGTGGGAGGTGGGGGCTGGGGCCTTGCGAGGTGACAGCATGTGGGATCGCGGTGACATTCAGTGGAGTTACTGCAAGGTGGAGTGCAGAGAGGAAACCGGGAGCACTTACCCTGGCTGAATGGAGTATGCCATTCATCTCCTTGCGACACTGCACCCCCTTGCGACACTGCACCCCCATCCTCTTGGTCAGGCTGCTGGCACTAACCAGTGCTGCAACCGTCTCCTTGCTGGAGGGTCTTCTGTCAGTCCAAGCGTACATTGTTGCCCATCTCTCCTTCACGCATCCAACATATGGCTGAGGGACTCCCCCCATGAATGGAGGAGCTGGTTTCCACGCTGCCATCCTCCTGCCTTGAACGACGGCAGGTGCAGTGGAGCGGTTTAAAGTGCTCTTTTTTAAAGTGCTCAGGACGCTCTTAGGGCAGGTGAATCAGATGTGCCACTTTTCACATGGGGGGGGGGAAAAAAAATTCGAAGTGCATGAGAGTTGCAGTCCAAATCGCACCGCCTGGGCCAGTGGGAATCAGACCAATTTTCGCACAGAAAATGACATTTGGCCATTTTTTCAGAGAATTCCACCTCATGTCGGGAATACTTGCGAAAAGGTGGAGGGAGCAACTGCCGTCGTCACAGAGCAAATGAGGAAGAACTTTCAGACAATATAAAACTTGTTCATTCAAAGTAAGTGGTCCCATAGGGCAATAAACAGGTGGAAAGACAGCTGCTTATATACCTCACCCAATATCCTGCTCCATTGGCTCTGTGCCACTTCACATTGTTGCTGCTGTCTTGCCATGGGGAAAGTGAAGGAAAAGATCTGCTGGCAGGTAATGCGTTCATATGGCAGATATCACCCGCGGTCACTTGGAGTGCTCCACTGGAGTAGGAATTCAAGACTGGCATCACTTCTGAAGCTAGTATTACAGTCTTCAGTTTTTTAATTTCTGAACAGAGAACAGTCCAGCACAGGAACAGGCCATTCATCCATCCAAGCCTATACCGGTCATGATACCTTCTCAAGTAAACAGCACAAGGTTGATCTGAACCCATTGCCTGGTGGGAATAAAAGGCCCGATGACTAAAATCACCTCTGAAAACTTTGCATCACTTTTCCACTTCACTAATACTGTGGAAAGATAATATCACCTCCGGTCACTTACCTTTAAAAAAGGTATTTCCTTGATCAGTGGGTCTTGGCAACTATACCAGCTCTAACAATGATGTCAAATCGGAATTGTGCAATCGGGAAGGTAAATAAAATGTAAATGTTGCCACAGTTCCAGAGGACAGCTCTCCTCTTTGAAAGCTGGCTGGTAGTGATTTAACCCGAGAGTCGCCACACCTCAGGCAAGTGGCAAGGTTGAGAAGGCGGGTCCTTCATTAATCGCCTCAGCCGGCAAGGGAATTGAATCTGTGTCTTTGACGCCGCACCTCGTCTAGCCAACTGAACTAACCACAGAGCATAGGTCATCCCATCCTAACTCCATTATTTATACATCTCTGCCACTGAGAAGCTAGATATTTCCCACAATGAAACATGATGGATTGTGTGAAGTTGTTGGGGTGTAAATCAGATTTATCGATGACCCGCACAGGTGAAAATGCAGTGCTTTGCCCTCCCAACACAGCAATTTGGGGAACATAATATTGAACAGTGGATCATTGCTCAGCAATAAAAAGAATCTCATCAACCCTTGAACTGAAATCCCAGCTCTGGAAATATTGCATCAGTCTTGTATTTACTATTCCATATGATGTTTGAGTGCCAACACTCACTCAATTGACCACATTTGGAAGATCTTGGGCGGGATTCTCCGACTCCCCGCCGGGTGCGAGAATTGGCAGGGGGCAGCGTGAATCCCGCCTCCCCCCCGCTCCGACGCGGGCTGCCAAATTCGCAGGTGCCGGTTATCGGGCGAGGGCGGGGATCGCGCCGCGCCGGTCGAGGGCCGTTGGCAGCAGCCACCCCCCCGGCAATTCTCCAGGCCCCGATGGGCCGAGCGGCCACCCGTTTTTGGCCAGTCCTGCCGGCGTGAAATAGACAAGGTCCATACCGGCGGGACCTGGCTTGGAAGGCGGTTAGTGGGGTCTTTGGGGGAGCGCGGGGGGATCCGGCCCTGGGAGGGCCCCCACGGTGGCCTGGCCCGCGATCGGGGCCCACCGATCTGCGGGCGGGCCTGTGCCATGGGGGCACTCTTTCCCTCCGCGCCGGCCTCTGTAAGGCTTTGCGATGGCCGGCGCAAAGAAGAAACCCCCTGCGCAATGCAGGAAACAAGCCAGTGGTCCTGCGCATGCGCCAAATCGCAACGGCCGACGGAGGCCCTTCGCCGCTGGTTGGCGTGGCGCCAACCCTGCCAGCGCCAGCCTAGCCCCCAGAAGTGCGGAGGATTCCGCACCTTCCAGGTGGCCCGACGCCAGAGTGGTTCATGCCACTCTTTAGTGCCGGTACGGACCGCCCCGCCGTTCGCGGGAGAATCCTGGCCCTTGTCTTCAGGATGTTTCCCTGCAGATGTTTCCCTGATAGGTGAAGATAACTTTCCTGACTGTGTTTCATGTTTCCTCAACTCTTTGCTCAAAAGTTTATTTATAGGTGCCCTTCAGTCAGCGTTACTCTTTATACATATATGTCACTGCAATTTCTGTCAGAGAAGGACTAGAGTATACTCAATCTGGGAGTTTGCAGGAGAGAGGTTTGTTCAGCACATTACTGAATGTCACACAGTAGGGATGTTACAATCTATTATTGGGAAATAAGCACCTGCCATCTTATGAATTGATATCCAGCAAATTCCTATTCCAAAGCCTCAAAGAAAAAGTAATAGATTGGCTCAGCTTCAAGTCGCCAAATGATGTGGTGATAGATCATTATTTAGAAAACGTATGAGAATTGTTTCTTGCCATCATGATAAATTGTAGTGAATAAAATAAACACCGTTCAGATGTTCATCATAACTCTTTATCTGGTCAAAGTAGGTGATCCTTTGCAGAAGACAAATCATTCACTTTTGTCCCAATTTAACCTGTACAAAGCAGTTTTCAGGAGTCGGTATCAGTGTCAGGAGAAAGTCTTTTGAGATTTGCAAACAAATGAAAGCCTTCAAACTATGGGATGGAATGTATTAACCATCTAAAAAGAGCTTAGACAATCAACACTCCAGTTGTACAAACTAGGGGTTTTTTGTTTGCAAGAGATCAGTGCCAGACAAAGATTGGTTGATTGAATTTTTTTTAAAGAGAGAACAGTATACTCAAGGCAAGGAATGTTAGTGCTGGGAAATGGGACACGCACCAATGCCACAGACTGCACACAGATCCACTCTGACCTACAAATGTAACTCGAGGTTAACCTCCCAGAGCACCCACTAATGGGTTTTCATTCAACTCAGCCATTTTCATTGTAGCCTCTTTGGATAAAAGAACGTCAACTTAAATTTTCATAGCGTCTTTAACAAAGCTTCATGACAGCGTTATCAAATAAAACTTGACATTGAATCATTCGAGAAGACATTAGGAGAGTTGAGGAAAAGTTCGATCAAGGAGGCATGTTTTAAGCAGCTTCTCAAACAAAGGGAGAGGGGTTGGAGAGGCAGGAAGATTTAAGGAAGGAATTTCAGAGCTTAGGGCCCAGGCATCTGAAGGGATGACCTTCAATGGTGGAGCAATTATGGATACTCAAGAGACCAGAATTGGAGGAGCACAGATATCTTGGAGAAGTTGTGTGTTGGGGGTAGGGTGGGGGAGGGAGGTGCTTTGTAGAGTTGTAAACAATTATATTGAAAGGGGCGCGAGGTGAGGCCACAGAGGGATCTGAAAATATGGATAATAATTTTAAATTTGCTCGATTGTGAGCCAATTAGATCAGTGAGCACAGGGGTGATGGGTGGGCTGCATTTAATATGCATCAGCATACAGCCAGCAATATATTGGACGAGCATTAGTGAATGGAGGGTGGAAGATGGGAAGCTGGCCAGGAGAGTGTTGGAAAAGTCAAGTCTACAGGCAACAAAGGCATGAATAGTGGTTATGATGACATGTAAACCACCTATAAGTGGGGTGGGGTGTGGGGGTGGAATGGGAGATGGCCAATATTACAGAGATAGAAACAAGTGGTCTTGGTGATGGAGCAGATATGCAAGTGGATCAACTTGGTCACTACAGATACAAGCTCATCTGGTTCAGCCTGAGAGAGTTGCCAGAGAGAGGGTTGAAAGCAGTGGCTTAGGAACCAGGGTTATGGCAGAGACCAAAGTCCAAATGACCAAAGAGAAAATGCTGGAAAAATCTCAGCAAGTTGGCAGCATCTGTAGGGAGAGAAAAGAGCTAACGTTTCGAGTCCAGGTGACCCTTTGTCAAAGCTGCTTAAATCTTTTCTCTCCCTACAGATGCTGCCAGACCTGCTGAGATTTTCCAGCATTTTCTCTTTTGGTTTCAGATTCCAGCATCTGCAGTAATTTGCTTTTTAAAGTCCAAATGACTTTGGTCTTCCCAATATTTAACTGGAAGGAACTGCTCCTCATTCAGAACTTTCAATTTAAAATAAATCAAATCAGACAGCCACAAAAGATTTTTTTTTCCTGTTAGCAGTGGCTATAGTAACAGTGACGTGGCAGCATACTAATCAACGTGCTGCCCTATCTCCTGCAGAACAAAAGACAATTGAAACAATGGCAGTTACAACAATAGGGAACATCAAATAAGCTGCAAGAACAATGAGGCTGATTTCTAATTGAGATATCCTACCTGCACTGGCAATGATTTTAACTTCACAATCTGACATTATACTGAGTGTTTTGTAAAAGTAGAAGCACTAAAGCCATTTATTTTACAGGTCCAGGGGACTGAGAGAGTACCTATATACCTGGATCAAACCACTGATCATGTTCTTTAATTAGCCCTTTCTCCTCAGTTCCTAGGGTGCAGGCTGAATTCATTATTACATCAGTTTCTGTCACTTTTTCCTTTGGTCACCCTTTGCAGGTGGCAAAAGACATAGGAACATAGGAACAGGAGTAGGCCATTCAGCCTCCAGAGCCTGCTCCACCATTCAATGAGACCATGGTTGATCTGTGGCCTAACTCCATATACCTACCTTTGGCCCATGACCCTTAATACCTTTGCTTAACGAAAATGTATCGAACTAAGATTTAAAATTGACAACAGATCTAGCATCAATTACCATTTGTGGGAGAGAGTTCAAGCGTGAGAATGCTCCACTGCTGCAAGAGGGCATTTTTGTAAGGTTGAACATTTGGCACTGTCTCATGCAACCTTATGTTCAATTAATGGTAAGTACAGCATTGAGCTACTCAAGAGTGCTATTGAAAAATCAACCAAGCGTCAATGAAGTCAATAAAATATTGACAAACATGGCCAAACCCAGAGAATTCAAGTGAGGAGAAATTGTTGTTAAACTACATGGTGGTGTCATCATCCGGCACCTTCAGCACTGTGTCTCATTGAGGTAGCTGAGGAATGACCACAATGCTGACAAAGCTGAATCTACATGTCAGGGATCTGAATTTTGAGGAACTGGTGCTGAAACCGCTTAGGATGTCCATTTTCTAGTCTGGAAAACTAGTGGAAGATCCACCTCGGTCTTCTCCAGCTGCTCACCATCATCACAGAAGCCAAAGCCAGTCTTCAACCTGTATTCCATCTGTAGTACTGAAGGCTTGCACTGTAGAACCAGCAGTGCCCTTAGCCAAGCTTTTCCAGTGCAGCTACAGTATTGTCATCTACCCAACAAAATGGAAAATATCTAAGGTGTGTTCTATGCACAAAAGTCAGGTAAATTCCAGCCAATTATTGTTCCAATAGTCTACTTTTAATCATCAAAATGATGTACTTAATCAGTGATATGTTATCAAGCAACGTCTACTCATCAATAACATGTTCACCGATACTCAGTTGGGCCAGTCAACTCCAGACGTCAGTACAGTCTCGGCCCAAGCTTGAACAAAAGAACCCAATTCCGAAGGTGAGCTAAGAGTTATCACACTTGACATCAAGGTAGCATTTAATTGACCAAAAGTGGCATCAAATAGCCAGAGTAAACTTGAAGTCAATGGGAATCTAGGCAAATGTCTACAAATTTGAATTATTCTTTATCCAAAGATACTAATGATTTCATAGTGAAAACATGCCAAGCACCCACGATAATTACAAACAGTAATAAGATTCTTTCCATTAGCAATTCGTATGCAACTAATAGTAAGCACACATTAATGAGGTGCGAACACCTGACTTGCCTGAAATTATTAAATGCAGGGGATTACTACATCGGGTGAATCATCATAATTTGGTTTTTCCCATAGCAGTAAAATAAGTTATTGAACTGCATGAAACAATTGCCATGCTTGAAATGAAATGAAAATCACTTATTGTCACAAGTAGGCTTCAATGAAGTTACTGTGAAAAGCACCTAGTCGCCACATTCCGGCGCCTGTTCGGGGAGGCTGGTACGAGAATTGAACCATGCTGCTGGCCTGCCTTGGTCTGCTTTAAAAGCCAGCGATTTAGCTCAGTGTGCTAAACCAGCCCCTGCATGATGCATTATATGCGGCATCCTGGAATTGATTCCTGTGGACTGGCAAATGGTTAGTGCAATTTGCTCAATACAAGCCTCCCGTGATAAGTAAGGACAGTGGAACTGGTTGTGAGTGTACTTGTGCTATACTAGAGGTTCCAGATTCCAGCAGATGTGGAATCTAACCTATCAAGTGGTCCTCAATATTTAATACAGATTCACATTCACATGATATAAATTAAAAATCAACCACAACTATGCCCTTTTCCTGAAACACCGAGTTAACACAAACAGTTTCTTGATCTGAATGCCGCAAGTATATATACTGTGTCGCTTCCTTTGGCACAAAATGCAACTGGCCAAGTTAAATAAAAGAGAAAACAATTTTATAAAAAAAGGTTTTGTCGAAGCGTTCAAAAGCCATTTGACCAATCAAATTTAAGTCATTTTCAACAAAAGGCCATGAGATGCATCACTCATTTTAAAGATGATTTTAATAATAATAATAATAATAGGCTTCAATGAAGTTACTGTGAAAATCCCCTAGTCGCTACATTCCGGCATCTGTTTGGGGACGCTGGTACGGGAATTGAACCCACGCTGCTGCCTTGTTCTACATTACAAGCCAGCTACTTAGCCCAGTGTGCTAAACCAATCCCAGCTATTTTTATTTTTATTTAAAGCAAGTTCATAATTTGTGCGCTCCTTCATGGAAAATGATTTGAACTTGTTTTTGTGAACTGTTTAGTTAGCCCTCTAAAGCCAAACATTCCTTTCATGTAATGGTTTACTTTCTGATTAGTGCAGAAAGAATAGTGGGGGTAAGGGCCTTTTGTTTTTTCCTTCAAAAGATACACCGAACCTAGTGAGTGGGTGGGCAGACAATCTGCTCACAGATCTGAGTAACCAGCAGTTGAGAAATGTGCACGAGCGACGGTGATGACTCACTCATGATTTCCAATCGCTCCCGATGCAACAATCTAATTGGATAATTGGATGGTGAACAGTTGGTGCCAATGCATCATATTACTCGGTGGCACATCCACCGGGAATCCCAACATGCTGTGCTTCCAAGCCACTCATCTGGTTTGAATAATTTTAAATACCTCCAGAGAAGAAAGTCACGTACTCCCTGCAGTTTTACAAACGGAGTCAAAATGTGAACAAATGGTTTCTTTTTTAGCCACCAAGTGTCTTTTAATAACCGGATCCACTTTCACTTTCAGGCCAGATTACAAGGCCACTGCACCTTTAATCTGTATGGGAATCTGAGCCTACATCATAGAAATCCATACGACCGCTACAGTGCAGAAGGAGGTCGTTCGGCCCATCAAATCTGTACCGACCCTCTGAAAGAGCACTTAGGTCCACTCCTCCCACCCTAGCCCCGTCACCCCACACATTGACAATAGCCAATCCACCTAACCGACACCTCTTTTGGACTGTGGGAGGAAACCGGAGCACCCAGAGGAAACCCACACAGACACGGTGAGAACGTGAAAACTCCACAAAAGACAGTCAACTGCGGCTGGAATTGAAACTGGCTCCCTGGTACTGTGAGGCAGCAGTTCTAACCACTGCGACACCGTGCTGGCCTCATAACTAAATTAAAATATACCATTTTGCGCCATTTTGTATTCTAAATTTTAATGACAAACATTCATCCATTGTTACACATTGAGGATAGCATAGCTGTCATATGCTATAATTGTTTGATTATGTACAACCATTCAGTTGCATGTGGATTAAAATGCAGTTATTTAGTGCAAGTTAAGCTGTGATTTAGATCTCTTCAGTCTGGGCTATTATTGTGCAACTGTTGGTAGCTTGTCACAGACCATTAACGGCAAAGGCGTCCTGTCTGAAAAACATTTCATCTGTACAAATTAGATGACAACATGCTTGTGAAATGCAAGGAAGAATTCAAGTGTAGACGATTTGAATCGTCGAGTTCAAAAATATATTAAAATATTGACTTGAATTCTGGGAAAAGTAACCTCAAGGGGCAAGGGGCCTACAATTTGGGTTGTCACTTTGATCCACTAAGTTTCCAGTATGTGGAAAAAAGCAGTCCAAATTTGGTTCCATCTGGAACCTCCAGTGCCCACGCATCTCAGGCTATTTTGGGCATATGACTGAAGTTTCCAGATGACTCCAGGTAATCTATCCATCATGCTCTCCTAGGAACGCAATGTTGGCATGAATTCTGTGTTGACCTTAAAGAAGGTCCCAGATGTCCCCAAGAACAAAATAATCAATCTGGAGAGGATCAAACGCTTACAAAAACATTCCCTTTTGCTTGTTTAGGAGCAGTGGAAAAACATCCTGCATTATTTTTTTCCTCTCTTCCCAGGCCTTAGGATCCACCTATCAAAAGGCCTAAGAGTCACACTCCGTGTGACTGAAACAACAAAACAGATACTTTTAGTATGGCTCAGCTCAGTTATGAAGTGAACACTGCTCTTGAGATTTGAGTTGGGCCCAAACATCACCAGCAGTCTTGTTCTGCCATACTTCTGATAGTGGGACAGGAATCCCAGGATTTTAAGGCATCTGCACCTTATTAAAAATCTTACATCTGTCACATTTCCTTTACTACAATGCCACCATCGGCACTGGGATGTACAATGACAAGTTTAGAAATTTTCATTATAAATGTGGACTTTGGAAATTATAGTGGAATTATGGGCAGATGATGCGACTTCAAATTGGCGACTGAATTACATCCATACTCCCTGGTCCAATTTATTTCCCCACCCTTTAACCTCACTTCATCTGATAGCAATGGTTAACACCACATGGTAATATACTTTTTTTTATTAAAGGAGATAAATCTTAATACTGAGGAATTAAATATTTTCTCCTGTTCAGAGTGGGCTATAATTTTCCAGAACTTGCACTCACATCTCTGTATTCGGCCCATTTCCAATTTACTTCAGTCAGAATTTCTGGTGAGATTCTAGCCTTCAAACGGGAACCTACCAATACAATTGAGGAAACTCTGGTGGTGCTGACGCGGGGTCGACTGGAGGGGAGAGGGGATGCAGCACTAAGTAGGAGAGTCCTAAGCCCCCGAAGACAAGATACTATTTGCACCGGACTGACAGAGGAAAAGCAGCCAGCAGCAGTCCTGGTGGGATAATGAACATTCCAGATGTGGCAGTGAGATTGCAAGTAGACCTTACGGCTGGATTTTCTGACATTGTTTCCTACAATCCCACCCAATTGCAGGGGATAATTCAAGCCCCCCCCCCCCCCCCCCCCATCCCCCCCCAACTTCCATTTCAGTTTTCCCAATTGCTGAGGTGAAGGGCGGCACGGTAGCACAGTCGTTAGCACTTTTGTTGCACAGCACCAGGGACCCCGGCTCGGTTCCCGGCTTGGGTCACCGTCTGTGCGGAGTCTGTGTGGAGTCTGTGTGGAATCTGCATGTTCTCCTCGCGCCTGCATGGGTTTCTTCCGGATGCTCCGCGGAGTTTCCTCCCACAAGTCCCAAAAGACATGCTTGTTAGGTGAATTGGACATTCTGAATTCTCCCTCTGTGTACCCGAACAGGCGCCGGAGCGTGGCGACCAGTGGATTTTCACAGTAACTTCACTGCAGTGTTAATGTAAGCCTACGTGTGACACGAATAAAAATTATTATTATTAATTCCCTCCCCCCCACCCTCCATTTCAGTTTTAAGCTGTCCAAGTTAAAATAATAGTATGGTTAGATGCAAAGTAAAGCTCATTCCAGCCTGTCTCAATAGTATATCTTAACCACAGAAAATCATCTCCACTTACTATAAAATTAGAGCTTATGATAAGGGCTCACATCTTTTGGGAAGTATGGGGGGTACAGAATGATCAAATCTGTCTCAGGTGGGACCCTTGAAACTATTTGACCTGAATTAAGAAGTGAAAAGGCAATGCGCTTATTTACAGTTGTTCTGGCTGTTCAAACGCAAGTGCATGAATATTCCGTTACCAAATTAAACTGTTCATTCATTCCAATACGTCTTCTGCTGGAAAAACCCAGGACAAGGGTGCTCAACCTTAAAATCAAGTTAGTTCACTCAAAAGTGAAATTAGGAACAATGTTTTCGCAAAAAGCGGTAATGAAAATGTGAAATTCTCTTCCACAAATGGCAGTGGTCGCTGGGCTAATCTGGATTTTCAATATCGAAGAAACAGCTTTTGTCCTTGGGCAAGTCCAACAGGGGATATGGATGAAAGGCAGGTAAATAGAGTTGAGGCCCATTTCCGTCACCATCTAATTGACTGGTGGACTAGACTCAAGGGGTTGATATATTTCCATGTTAAGATGATGTGTAGCTTGGAGGGGAACTTGCAGGTGGTTGTGTTCCCATGAGTCTGCCAGCCTTATCCTCCTAGATGGTAGTAGTCATGGGTTATAGAAGGTGTTGCCGATGGAGCCTTGGTGACTTCTTACAGTGCATCTTGCAGATGGTACACACTGCTGCTATTGTTCTTCAGTGAGGAAGGAGTAAATATTTGTGGGTGGGGTGCCAATCAAGCGGGCTGCTTTGTCCTGGATGGTGTTGAAATTCTTGAGTGTTGTTGGAGCTGCACTCAGCCAGGCAAGTGGGGAGTATTCCATCACACCCTTGATTTGTGCCTTGTAGATGGTGGACAGCCATTGGAGTCAGGAGGTGAGTTACTCACCGCAGGATTCCTAGCCTCTGAACTGTTGAAGAAACTTCACTGGTATATGACCACCAGAATTTTATGGGTGCCACTGACAGGAACTCAACCAATTGCTCACCAAAAATAGCTTTTGTTCTCAAGCCCAGGGAAAAAGTCTGGGATCATGTTCATGTAGTGGCTGCAGATGAAAATCTGACCTCAAATCTTGAGGGAGTTGGAAAGGAATATCCAGCCTTTATTGTTTCAAGTGGATAAGTTACTAACATTCAGGTATAAATTTTAGAACTAAAAGAGGGGTATGGATTAAAGATAATGCATTATCAAATGCCCAGCTGTTCAGATTGGTAAATAGCTGCAAGTAATCTCTTGTTCAAGGGAAACAATGCAAGTAATCTCTTGTTCTACACCTTTTTAGGTGTAGAACCAATATTGGCCAAGGGACATCAGCCAGTGTCAGTACAACAGGCTTAACCTGATATTTCCACATTTGGAGCCAATACCCTGGTAGCCAGATTGTAACATGGGTGAATGATATTACAGCATGAATGGTAGTACATTTAACATTTTGTGATAATGTAACAGAGTCCAATATTACAATGTACTTTTTTAAAAAAACTGCCTTAATTAAAGTATCAAATTTAAGATTACAAGGAGTTAAAATATAAAGTGATTCAAGTCAAACCTCATACTGTTAATTGAACGTGTATTTAATTAACCATTTGATCAATTTAATTACTTTGGCTCATTTACACTAATCTCTTATTTTCTCCTCCCATGTTCTCCCCTCTTCTATTGGCTTGGACTCCTTTATTGGGGTATAATTTACCAAGAAATAGGAAATTACTTGATTCAGTGAAGTAGTCAGGATCTACAAGTCCCAGTACACTCCTGGTCCACACATGTATGTTCAGCGTTGAGAGATCTTTTGGCCAGGGACAAGTGCCCAGTGTGCCTTAAATGGGAAAAGAATGGCACAAAAACCAGATCACAGAACACACAAGTGGGGGCTGTACCATAAGACAGAGGAGTCGAGGGGAGGGGGCGGGAGGGGGAGGTCGCAGGGAAATAGTGGGGACTGGGGATGGAGCCACTAGAAAGAAAGAGAGGAGGCAACATTGGCAGGAACCAAGAAGGGAAACCACTGCGGGGGTGATTAACAAAGAGAGGTTGCAAGTAGTAAGGGTGACAGTCACCAATTAGTGAGGGCTAGGGAGAAGCCCTGGATTCCAGAAAAGGCAGTGTAAAGTTTGTGGCTCTGTGCTGTGGACCATTGGGGAAAAGTAACACTTTGAGCAGTAATGTTCTGCTCGCTGAATCTCACACAACCAACATTCTGGGGATTAACATTGACGAGAAACTGAACTGGGCCAGCCATGTAAATACTGTGACTACAAGAGCAGATCAGAGGCTTGGAATCTTGTGGAGGGTAACTCAGCTCCTGACTCCCCAGAGCCTGTCCACCATCTACAAGGCACATTTCAGGAGTGTGATGGGTTACTCTTAACTTGCCGGGATGAGTGCAGCACCAACAATACTCAAAAGCTTGACACCATCCACCGTAGCACACTTGATTGGCACCCCATTCATCACCTTAAACAATCACTCCCCTCGACCACTGACGGACAGTGGCGGCATTGTGTACCATCTACAAGATACACTGCAGCAACTAGCCAAGGCTCCTCTGACAGCATCTTCCAAACATACATCCTTTTCCACCTCGAAGGACAAGGGCAGCAAGTGCATGGGAACACCTGCAAGTTCCCTTTCAAGTCACACACCATACTGACTTGCAACTATGTCACCGTCCCTTCACTGCCGCTGGGTCAACATATTGGAAAACCCTTCCTTTTTTTAAAATTTAGAGTGCCCAATTCATTTTTTCCAATTAAGGGGCAATTTAGCGTGGCTAAACTGCATGACTTTTGCTTTATAAGGCCAGACCTACCCTGTACATCTTTGGGTTGTGGGGGCGACATCCCCGCTAACACGGGGGGAATGTGCAAACTCCACACGGACAGTGACCCAGAGCCAGGATCAAACCTGGGACCTTGGTGCCATGAGGCAGCCGTGCTAACCACTGCACCACCGTGCTGCCCCAGGAACACCCTTCCTAACATCACTATAGGTGTTCCTACAATACATGGACTGCAGCGGTTCAAGAAGGCAGCTCACCATCACCTTTTCAAGGACAATTACGGATTAGCAATAAATGCTGTCCTAGCCAGTAACACCTACATTGCATACACAAATAAAGAAAATTATTTATAAATATAAAGTTTCCAGAGTAGAGTCCCATGAGTTTATTACTTATACTTTATTTTTGGATTGGGAAACTCCCTGTATTATTCCTTTGAAAATGTTGTGGTAGTTCCATTGGTTCGGCAAAGAACCAACATAGGCCTTCAAACAAAACTTTGAAAGACCAACCTGAACTCGATATATTTGCTGTAGTACAAGAAGAAAGCTTTTTTTCCCCTCCATAATCTATTCTCTCTCCTACAGTCTCAAAAGTTTTCAAAATTGAAGTGAAGCATCATTAATTTTTTACTTCCATGTATCTGAGCTTCCCGACTACCTGTCTCCTGAAATTTACTGCAAGTTTCCTGCCTTGAGCAATCTCCGAGCAGTCAGCTGAAATGTACCTGCTGTCTCTTTTGTCCTCCCCACAGTGGTCATTAAAACTTCACTTTGCAGTTACAGCACTTTCCATTTAACTTCAACCTACAGGCAGACAAAGCTATTCAGATAGATTCATGCTTTATTGCATTTTATGGGACGCAGTTTAAAGCTGATGGGAGTTTGCAATGTGTTTAATTTGTTTTTTTGTGTGCAAAAGATCAATAGATTGTAAAAAAGTAACTGACATTGGATTTTCAGCTAAATTCCTTTCCCCTTGTTGGTTGACAATTGAAGAACGGTCTTAGTCTACATATGCATGACTTTTGCTTTATAAGGCCAGGTTACGACATCTAAACAACAGCAAATGGTCCCTCCCTTTAACAAAATTAAGTTAGTGTACTTAATAATTGTCATACTTTTGCGCAATAAATCCAAGTTCACATGCATGCAACGTGTGATGAAGCAGAAGCTTTTCAAAGGCATTAATAATGTATTTAAATTGGTAGCTTGTTGACACTGGTAGCTTTGAAGTTGTCGGAAAGCAGCAGCGTAAGCAAGGCAGCAGCTTTGATAGTGGCAGCATGCAGGTTCAGAAATGACAGTTTTAGCTCACAACTGTGGCAACACCGTGTATAACGTCAGGATAAACATGCAGCAGCCTGCTCGCAGAGACAGTCGTGCTGCTTTTGACCATTGTCTTCAGCACTCATGCCCATCTCCTTTCAGGCAACGATGTGGGTTTACTGTTGTTGTTTTGTGTATGGAACTTCCTGGATTATTGTGGAAGGTAAAACAGCTGTAGGCACACAGTTGTTTTAAAGCAGACCTGCCACTCTAAAAGCCATCCTGCAGAATCAATGGCACAATTGCTCGAGCAACAAGCATGGCAGCTGGCATTGCACATGTGGTCCATTGCATAAATGCAGGTAAAAAAAATCCACCAAACACCGGGAAAAAATGTAAACCCCTCACAGTCACCCAAGGCCGGAATTGAACCCAAGCCCTGGTGCCGTGAGGCAGCAGTGCTAACCACTGTGCACCATGCCACCCATAGTTTCACTATGAGCTGCATAGTTAACAGCTGTTCATGCACAGAACGATTCAATCTTAAATTTGGAAATGGCATTTTCCACTTGGAGTAAGCAGACAGAAGAATTTAACTCAGCACCTTACTCTCATGCCCACATGTCTGACCTTGGCCTGCCACAGTGCTCCAGTGAAGCTTGACGCAAGCTGGAGCAGCATCTCATCTTCCGAAGGCACCTTGCGGCCCTCAGGGCTCAACGTTGAGTTCAGCAACTCTAGATTGTGACCTTTCTTCTCCATCTTAAACCCCTTTTCAAAAATATCCATACACGTATTGTCACAATGAAAAACATGTACCCACTGCCTCTCCACAGCTGGTCACCTGTCTTTTGTTCTTAACGTTTCTACTTTGTGTTGCAATATCTCACACAGCTCGAACACATTCTCTCTCCCTTCAGTTCTGACGAAGAGCCGAAGGACTCAAAACGTTAACTCTGCTTTCTCTCCTCGTAGATGCTGCCAGACCTGCTGAGCTTTTCCTGCATCATCCTCTGTTCTTGCATGAAAAGAATTTACACACCTGACAATGCTTCAGCTTTTGTAGCTATTAAATTATTTAAAACGCTGTTTCTATTCAAATTAAGATAATGAAGTATTATACCTGATAATTATTGGTTGAAACCAGCAATTTTTGCGAATAACTTTTAGAACAAAACATTTTTGAACACTTAACCATATGATGCAAATAAATCCCCTCAGGTTTCTGCCCTGATCGGTTTTTGAGGTCGATTTGCACTGGTATACAATCTAATAAGTGGGCGCTGTCCTCAAGTACGTTGGTTAAGTAACCTTTTTTGACGTGCGAGGTCATGCATTGAAGGTTGGCAGATAGGCTGACCGCGGACAAGAGTCACAGCTGAGTCTCCATCAGATCGCACTGGACTTTTCAGTACAATTCGTACAAAACCAGCTCAATCAGTGCAAAACATTGAGGGATTTGAGGTGTAAGTTACACGCAGTGCAAACAGAGTTTCTGTGATTTTCGTCCCGCTATTTTATAAAACTACACCAGACAGGCACATCTGTTAAACTGGCCAACCCCCAGAATGGATGACTCGCCATGGTGAGTTTTTGCTAATTACACATTTCAGAGACCTTCAATTGTAGGCGCTCTTCTTTAGTCACAAGGAAACTAATAAGTAGATTTTAAACGTTTTGAATACTAATTTATCTTTGAATTACTAAGAAACTGACGACTGTTCTCCAAGGCAACTTAGTAAATGGTTCGGTATAGCTTTTCTTTCAGGTTTTTCCCCACTGGAGACAATTCAAAGGGGAGGTCAGGAAACACTTCTTCACATAAAGGGTAGTCAAAAGTTGCAGCTCTCTCCAACAAACGATAGAAACTCGGCCACCAGAATATTGATGGATTTTGATTAGGTAATGTTAAGTGTGAGTCAAGGTGGTTTAAATGGAGTTGAGATACGGATCATTCTTGACCTAATTTAGGGTTGTCAACTCTCCAGAATTGCTGAGGAGTCTCCTGGAACTAGGGGCGGAACTTTCCTATCTGGGACTAAGTCTGGTGGTGGGAGTGAGGCGGGTATTAGAATGTTTAGATCATAGATCATAGAATTTTACAGTGCAGAAGGAGGCCATTCGGCCCATCGAGTCTGCACCGGCTCTTGGAAAGAGCACCCTACCCAAGGTCAACACCTACACCCTATCCCCATAACCCAGTAACCCCACCCAACACTAAGGGCAATTTTGGGCACTAAGGGCAATTTATCATGGCCAATCCACCTAACCTGCACATCTTTGGACTGTGGGAGGAAACCGGAGCACCCGGAGGAAACCCACGCACACACGGGGAGGATGTGCAGACTCCGCACTGACAGTGACCCAAGCCGGAATCGAACCTGGGACCCTGGAGCTGTGAAGCAATTGTGCTATCCACAATGCCACAATGCTACATGAAGCTGGCAGGAAGAAATGCCATATGTTCTGGCTCCAACCGCATTAATTTTACAATAAAGGGTTTTAAGTCATATTCCGTGGTGTGGTAGGCCTGATGGCACATAGTTCACCATCGTATCCGGGTCCCATATTGAAAAGACAGCCAACATCACTGTCCCACTATTGAAGAAAGGAGGTGTACCTCCTGAAAATAAAGATGGATCTTCGGCATAACTCTTGAGGCTGGAAGATGGACATCCTTCATGACAATGAATCTAGAAGATCCACCTGTAGTTGCTCCCCCCCCCCCCCCCCCCCCGCCCCCGCCCCAGCAATTTTGTGATGTTCCAGATCCAGGGTTGCTTGCGGCTTCCATTCCAAACTTTGGCGGTGGCCCCAGGCATTGCACTGGTATGTTTTCACACTGGCTTTCCAAAGGATCAGGGGCGGGATTCTGCGATCCCCCGCCGGGGATTCTCCGGCCCACGATGGGATAAGTGGCCGCCCGTTTTCGGCCGGTCCCGCCGGTGTAAATTACAGTAGGTATATACCGGCGGGATCTAGCTGCGCGGGCAGCCTCCGTGGTCCTCGGGGGGGGGGGGGCGGGGGGGATCTGACCCCAGGAGGTGACCCACGGTGGCTTGGCCCGCAATCGGGTCCCACCGATCCGCGGACGGGCCTGTGCTGTGGGGGCACTCTATTCTTCTGCATTGGCCGCTGTGGACCTCCGTCATGGCCGACGCGGAGATGAACCCCCCCTGCACATGCACTGGGATGATGTCAGCACACGCTAGCACTCCCGCGCATGCACCAACTTGTGCAGGCCGGCAGAGGCCCTTTGATGCCATTTGGCGTGGCGCCAAGCCCCTTCCCCGCTGGCCGGCGGGGCGCAAACCACCCCGGCGCTGGCCTAGCCCCTGAAGGTGTGGAGGATTCCGCACATTTGGGGGTGGCCCGATGCCGGAGTGGTTCATGCCACTCCGTCCCGCCGGAGTTGCCCGCCCCGCCGATTCCCGCAGAATCCCGCCCCAGGTGTGGATGGAAGATTCAGGTCGGGCCTTCATATGCTTCCAATTAACTGACACAAATCAGTTTCACGCTGGCCACGAGTGGGTTTCCCAATCCGCAATGTTGGGGACTGGTGGAAGATACCTCAGAAAATTCATGCCAGCGTGAAACTGATTTTCGAACCTTCCATTGAATTTTCCCCTGCCCACCATTGAAAGTGTTGGTGAGGGCATGAGAGAATTCTGTCCAAGATTAATCTTCAGGACTCTAATGTGTGCAACCCGAGAGAAAAATCATCAGGACAATAAAAAAAAACATTTTTGTCAGTATCTTTGAACATTTCTCTTTACCCGATATAAAAATATTGAAAATAGTGGGGAAAATTCTTATTCATTCAAGCATCATCCAATTGGGCAATGAGTCTTCAATTTGCATTGGAAAGCTGTGTTGGCCAACTAACGGATGGAGTGTGGGGACAAATTGTGATGAAACCTCCAGGAATTGCCAACTGCATTGAATCACAGTTGGCAATCCTGGACCTAACTACAGAATGATGGAACAAGCTTGGGCAGTGAATGGCTTCCTGATACACTGGTTTGGTTAATCAACTGAGCAGTCCGCAGTGCCGTAATATCATGAATCAACTAACTTTGAGAGTTTGGTGCAGTTTTTCATTCAGAAAGAACGAGCCTGCATAAATCCTTGGCCTCTTGCACCTCCTTCATTGTAAATGCTTTTCATACGGTTCACCTTAAAAATGCAAACTATTCTGATACACATCATTTTAAAATGGTCACATTGTCTCGGTTTTATTAGGTATCTAATTTGTCTCACTCGTTACATTCCCCCAATGTTGACAGTGCCACACTTCCTCCAGGGGTAAATGTAAAGAAGTAATTTAGAATAACAAAAGAAAATGTGAGCGCGTAATAGGAATTGCTAATTATGCTGCTGTTTAAATGTACTATTGATAATCTGCCAACTAGTCAAAATGATGCAGATCCTGTAGTGTTCTTTGTGTTGCTTATTCAGGATGGTTGGCGTCGTGTTCCACAAAGACCACAGTATAGCTTTTAATGAAACAAAGCTATGATTTTATTTACACTATTAAATTAGGTTTCGACACTTAGTTCTTAAGAATACAGAATTGATCAATAATCAAACTACACTCATCTACTGCTAATCTCACTACTGGTATAAACTATAATCTAACCTGTTCACACTAACTGCTCATATGACCTTCACTAACTATATCCTGCATACACTCCTCCCCTAAGCTCTAGCATCACTGCTTTATATAATTGTATCTGCAGTTCCCTCTAGTGGCAACTCTCGACACTACATTAACCCTTGTAATGCTGACAGTTATGATAATATCACAAATCCCAATGGTTTGGGGGAGGATTTTGACTCCCTCTATTTACTGTTCCCTCCATCATGGCACATCATAGTCTCGACTTGCCAGGACAGAGGACACAAAATAATTCCATAGGCAAATAGATATTCAACACTGCACAAACATAATCAAATTCATTGCTATGGCCCAAGTGATTCCATTTTGAAGTTGTGACCAATTTTACTATTGAACAGGCTTTATGCACTTGAATAGTGGATCTCTGCCTTTTTGTTATGGGACAAGTACATAAAGCGATCATCGCAGATCTGTCTTGTTGTGGACAAGGTGGGATGTCCAATCCATAATGAACAGTTTGTATTGTTATTAAGTCACTAATCCCTGCCCTAGGTTCCTGTCAAGCACACTGCCAGATTCTGGTGCTAAAAACACAGTCCACAGATTGAATACACAAGCCACTCATTATTGAAATCAACGCTCATGGTCAAAAAGTTGAAAGAGCATCCAAGCAAAATGAGTCAAGAATGCTTTCATTTCTTTGAAGGACATTGGGCTGGATTCACCATTTTGGAGGCTAAGTGCCGACGCTGGCATGGGAACTGTGGCGTTTTACGACAACAAAATCGGCGCCGATCCCTCACCGATCCTGCGACCGGTGAGGGACTAGCAGCTGCGCCGAGTAAAATTCCCGGCTCACATGATATAAACGCCTGGAGAATGGCTGGGTCTGTGGCCGCGCATGCGCACGGCGATGACCTGCAGTGATCGTGCCGCAAAACATAGCGCCGGCCATGCGTGAACCCGACCAGCCAGATAGTGCCCCCCTGTTCACACCCTGGCCACAAACCACCAGTGCTCCCAGCCCTTGTGGAAGCCCTCCCGGCCAGGAGCACAGCTCCGGCCCGACTGTGACGGCGCTGGACACAGTCCGCAGCCGCCATGGCGGGTTCCCGACCGCTGAGAACTCAGAAAATCGGGGAAGGAGCATAGTCAAGTGATCCTTCAAGTGATGTGCAATGCCGTTCCAATGCCATGTGGCGCACGACACAATGACGCCATTTTGGAGGGGGCGGGGAGTTCGAAACTGGTGTCAAACAGGCACCGCACCCTATTTCGGCGTCAGAAGGGATTCTCCGCCGGAGCACCAGTTATGAAATCGGCCTCGGGTAATGGTGAAACCCGTCCCTTGGTCTTTAGCCATTGCTTATAAATGTTAGAAATTTTTTTGCTCTCCTTTCTCGCCATAGAAGTAGTGAACATAGAATATAGAACATTACAGCGCAGTACAGGCCCTTCGGCCCTCGATGTTGTGCCGACCTGTGAAACCACTCTAAAGCCCATCTACACTATTCCCTTATCGTCCATATGTCTATCCAATGACCATTTGAATGCCCTTAATGTTGGCGAGTCCACTACTGTTGCAGGCAGGACATTCCACGCCCTTTCTACTCTCTGAGTGACTTACATGTTTTTATGGGCTGGGACACCTATAGGGCCATGTTTTTAAAAAATAAATTTAAAGTACCCAATTCTTTTTTTCCCAATTTAAGGGGCAATTGGGGGCCAATCCACCTTCCTGCACATCTTTGGGTTGTGGGGGTGACATCCACGCAGACTTGGGGAGAATGTGCAAACTCCACATAGAGAGTGACCCGAGGCCGGGATCGAACCCGGATCCTCAGCGCCATGAGGCAGCAGAGCTAACCACTGCACCACCATGCCTGTCAGGAACATGCTAAAGTGTTCATTTCTCAAGTGTGAATTTGAAAGTTGGTGTAACCAACCAATCCAGCATGAATGGAACATCACTGATGTTCGATTACCTATTTGAGGGTTTTTTTCTCCTTCCCCAGCTCAGGTTCACCTTCGTCAAATTTGATTCTCTGGGTGTGGAAAACATCAATAAGGCCATTGCAGAGCACTGGCTTTTAAATAGGGTTCACATTTGAACACAACAATCTGTACAGTGTAACAGGACAGAATTAATACAGTCTGGAGTCGGCCAATTGGCCCTTCAAACCTGCTCCGCCACTCAGCAACAACATGGCTCATCCATTTCCAGCTCGACTCCAGCTTCCCAATCCACCCCCATTTCCTTTAATTCCCTTCGTACCAAAAATCTTCCAACCTCCGTATTAAATTACTGACATGACATGACTCTGGGATAGGGAATTCCAAAGATTCGCAACAGTGCAAGTGAAGAAAATTCTCCTTATCCCAGTCCTAAGTGGCTTACTCCTGAATCTGAGACTCGGGTGGGATTTGTCAGCTCTTCCCACTGGGCATCTTCTGGTCCGCCAAAGTCGACCCCTGTCGTGCATTCCCTGGCAGTGGGATGGCCGAGCTATTCAAAGATCCGCAGACTTTGGCGGGACCAGGAGATCCCACCTGCGGCCAATGGTGAGCTGTCTCGGCTGCTGGAAAACCCTCCGCAGGGGAGCTGGAAAATTCCTGTCTCTTACCGCATGTTCTAGATTGCTCCAGACAGAAGAAACCATGGCCGAGATTCTCCAATCCTGCGACCAAGTTCTGATGCTACGGCCGGCGCGAGTTCGTGCATGCACATGGGTTCCCATCACCGCGCCGGCCACCGGGCAATATGGCGGAGCCCTACAGGGGCCCGGTGAGGAGGAACTTAGGCCCCCACGGAACCAGCCCGCCTGCCGATCGGTAGGCCCCGATCGCGGGCCAGGCCACCGTGGAGGCGAGGCCCCCCCGCCCCCCCCGCCCCCCCCCCCCCCCCCCCCAGGGTCGAGTCCCCCCCACCCCCCACACCAGGACGGCCCCGCAGACAGAACTTCCAGATCCCGCCGGGTGGGACCATACGTAACACATGCCGGCGGGACTCGGCCGAACTCGGCAGGCATTCGGCACGTCGAGGTCCGGAGATTCACTGGGTGGGCGCTTTCAACGGCCCCCGACCGGCGCGTTGGCGATCCCGCAGGCACCCGAAAATCGGCCCCAGAATCCCGGCCCATATCGCTGCACCTACCCTGTCAAGCCACTTACAGAAATAAAAACTTTCAATTAAATCACTTCTCATTCTTTCAAACTCCAGGGAATAAAGGCCCGGTCTACTCAAATTCCCCTCATCCCAGGGATCAAAGTAAGCCTTCATTGCATTTCCTGTAGGGCAAGGAAGACTTTCTTTAGGTAAGGAGACCAAAATGCATTCAATACTCAAGGTATGGCCTCACCAATGTCCTGCATAAATCTGGACACAGAACAGCCATGGGGACCAAATTCGAACCTCAATATGCCAACAGGGCTGGTTTAGCACAGGGCTAAATCGCTGGCTTTCAAAGCAGATCAAGGCAGGCCAGCAGCACGGTTCAATTCCCGTACCAGCCTCCCGAACAGGCTCCGGACTAGGCAACTTGGGGCTTTTCACAGTACCTTCATTTGAAGCCTACTTTTGACAATAAGCGATTTTCATTTAATTTCATTTCATCTTCATGCGCAAGTTTGAACGAGAACTCGTCACCGCACAAGACCTTGAACCGACGTTATACACCGGATACATCAATTAAATTGTTTTTCCTTTGGACCCACAACAAAGAATCACTGAAATGACTACACGATGACATCAATAAGTTCCATCCCACCATCAGACTCACCATGGACTACTCTCCAAAATCGGTTGCATTCTTGGACACAATCATCTCCATCAAGGACGGTCACCTCAGCAGTTTGCTTCACCGCAAGCCCACGATAACCTCACGATGCTCCACTTCTCCAGCTTCCACCCTAAACACATTAAAGAAGCCATCCCCTATGGACAAGCCCTCCGTATACACAGGATCTGCTCAGACGAGGAGGAGCATAACAGACATCTACAGACGCTGAAAGATGCCCTCGTACGAACGGGATATGGCGCTGGACTCATGGATCAACAGTTCCAACTCGCCACAGCAAAAAACCGCACCAACCTCGTCAGAAGACAAACACGGAACACACCGACGGAGTACCCTTCATCGTCCAGTACTTCCCCGGAGTGGAGAAACTACGACATCTTCTTCGCAGTCTTCAACACGTCATCGATGAAGATGAACATCTTGCCATGTCATCCCCACATCCCCACTACTTGCCTTTAAAGAACCGCGCAACCTCAAACTAACCATTGTTTGCAGCAAACTACTCAGCCTTCAGAACAGTGACCGCGACACCACACAACCCTGCCATGGCAATCTCTGCATGATGTGCCAGATCATCGACATGGGTTCCACCATTACACGTGAGAACACCACCCACCAGGTACGCAGTGCATACTCGTGAGACTCGGCCAACGTTGTCTACCGCATACGCTGCAGGAAAGGATATCCTGAAGCATGGTACATTGGCGACACCATGCAAACGCTGCGACAACGGATGAACGGACATCACGCGACAATTGCCAGGCAGGAAAGTTCCCTTCCAGTTGGGGAACACTTCAGCAGTCGAGGGCATCCAGCGTCTGATCTTCGGGTAAGTGTTCTCCAAGGCGGCCTTCAGGACGTGCAACAACACAGAATCGCAGAGCAAAAACGTATAGCCAAGTTCCGCACACGAGTACTTCCTCAACCGGGACCTTAGATTCTAGTCGCATTATATTCACCCCCCCACCATCTGGCCTGGGCTTGCGAAATCCTACCAACTGTCCTGCCTTGAGACAAGTCACACCTCTTTAACCTGGGGCTGTCTCGGACTCTTAAAGATTTAATTACCTGCAAATGCTCGCATTCAAAGTATCGTCTTGCATCTTTGACTTTGTCTGTATAAATAATTCTGGAACCTACCTCTCCATTCACCTGAGGAAGGAGTAATGCTCCGAAAACTAGTGATTTGAAACAAACCTGTTGGACTTTAACCTGGTGTTCTCAGACTTCTTACTGCATAAATCTGGTAAGACTTCTTTACTCTTTTGCTCCAATCCCTTTGTAACAAAAGTTAAAATGTCATGTTCTTTTCCAACTGCTTGCTGTACCTACAATTAACTTTCTGTGATTCATGTACATGGAGAAAATTGCTAGTGAGGGCAGCATTAAAGCTACTTGCAGATGGAGACTTTACTGATGGTGGTCTGACAGCACAGCAGGAAATGCATGACACACAGCAACTAACTGTGCATCCTCTAGTCTGCTATATGTCAACCAGAAATGCACCAAAAATACATATTCCCATCACAAACTGACAGTTGGCTGCTTCTTGCCCATGAACAACAAAAATCAGAAGCAATTTTTCTCATCTGCTGCTGGTAGGTGCTCAGCCGAGCAGAGTGAAATGAGGCTTTGAGGGATAAAAAAAATGTCACCTCCAGTCAAACAACTACTTAGAAATTCAATTGCAATCCTCAATACTGTTCCCTCGGAGAGATGCACTTACAGGAGAGGGGGCTAGCAGTGGAGAAAATGTGGAAATTACTCATGAGCGGTAATTTCTTCGACATTCAGCTACTGGGAGACAAAAAAAATCCATTCCGTTATGAACATGAATGGAAGGCTCCCAGCGTACTGTGTCTGATTACAGTTAACGAGATTCAGACAAAGCTGAAAGGTTTGTGATTTGTTTCTTTTCACAAACTTTCCGCTGTTCATTTTCTCCCCTCCTCCAACCCTGAAATTATTCCTGCATTTCTTCCCCCACATATTCCTGCTCAGAATGGTGGAAAGGCAAGGCTGCAAATATCTTCATCAACACCATTGCTTGGTGCAGTTATCATTTTGCGTACTTTGTAATCTGGTAAAGGGCACTGCAACCAGATTTCTTTCTCTCAAGATAAACTTGGATTGAGAATTGAGATTTGGCCATCCTCAAAATACACGTAATTCTCCTGACAAAGCCTCAGAACTGACTCCAAGGTTTT
The DNA here is from genome assembly GCF_047496885.1 of Scyliorhinus torazame. Taxonomy (NCBI): domain Eukaryota; kingdom Metazoa; phylum Chordata; class Chondrichthyes; order Carcharhiniformes; family Scyliorhinidae; genus Scyliorhinus; species Scyliorhinus torazame. Next base: position 35,228,663 of record NC_092723.1, read on the forward strand.
GTAGCTACTGCCTTAACTTTGTGGCATCAAATTACATAACCATGTGTTTTAAATGATGTGAAGGAAAGAGCTCAAAAGGAAAAATATGCCACAAACTGTACTACTGATCAAGACAGTTGTGAAAACCTCAATGAATATTTTATGCCAATAAAGAACAATAAACCTCTGTGAAAAAAAAATTCCCCTGCTTTGCAATACTTGAGGTGATGAAGAAAATGATTTGCACTTCAGTGGCGATGAATCTAACAAATTTTCACACAGTACCTCAGATTTCAACATTAACACATCAATATTTATTGGCTCAAAGCCAACACAGTTTGCTACCAGAATGCCAGAGATTGAATTGCTTTAAGTGAACAGATCTTGCATCAAATATAAAGCTACACCTGACGGTCAGGAAAACTCAGCATTGAGCTTCCTCTAGTTCTAAAAAAAGATCACTTTGCATCTGTAATATCTGACAACTGAGCTGGATTTAAAACCTTTAGATGTGATGGAAATATATCACAGTGTTGAGTCAGAATTCAGCTGCACTCTGGATACCTTTTGATGCACCAAGGTAAACCTCTGCTTCCACAATTAAGGCCTTGCCCACAAAATAATCTACAGTAAAGGGCTGCAGGGTGAACGATTAACCTTTTTTGATGGAGCTACAGTCTGGAAATAATGCGAATAAACTTACTAATGAATTGAAGGACACATTCCTTAAAAATGGGAAATGGTATCAACATAACATGCTGGGAATGACAGTACAGGGTGCAAATGTGACACTTTCAAGGCTTTTATTATGTTACAGATGGATAAATTCAGAATAATAGTCTAGGCTGCAAAAAAACGTGAGATATTTTATTTTATTTCCAAAGTGACAGATGGAATAGTAGGCATCATATGTACGGTCTGGAAAGCAATTTACCGTGATGTAGGTTAAGTGTTAAACTCAGTGCTGCAGAAAGTGTTTAGAGTAGACATCGTCTGCTCTTAGAAACTATTTCAGGTCACCTGTCTCAAGGTAAATGTGCTAGAAAATATCCAAACAGATTAGTGACCAGAGTTGGAAAGCTCATAACCATAGAACATGCATCCAAAACATTGCTCCCCAAGATGATTGAGGGGATATTTACTCTTCAAATGAAGCCCTATGGCACCTCATGCTTGGGCCAATATTTATCCCTCGACCAAAGCCATTATCACACGGCTGTTCATGGCACCATTTTATATGAAAATCTTGTATCTTACAGTTACTCATTTTAAAAATCTTTATTGGCTGTGAAGCCTTTTGGAACCCCTAGGTCATAACGAGAGTTAATCATTATTGTATCTTATTGAATTTAATATAAATATGCAATTTATGTTGTTCTGTGTAGGGAGTTTGAAATTCATTTTAGTTCAGAAAACATTTATATTTCAAACAAGATGTTGGACATATTCAACAGTCTGGTAGTGGTCAATGACCAAAGTTAGAAATGTAGCAGTTAACAATATGGGGGAGGTGGGAATATGAAAAAAAGGGAAGATCTGTCAAAAAATGGGAGATATAATAAATTAAATGACAAATTGGCTAGTCACGCAGGGCAAGTGGAATAATAATGAGGCAAGAAAGAAACAAATGGTGTACCCAGAGAGGTTATGTTCAATTTTTGTGTTGTTGGCTATCGTTCGATAGGGATATAATGTCATCTTAGTCTTAAGTAGGTTAACTACATGTATTTATTAACAAGATGCTTGCTTGTGCAAGCCCTGTCCGACACTCGACTGACCCCTGGGTGCAGGTCATGTGTTCTCTTGCATAATTCTGTAGGTGGTACTGTACTCAGTCCCTGTCAGCATCCTACACATGCCGGACACTTATTCTACACCGCCCCACGTTTTCATCCTCTGTATTTCAAATTGCTCTAGCTTGTCCCATATATTTACAGTATTACCTACCTTATCTCCCTCCTTCAAGCCTCTTGGTTCATAGGTTCAGGCAGTCTGGAACTTGTTTTTAAAAATCTTTTATTCTCCTCATTTTCAACATTTTCAGCAAATAAACAACAAAAGAAAACAAACAAAAACAAACACAGTACCAAACACCCAAACAGCATCTCCTTCAATATACAGACCCCAAACATCACCCTTACATTCCAAGTAAAAAAGGAAGAAAATTAACAATCAATTTGTAAACAGTGTACTTAAGAACAACAATAACCACAAAACCCCCCTTCACACCCCCCAATGTTCGAGGGCAACCAATTCTCGAAAGTGCATAATAAACAGTTCCCATGAAATGTAGAACCCATCCTTCATCCCCCTCAGCTCAAACTGCACCTTCTCGAGAAACACAGGACGGAGAAGCTGACCTCCACTCCGACAGGACCTGCCTCCAGGCAATCAGCGAGGTGAAGGCTAAAACATCCGCCCCTGCGCCCGCCTGCAGCCCAGGCCGGTCCAACACCCTGAAAATGTCTTCTAGGGGCTGTGGTGAACCACTGTAATAGGAAATGTAAGGTAGGACCTGCACTACAGGTTCGCCGGTAGCTCCTGCCGGCTGGGCCTGCCCACTGAGAACTGCATAAATATGCATGACCTCCAGTGCCCTACCATTTCACCAGCTGCAGCAGGAGGCCATGCATCTGACTGTAATAAAGCCACAGTTGTACCCAACTTTAGTCTTTGTGCAATTGATCGTGCATCAATTTATTCCAGTCAGATTTTCCACAGAATGGATATCAGAATTAAGCCCGATCGCCTGCAGCTGGATCCGCACTCGCCCAACGCCAGAAAAGACTTTACTCACTGGCTAGCATGTTTTGAGGCCTACATCAACGCGGCAGACCCCGCGCCAACAGAGGCTCAGAAGATAAACGTTCTGTACTCCAGACTGAGCTCCAGCGTGTTCCCGTTGATCCAAGACTCCACGAATTACACAAAAGCGATGGAACTCCTTAAGGAACACTACGCGCAGAAGGCGAACACGCTCTTCGCCAGGCATGTACTCGCCACCCGCTCGCAACTACCTGGTGAGTCCATCGAAGACTTCTGGCAGGCCCTAATTCCACTCGTCCGGGACTATGACTGTCAGCCCGTTACGGCCGCCAAACACGCGAACCTCCTCATGCGCGATGCTTTCGTGACGGGGATTGCGCGGACCGCATCCGAGAACGATTACTGGAAGGGGCCACGCTCGAACTGGCGGAGACGAAAACCTTGGCGCTCTCCATGACGGTCGCAACCCGTAATGTGCAATCGTACCCCTCCCGCTGCGCTGCACACCCTTCTACCCCTTCCTACCCCTCCTGGACCCCGCCGATGACCTCCTCAGCCGGGGCCCTGCCTTCCCAATACGCCTGCGCTGCACGCCGATCCGCACACGCCGGGGGTCCCCGCTGCTACTTCTGCGGTCAGCAGAAGCACCCCCGCCAAAACTGCCCGGCTGTGTGCCAGGCCTGCGCAGTCGCTGTGATCACGCCCGCTATCACCCCCTCCCCCACGCCAGACGCACAATGGGAGCCGCCATCTTCTCCTCCCGGGGCCATATGCGACCAATGGGCGCCACCATCTTGTCCCCCTTTGGCCATGTGTGCCCCATGGCTGCTGCCATCTTGTCCCGACCCCACAATGTGCGCACCATGGGTGCCGCCATCTTGTCCTGACCCCGCAATGTGCGCACCATGGGCACCGCCATCTTATCCCCCACAGGGTCTCCGGACATCCCAACATTGGAACCGCACACGCTCACCACCCGAAGCATCCGACGGCTACCCGCAGCTCGCTTCGATGACGCTGGACCAATCTCGCCCGCACAACCTGGCCATCGCGCCGACGACGGTAAAAATCAACGGCCACGCGACCTCACACCTGCTGGACTCCGGGAGCACCGAAAGCTTCGTACACCCAGATATGGTAAGGTGCTGCTCCCTCGCGGTCCACCCTGCCAATCAAAGGATCTCCCTAGCCTCCGGATCCCACTCCGTCCCGATCCGGGGCTTCTGTACAGTCACCCTCACTGTCCAGGGAGTAGAATTTAGTAACTTCCGCCTCTATGTCCTTCCTAATCTCTGTGCTGCACTCCAGTTGGGCCTGGACTTCCAGTGCAACCTCCAGAGCCTCACCCTCAAATTTGGCGGGCCCTTAACCCCCCTTACCGTTTGCAGCCTTGCGACCCTCAAGGTCGATCCCCCCTCCCTTTGTGCCAATCTAACTGCAGATTGCAAGCCCGTTGCCACTAGGAGCAGACGGTACAGCACCCAGGACAAGACCTTCATCAGGTCCGAAGTCGAGCGGCTGTTTAAGGAGGGTATTATCGAGGCCAGCAACAGTCCCTGAAGAGCCCAAGTGGTAGTGGTTAAAACTGGGGAGAAACAGAGGATAGTCGTGGACTACAGCCAGACCATCAATCAGTACACACAGCTCGACGCGTACCCGCTCCCACGCATATCTGATATGGTCAATCAGATTGTGCAGTACCGGGTGGAATCAACAATTGACCTGAAATCCGACTACCACCAGCTCCCCATCCGGCAGTCGGACCGGCCATACACGGCCTTCGAGGCGGAGGGTCGCCTCTACCACTTCCTTATGGTCCCTTTCGGCATCACAAATGGGTTCTCGGTCTTCCAAAGGGAGATGGGCCGAATGGTCGACCAGTATGGTTTGCGGGCCACCTTTCCGTACTTAGATAATGTCACCATCTGTGGCCATGACCAGCAGGACCACGATGCCAACCTCGATAAATTCCTCCGCATTGCCACTCTTCTCAACCTGACCTACAACAAAGAGAAGTGTGTGTTCAGCACGACCCGGTTAGCCATTCTCGGCTATGTAGTCCGAAACGGACTTCTCGGGCCTGACACCGGCTGCATGCGCCCCCTCATGGAGCTTCCCCTCCTCCACTCAAGCGCTGCCTGGGGTTCTTTTCCTACTACGCCCAGTGGGTCCCAAAACTATGCGGACAAGGCCCACCCACTCATTCAGTCCACCCAATTCCCCCTCGCGGCCGAGGCACAACACGCTTTCGCCCACATCAGAGCAGACATCGCCAAGGCCGGGGTGCACGCAGTGGACGAGTCACTTCCTTTCCACTCTAAACCAGGCAGGCAGACCCGTGGCATTCTTTTCCCGCACCCTTCATGCCTCTGAAATTCGACATTCATCCATCGGAAAAGGAGGCCCAAGCTATCGTTGAAGCGTTGAAGCTGTGCGGCATTGGATGCATTACCTGGCCAGTAAGAGATTCACTCTCCTTACGGACCAACAGTCGGTAGCCTTCATGTTCAATAACACACAATGGGGCAAGATCAAAAATGATAAAATCTTGCAGTGGAGAATCGAGCTCTCCACCTATCATTACGAGATTTTGTATCGCCTCGGTAAACTCAACGAGCTCCCAGACGTCCTCTCCCTAGGTACATGTGCCAGTGCGCAAGTGGACCAACTCCGGGCCCTACATGACAGCCTTTGTCACCCGGGGGTCACTTGATTGTACCATCTGGTCAAAGCTCGCAATCTGCCCTACTCCGTCGAGGAAGTAAGGACAGTCACCAGGGACTGCCAGGTCTGTGCAGAGTGCAAGCCGCACTTCTACCGGCCAGATTGTGCGCGCCTGGTGAAGGCTTCCCGCCCCTTTGAACGCCTCAGCGTGGATTTCAAAGGGCCCCTCCCCTCCACCGACCGTAACACGTACATTCTCAGTGTGGTCGATGAGTACTCCAGATTCCCCTTCGCCATCCCATGCCCCGATATGACGTCTGCCACCGTCATCAAGGCCCTCAGCACCATCTTCGCTCTGTTCGGTTTCCCCGCCTACATCCACAGTGACAAGGGATCCTCATTCATGAGCGATGAGCTGCGTCAGTTCCTGCTCAGCAGGGGTATAGCCTCCAGCAGGACGAACAGCTACAACCCCCGGGGAAACGGGTAAGGAGAATGGGAGGATGGAACGGTTAGGAGGGCCGTCCAGCTGGCCTTACAGATCAGGCACCTCCCAGCCTCTCGCTGGCAGGAGGTCCTCCCTGACGCTCTACACTCCATCCGGTCACTATTGTGCACCGCCACTAATAACAACCGTGTTTTTACCTTCCCCAGGAAATCCACATCCGGGGTGTCGCTCCCAACTTGGCTCGCAGCTCCAGAACCGGTCCTTCTCCGTAGGCACATCCGACTCCACAAGACGGACCCTTTGGTGGACAGGGTTCACCTGCTCCACGCCAACCCTCAATATGCCTACGTTGAGTTCCCCGACGGCCGCCAAGATACTGTCTCACTCAGGGACCTGGCACCATCAGGTTCCACCCCAACTGAGGTGACAGGTGGTTCTTGCTCCATTGCATTTCTTGCAGGGTGTATGGACGTTATGTTGATCCCCATGTTGTTTTTCTTCTCGTTCTCCTCTTTCATCCTGTCAGTCATTACAATGTCCTCTGTGACATAAGATAGCCTCTCGTGTTGTGAGGACGTGTTTATTTAATAGGCTCACCTCGTTTGGCTGAGAGGTGTTCTTTCGACGATGGATGGCTGCTACCTTGTTCCAGCATTGTCTGTGGCACTGTGTCACTGTGCCGGGGTTGCAGCGTTTGCTTGGCGATCACAGTGTTGGCCTCATCAACAGTCGCCGGAGTCAGAGGTTGTTTGGTGCTTTCTTGTCTATCCTCCACCAGAGGTTTTGTGATAGCCATCTGAGTGGTTCGCTGAGCTGAGCAATGAGGGGCTTCAGGCACATGTAACAAAATTGGACAAACCTGCTTTGCAAAAGAGAGAAGACAGTCAGAGCTAAGGTCCCAGTCAGGGCACTCTTTCTTCTTTGAGCTCTCAGGAACTTGGATGTTCTGGATAACATCTTCTGCTTTGCTCCACAGTCCTAGCATCATCGCTCTACTGGTCAGTTTGGGTATGCTTTCCTTGGCGTGGAGTATCCCTGTTTCTGTGCTGCTTAACTAACAGGATTCTGGGGTTTCCTTTGTAATGTGGTTAACTTTCTCTTAAAATGGAGAGCGGATTCTTGATCTATGGTTGGAAAATTTTCAAGTGTAGGTTCGGCTTTAAGAAATTGCTGAATTTCAAGATGGCAACGTCATTTATTTGAAGACAAAGGGTTCACTTGTAGGTTTTGACCGTCGACACGCTTTACAAAAACACCAAATGCTGGCATTTGAAGCTGCTTCTTTAGTCACAATTCTTCAAGATTAATTAATTTCTCATTTTTGGAGTGAGTTCAGACACCACGGCCGGGATTCTCCGACCCGGCGCCGGCTCGGAGAATCGCCGGCGGGGTGCCCTGACGCCGTCCCGGCGATTCTCTGGCGCCGATTCTCCGGCGCCCGCGGGATCGCCGCCGCGCCAGTCGGGAACCGTTGAAAGCGGCCCACCGGCGATTCTCCGGACCTCGACGGGCCGAGTGCCCGCTGAGTTGGCCGAGTCCCGCCGGCGTGTGTTACGTATGATCCCACCTGGCAGGACCTCGGAATTCTATTCCGGGGGCCGAAATGGTGCAGGGGCGGGGGATCTGAACCCGTGGGGGGCCTCCACGGTGGCCTGGCCCGTGATCGGGGCCTACCGATTGGCGGGCGGGCTAGTTCCATGGGGGGCCTTTGTTCCTACGCGCCGGACCCCTGTAGGGCTCCGCCATATTGTCTGGAAACTGGTGTGGAGACGGGAACCCACGCGCATGCGCGGACTCGTACCGGCCGTGGTGCGCATGCGCTGACCTGCGCTGGCCATTTGGGCACCGGAGCTGCGGACACCACTCCGCTGGTCTTTGGGCACCAGAGCTGCGGACACCGCTCCGCCACTAGCCTCCGAGGAAGGGTGAATACCTGCCACCTGAGGTCCGTTGACGCCGCAATGACTCGCGCCACTTCTCACACCGGCATCAGAACTTGGCCGTGGGATTGGAGAATCCCGGCAAACGTGTTCAGGGGCTGATTCAGGAATCTGGATGGCCGCTGTGCTTTCAAAATCTGGCTGCGCTGATTTTTTAAAAGACTGAAAACATTTTTAGTTCTGACCGAGACCTTAATTTGTGTAATGTGGAGATGCCGGCGTTGGACTGAGGTGAGCACAGTAAGAAGTCTTACAACACCAGGTTAAAGTCCAACAGGTTTGTTTCAAATCACTAGCTTTCAGAGCACTGCTCCTTCCTCAGGTGAATGAAGAGGTATTTTTCTAGCACACTCCTGCGAGGTCGTTTCGCTCCGAAATCCGTGGGTGTTCAAACTGGGCCTCCATGTCATCTCTGGAGTCTCCGGCTGCACAATGGAGTTTTTTGTTCTGCCCTCAGTTTCCAATTCCACTGGTGCAGCTTCTCTCAGACGATCTCCCTCTGTGTTTTCACTTCAGCTGCTTTCAGTCAGTTCAGAATGCTACTCCTTTAATATTCCAGCTTCTGAATTTCTGCTCCGGATTCTCTGACATTCTGGGTTTTTCCAAGACCTGCCAAATTGTCATAGGTTTTGGATACCATTTGGTAAGTTTTAATGAAGTCTTCATTGTTTGGGGCTTTGCACAGTAACTTCATTGGTATTAATGTATGATTACTTGTGACAATAAAGATTATTATTATTAAATTAATGAAACATTTAATCACTCTTAATGACATTGTGAATCAGAACAATCATTAAATCCAGAAAGACATCCTATAGTAGGGGATGATTATTCCTGCTGGGACTTGGGGATGAATATCACAAAACAATCCCTGGATAACAATTATTTCCCCCATCCAAGTGGCTATTGCAGTAATCTTATTGACTAACCTAGTACGACAAAATCAAAAGAGAATGAAAAATTAACCATTGTTTTAAAGAGTGTCAGAGGGTTGACGGAGCATGATTCTTGGTGAATTTATTTCTCCCCCCCCCCCAAGTTCACAGGCACTTGAAGAGATTACTGTCAAACAGTAATAGCTTTACTCAGAATGAATCTCTTGCTGAAGCTTGCCCATATTAACTGCCACACTCTGCAATGAACTGTGGACAGTGCTGAAAGCATCTTTTTTCCCATTTTGGTCTGAAAAATGGAAAGGCAACTTATTATCTCAGTGGAGAGAAACTTCAGAGTGCTTCGGTGCAGAGGGACGTGCAGAGGATCCTCGTTCATGTAAACTAGCATGCAGGTACAGCAGATAATAACAAAGGCAAATGGAATGTTGTCCTTTATAGCCAGGGGAATAGAGTATAAAAGTAGGGAAGTGCTGCTGCAACAGTACAAGGCATTATTGAGACCCCTGGAGTATTGTGTACAGTTTTGGTCCCCTTATTTGAGAAGGGATGGAGTTGCATTAGAGGCAGTTAAAGGAGATTTGCTAGATTGATTCAAAAAATATGTGCCGGGATTCTCTGAAATCCCGACCAAGTATTGACGCCGGCGTTAACACCGGAGTGGTGTACGCTGGTGTCAATGGGCCTCTTGGCCCAGCAATTCAGCGCTCTTCAGGGGGCCAGCACAGCGCCGGAGTGCTGGACGCTGCTCCAGCGCCGAAAGGCGGCCCTACACGGCCGGCGCAGATCCTCACTTGCGCGTGGCGGCCTTCTCTGCGCCAGCGCACGCACATGGTTGCCGTTTCTGCGACGGCGCCGCGCAACACGGCGGAGACCGACAGCAGGCCCGCGCGGAAGGAGGTAGGCCCCCTCCAGATCGTGGGCACCCGCCGATCGGAAGCCCCCGATCGCAGGCCTGGACCCTACGGAGGCCCTCCCTGGAGTCAGATTCCCCGCCCCCCCCACCAGGATGTCCACCGTGGCCGCAGGTCCAAGCTCCCGCCGGTGGTACCAGGTTGGAACCATGCTGGCGGGACTCGGTGGGAGTTTGGCCGGTCAACCGCAGTGAATAGCCGTGGGGGCGTCTTTCAGTGGCCCCCGACCGGCGCCACGGCGACCGTGCGGGTCGATTCTCCGGTCGAGTCCCGGCGGCGGAGCGGCGTGGCGGGAATTTCCCGCGTCCCCGGCGATTCTCAGACCCGGCGCAGGTTCAGAGAATCCCGCCCATGAGGTTCATCTTCTGAAGAGAGATTGAGCAGTTTAGGCCTATACTCTCTCAAGTTTAGAAGAATGAGTGGAGATCTAAGTGAGGGATATAAGATGATAAAATATATTGACAATGTAGACGTACAGTGGATGTTTCCTCTTGTGGTGCAGTCTAGTATGCAAGGTCATAGTTTTAGGATAAGGGGTAGCAGATTTAAAACAGAGATGAGGAGAAATTAGTTCTCACAAAGGTTTGTGAATCTGTGAAATTCACTACCCCAGTGTATGGTGCATGACGGGACATTGAGTAAATTTGAGGAGATAGACAGATTTTTAATTAGTAATGGGTTGAAGGGTGATGTAGAGCGGGCAGGAAAGTGGAGTTGAGGCCAAGAGGTGATCAGCCATGATCGGATTGAATGGTGGAGCGGGCTCGAGGGGCTGAATTGCCTAATCGTGCTCTAAGTTCTTATGTTCTTATTTCAGCTGAATGTGAAGAAGCTTGACAAACCATGACAAAACAGCAAGAAACCCGACAGCATTATCAGAAAGAAACAAGGACCTTATAGTCAAGAATGATATCTGTCTGGGACAGAGTGGCTTGACCTTGAGAGATCTGGAAGAAATGCGATAAGGTGGAACCCCACTGTCTGCAAGTGGTTTCTGTAAACACTCTGGAGATTGGCCAGCTGGACTTGGCTGAGAATTGCAATCAATCCCACAAGCCTCAGCTGCTCCAGTGGTCAATCACATGTTGGAAAACCTGTGGAGATTAAGGAACCCACCCTGACTGATGGAAACTGATTGAAGGAAGTTTGAAAAAGATTGATTGTCAGGGCAACTTTTTTCAAAAGGGCTCTCTGCATGTCCGACAGGGTATTTTGGCCCAAACCACAGTTGGATAAGCTGTTGACAGTATAATTAGTTCTCCACCCATTCAAGAACACAAGAAATAGGAGCAGGGATGGGCCACCATTCATGTTATCATGGATGATCTTGAGCTTCAAATCCACTTTTCTGCTCATTCCCAGTGACCCTCGATTTCCTGAGCGATGAACAATCTGTCTATCCCAGCCTCAAATGTACTCAACAATGGAGCATCCACAGGGGTAGATAATTCCAAAGATTGACAACCTTTGAGTGAAGTAATTCTCATCTCAATCCTGAACGATCAGCCCCTTACCCTGCGACGATGTCCCCATCAAGTCCTTCCAGTGAGATACCTCTGAATCTTTTGAACCCCAGAGAATGTAAGTCCAATTTACTCACCCTCTCATCTTAGGGCACCCCCTCAGCACAGGGACCATTTAGTTAACCTTCTCTGCACCCCTCAAAGGCAAGTCTGCCTTTTCCTAAAACTCTGAGAACAAGCTGCCCACAGTACTCTCGATGCCGGCTCACACTAACCCTGCAGAACCTTTGCAAGACTTGTATATTCATGTACTCCAATCCCCTTTCAGTAGAGGCCAGCATGCTACTTGCCTTGCTAATTGCTTGCTGTACCTATATGCTAACTTATTGCGCTCTTTGTGCGAGCATACCTAAGTCTCTTTTTGCACATCGACACTTTAAAGGACACTCTTAAAAGTGTTCAGATTTTCTATTCTTTTGATCAAAGTGAATAATTCATTCATTGAACTCTTGGCCCTGAGCCTCCAACACTGGTTTGATGAAGCTCAATATAAGCTTGAGGGACTGCACCCCAACTACTGATTAAGCACTTTACCGCCTTCCAGGATCAGCATTAAGTTCAACAATTTCAGATCATGACTACTGTGCCCATTTGTTTTCAGAAAACAGCTGCTGGTAATAAATTCCGCTATTCCCATTAACACCTCCTCTCGGCCCATCTTATACTTCTTTACTTCTTCCATTTTAGGTTGCATCATCATCCCTGTTTAAGATCCCCTGATTTCTACTCGACCACAATGCTTCTCCACTTTTCTTTCCACCCCTCCTGCTTTCTCTGCCGGGTACTTGTTCGAAAACTGTTACAACTCTAATTTGTTTCCTGTTCTGCGGAAGGGTTATCAAGCGGAAATATTGGGTGGAATTCAATGCCCTTCCCCATGGCGAGTTTGGTGGTGGGGTCATTTAATCAGGTGGGAGGATGGCACAGCCACTTTTCCGCCTCTACCCCAATGAAGTATGTGGGGGGAAGGCCCATGGACAGACTCCCTGCCCGACTGAGAATTGAGGCCCATTTAAGAGCCTCATCACAGCACCGCTGGTATTAACTCAGAGGTGGGTGGAAAATCCGTCATGCAAGGTCCATGACAAGTAAACCTGGGTCATGTTCAAATGCAGAGCCTGATTGGGGGACCCTAGCACCAGGGTCCTTCAAGGCGCTGCTCAAAGTCACACCCTATCCCTGCTGCCACTCACCCTTCCCCCTCTCCAATGACTCCCATTCTGTGACTACACCTCTGCCGTCACGCACCTGCTGCCTGGGATCCAGCGATGAAGCTAGGCCTCGGGTAGGTGTTCTATCAGCAGCAGCCACCAGCTCCCTGGTGGCACAGCCATTCAATAGAGCTGCTGGCTTCTGAGTGGCACTTAATTCGGTGGGTCTTCCCTGAAGGATGATATACAGGGTCTCAATGACTCTCCAGCCAGTAAGTGAGACCTCTGTCTCCTCCATTAAATCCAGCCCATTATCTCTATAAATCTCTCAGGAGTCGTGATGCATTGCAAGGTGATCGGTGAGGCAATGTTTAATCACAACAATAATTTATTTAACTAAGAAAATCTATATACAAAGAACAGTACAACAACTACACAGATCTTGTTGCCATGACTCCCAGGCTAATTCTGACCAAATCCCAACATCCAGATCCGCATCTAAACACCAGATAAGCTAACATTCATGCGCTCCGTCCCTATTGGCTCCAGACCTGTCACATGGCCCATGAAATATCATCCCTCAAAGGGGCCATACGACCCCATTCCTCCCCCTCCCCCATAAGTTTCCGTACAATAAAAAGGAAAACTCTTATTTACAGTCACATACAATCAAAGAGTTACAGTAAGGGAGATCAAAACAAAGTTCATAAAGTCAGTCTGTCAGATGACTTCATAACTCTTGCCAAACATCTCAATTTGGCAACTGGCTCTTCCAGATTGGAGGGTTCTGAGTCTACAAAAAGGGCAGGCGAAATGGTACAGTCTGAAATAGGGGTGGTACTGACTACCTCTTCAACTCTTTCTGTGGCCCCTGATGATTCCCCTTCAGAACATTTTGGTTCAAACACCACTGTCTCGGCAATCGATACACTGGTAGCTGCGATTGGGGCCACCCGTCCCTTTGAGGAAATGAGTTTCTTTCCTTCCCAAATGATCAACATGTTTCCTCGCTTCTCGGCCCTGTAGGCCTATAACATAGGATACTGGCCCAGTCCTGATAACAACTCTCACAGGTAACCATTCTGGTCCTCCACCAAAGTTTTGCACGTCCATCAAATCTTCTGTTTTGAATGATCTGTCCTTCTTGGCTTTATCATGGAGGCCTTTCTTTGAGGCTTGCTTAGCCTCCAACCCGCCCAACAAATTTGGAAAATAAGGTTGAGCTGGGTCCTGAGACACCTGCCCATCGTTAGGGGTAACCCCGGGGGTGGTATCCGGGATTGAATTGTAAGAGAGCAAGATGTCCACTAAACAAAGTAGTAGTGGCCGATTAGCTTGTTTTATCGTTCATGCTTTGAAAGTTTGGACTGCTCTTTCGGCCAGCCTGGTTGATTCAGGTGGTGGGGGCTGTCCTCGCGTGCTGAAACCCATTGGACTTAATGAAAAGTTGAAACTCTTTGGTTCTGAAGGAAGTATGTTGTCTGAGACAATCACCTCATTAGGCCGTGAATGGCAAAGATTTAGCGCAGCTTGTCCACAATGGGCGCTGCAGTGGTCGAACTCATCGGCTGAACTTCCAGCCACTTCGAGTCGTCGTCTGCCATAATCAAAAACATCATACCCAAATAGAGAGCCGTAAAGTCGATTGGAGCCTCTTCCATGGGCTATCCAGCCACTCCCAAGGGTCAAAACGTGCCGCAGGCAGAAGGTTGTGTCCACATTGATTGACCATACTTTTGATGTCCGTGTCAATCCCTGACCACCAAACATAGCTCCTGGCCAGCACCTTCACCTTCGAATGACCATGATGACGTGTACAGTTCTTGGAGAAGAGGCTGCTGCCCCAAGGGTGGTACTATCACTCTGCCACCCCACAGGAGAATCCCATCCTCACAAATAATTTTGTCCCTTTGTTGAATATCGGGCCTGATCTGTTCTGACTTCTCACAAATTCCAACTGGCGAGAACCATCTTTTTGACACTTGGCATCACAGGGGGCTGGATTCTCCATTTTGGGAGATGATGTTTTCCCGCCAGCGATGATCGCCTCAAATCTGCGGCTCCTGCTGGGAGCGGGAATCCAGAGGTGATTCATGATCGCTTGCCCTGCAAATCTATGCATGTTGGTGATCATGAGGAATTCTCTCACGATTCCGGTTATCAGGCTGTCATTTTGAGCAGGCGGCACAATGGTGAGGTCCATGTGTCCCCCCACCCCCCCCCCCCCCCCCGCCGCATGCTTCCCACCAAAGACCCCCATAAGAGACTCCCAGCAAAGACCCCCCCTCCCAATCACAGAGTGCCTGGAAGCTATAGAGCAGTCCAGACAGAAACACTGAAAAAAAATATTGCTTTAAAACTCACCTGGGCCCATCCTGCTGCTGATTCAGAAAGCAGCAGTTGTAAATTCCTAGAAAGCGAAAAGCACATCAGCTGGGTTTAAACGCCCTCAGATCTTTGATCTGCAAGGCTTTCATTCACATGAATGTGAAATTGGTTTTACTCGGATGTGATTAATAGCTTACACACAGCAAGCTGTCTGGATAGTTTAATTTCATTTCCCTTCACGTTTGAATGTATCTAAAACACCCTGCAGGGAAACTAACCATAATGTTTATAAATATCTCGCTATGATTGACAGCTTTTAGACTACATCAAAAGTAGTAAGTGCTTTCTGCAGAGAAAGAGGATGTGAGAGCACTTAACTGCTTTTGATGCGATCTCAGAGCTGTTAATCATAGCTTGGTTTAGACCATAAGTCTGGCACGAAAAAATGTTGGTGTTGCTTCTGGCTCTACATCAATCTTTGCTTTCACTCCATTAATGCATCCTAACTCTCTCTGAAAGACCATGTGGTATTTCTGCAGAAGCTCCTGAAAAACCCCATCGGTCATGCTGAATATTTCTAACCAATTCAATTTGATTATCTTCAGCCAATTCTAAGGTTTGACATTTTTCTCTTCACACCAATTAAAGGTAGGTGGGTTAACTGCTGTTGGTACGATACTGGTAAGGTTGCCATCCCCACTATCTTCCGTGCCTCTCCAGTATAGATGGCTAAGGTGGCTGATGTATTGCTGAAATCCACAGTCTGAAGCCTTCCTTGAAGAAACTTAAACATTTGCTCATCCATTACTCACAGAATCAGAGAAATATACAATGCAGAAAAGGCCCTTCAGCCCATCGAGTCTGCACCGACACATGATGAACCAACCTATTCCCATTTGCCAGCACTTGGCTTATAGCCTTGAATGTTATGATGTGCCAAGTGCTCATCCAGGTACTTTTTAAAAGGATGTGAAGCAACCCACCTCTAACACTGTCTCGGCCAGTGCATTCCAGACCGTCACCACCCTCTGGGTAAAAAGATTTATCCTCAAATCCCCCCTCAACCTCCAGACCCTCACCTTGAAATGTGTCTCCTCATAACTGACCCTCAAACGAAGCGGAACAGCTGCTCCCTATCCACACTGTACCCTATCCATGCCCCTCATAATCTTGTACACATCAATGAGGTCACCTCTCAGTCTTTTCTGCTCCAGTAAATACAACCCAGGCCTACCCAACCTCTCTTCATAACTTAAATGTTCCATCCAAGGCAACATCCTGGTGAATCTCTTCTGTTTCCCCTCCAGAGCAATCACAGCCTTCCTATAATGTGGTGACCAGAATTGCATACAGTAGAGTACAGAATTGCTGTGGCCTCACCAAAGTTCTATACAACCTCCCTGTTTTTGTAATTTATGCCTTGATTGATAAAGGCAAGTGTCTCATATGCCTTTTTCACCCCCCTATTAACCTGCCCTCCCACCTTCCAAGATCTCTGGACAAACACGGCAAGGTCCCTTTGTTCTTCTGAACTTCCGGTGTCATGCCATTTATTGCATACTTCCTTGTCCAATTACTCCTTCCAAAGTGTATCACCTCACATTTTTCAGGATTAAATTCCACCTGCCACTTATCTGCCCATCTATATCTTCCTGTAACCCAAGACACTCAACCTCAGTGTTAATCACCAAGCCAATCATTGTGTCATGCTCAAAGTTATTGATCCAACCCCCCACATAGTCATCTATATTGTTTATATAAATGGCAAATAACAGAAGACCTAACACACATCCCTATGGTATGCCACTGGCTTCCAGTCAACAAAGCAGACATCTGTCATCACCCTCTGTCTCCTAAAACTAAGCCAATTTTGAATCCATCTCATCAAATTGCCATGTATTCCATGTGCATTTGCCTTCTTTACAAGTCTCCCATGTGGGACCTTGTCAAAGTCTTTGCTGAAATCCATATAAATTACATAAACTTTGCCAACCTCATCGACACACCTGGTCACTTCATCAAAAAATTCAATCAAATTTGTTAAGCATGACCTCCCTCTGACAAAGCCAGGCTGACAATCCTTGATCAAACCTTGCCTCTCTAAGTGGAGATAGATTTTCTCCTTCAGAGTTTTCTCCAATAGTTTCCCTACTACTGATGTGAGACTCACTAGTCTGTAGTTCCCTGGCTTATCTCTACAACCCTTCTGAAATAGTGGAACCACATTAACTGATCTCCAATCCTCTGGCACCTCCCCATAGCCAGTGAGGGATTAAACATTTGGGACAGAGCCCCCGCAATCTCTTCCCTCACTTCCCACAGTAGCCTGGGACACAATTCATCTGGACCTGGAAATTTGTTCACTTTTAAGACAGTCAACATCTCCAATACCTTGTCACTCCCTATGTCAAACTGCTCAAACACATCACAGTCTCTCTCCCAGAGTTCCATAATTACACCGACATTTTCTTGGGTGAAGACAGATGTGAAGCATTCATTCAACACCCTACCAATGTCCTCTGGCTCCACCCAAAGATTGCCCCTTTGTCCCTAATGGGCCCTACTCTTACCTTGGTGATGCTCTGCCAGTGGCAGCGATCCCTGTATCAACCTCCATTTTAAGGGGATGGTCTTTGGCAACAAGGACAAACTCAGTGGGGAGCGTTTTACTTAATCTCACCATGTTAAGCTTGTATACTTCTGATTTTTCTTCGGGGTCTTCTTCAAACGTATTCACTGGAGTCGCCATTGTTTTTTGGGGCAACTTGCAGTAGACTGTCTGACTCTGTATTATCCTTCTTATTACATCTGAAACAGTTGAAATCCTTATACTTGCCTCAGTTTTTGGAATGCACTCCTCCACAACAGTAACAAACCCTCAAACCCTTGAGACTGCACTTTTCTTCTTTTCCAGCTCCACTACCCCCTCACTTCGAGAACCTCAAGCGGCCATTGCTTCCCACCATAACTGGTTCACCTCGCTCTCCACGTGTTGTAATTTTAAAACACTCTGTTGCCATTTTCAGTCTCTTGAGCCAACACAACCGCTTTGGTCAAGGATATCTTGGTTCTGCCAGCAACTTTTACTGAATATTTAAGTTGTTGATCCCATAGACAAACCAGTCATGCAGCATGTCTCTGAGAGATGTACCAAATTCACACTGTTCCAACATTTATTGAAATCTCGCAACAAAAGTGGATACCCTTTCTCCAGAACCTCTGCTGGCTGTATGAAATTTTTAGCACTGCATAATAATGGAGGGTCAGGGAATGTAATGGTCCCTCACTAGTCCGGAACTTCCGGAGATGTTAAACTTGGCACAAGGTTATGTGTGTGGGCTGCAAACAGTAAGTAATATTACTTACTCTTTCGCCATGAGTTCATTGGCAGTGGAAAGTATCAAAGCCTTTCGACATATTGCCCCCAATTTTCAACCTCCAGTTCAATTTAAACGAATAGTGTCATCGCTATTTGACTGCTGACAATCTTTCAACTTTTCAGGACTAAGCTTCTGCCCATGCCAATTTTTGACGACCTTCCTTCAACTGGCTGGATTTATTCTCATCACCAACTTGAATTGCGAGTCAAGCGATGAAGAAATGTTTAATCAGAACAGTGATTTAATTTACCAAGAAGAACTATATACGCAGAACAATACAACTACCAGAACGGTCTTGTTCCCATGACTCCCAGGCAACTCTGACCAAACCCCAACAGTTAGATCCACGCCTAAACATATGATAGGCTAATGCTTGCATGCTCCGTCCCCATGGGCTCAGGATACGCCACATGGCCCACGGAGTATCATCCCTTAAAGGGGCCAAACTACCACAAGTCCTTATACTGTGGAGTACGAGCCCCAACTTTCTGTGGCAAGTTTAATTCATATTTACTATTCGGATGCAGCGATTTCTTGAAAATCATGGGTGGCTAATTATGAAACAACCTGAATGGTCTAGCAATTTGTAGCGACCCATAACTCATAGGGTATCACTCCCTCGCCATCAATCATTCGATGATGCATACATCAACTTGTTTCGCTCCACAGAAGCTGTGTGACCTGCTGAGTAACTCTGGCATTTTATTTTTATTTTGGATTTCCAGCATCAATAGTATTTTGCTTTTGTGAAGGAATGGCCTGGTCAGTTGCTAGAGGACTACAGTCAATCAGTGTGAAGTTGACTGCTCTTGGATGACTTTTAATATTTTGTTTGCTTCATATTTTAAACAATTTATTGTTGTGATGATAATTTAGAGAAATTAGACTTTGTACAGCCAATGACAAAAAAAAAAGAGTTCTTCAGTTAGAAAGAGTAGTAAAAAGAATGGAGTGCATTTCTGGTACATATTGCTATCCATGAACTTGTTTGGACTTAGCTATGGCCTCCCTCCCTTCCCCAAACCCAAGGATAATATTAAGCGTTACATATATAAAATGGTCACTTGGAGCAAGAATACATAGACCACCACAAAATGGGTCAGTCCCCTTGAGAGAGAGAGAGAGAAAGTAATAACTAAAAAGTCCTGTTGAAATGGGTGAGAGATGGAAAAAACCTACAGTTTCCTCCATTCTCCTACTCAACTTGATATCATTAGAACTTTGTAACCTTGCAACGATACTCTGTATTTAACGTGTAACAGTTAGTCTGCCCATCAATCAAAGCAAAAGGAATATCAGTCAATTTAAACTATCAAGTCACAAGAATGGCAATTAGAAGTAAGGTCAGCTGGTAGTCAGTGTCTGATATACTTACGTAAGCTGATGACCCAGAGATTTCTCAAAAAATAGCAGTGAATTTAATGAAGAAACAATTATCAACGTGTAAATCATCCAGTAATTGGTGGCGAGGGAGTGATGCCCATGAGTTGTTAAGAACTACAAATTGCTCAACCATTTACATCGTTTCATAATTAGCGAAGGCAAAATATCTGTTTGCTATTATCCTTGTCATGGTTTTCAAGAAATTGCTGCATTCGAGTAGTAAATACGAATTAAACTCATCACAGAAAGTTAGGGTTGAAACTCAACAGTGTAAGGACTCTTAGAGGTTTTCATTCACGCAATGTCGATCAACACCTCTGGGTCAAAAAGGGAACAACTGATACCATAACGGCCTCATTCCTATAGGTAAGAAATTAGAGTTTATATTTGCTCTTACTTTTCCTTTCTGTATCCTTTCTCTCTCTCTTAATCCAGTCTTCCAGTCCATTTGTTTATCTTGCTGTATTTAATTTAATTCCAGTTCACCCATTCAAATTCATTGCAATTTTTGTTTTTCTTCACAACTCTCATCTCTCATTGGCTGGCCCCATTCATTGGTCAAAGTCCCAGATTCCCCATTATCCTAACCATGCCCTTATCAACATGTACTTCCAGCTATCTGAGGTACATTGGGCTGGATTCTCCATAGTCGACACCAAAATCGTGATCGGCGATCGGGTGGAGAATGGATTCCGATGCCGGAATCGGGACCGGCGGCGGTTTGACACTGGTCCGCCATGCTTCCCACCCCCCCCCCCCTTCAAACCAGCAACATCGTGACGCGCGCCATTTCAACGCCATTGGTGCATCATCAGCCGGCCCACCCGCAGTGCTCTGCCTCCGATCGATGGAGCTCCTGACGGCATGGGCCATGTATGGTTCCAGCAGTCGGGACAGTGTCCAGCGCCTCCACACTCGTCGGGGATCCATGCCGCTGGCCGGGGGGGGAGGGGCTTCTGACAGGGCTGGGGGGACTGGTGGGGTGTGGGCTGTGGTATCGTGGTGGGCGGGTTAGGGATCGAGTATGGCCGGCGTCATGTTTTACGGCTCGACCGTTGCAGGTCATCAGCCCGCACATGTGTGGCCTGGGACCCGGCCATTCTCCGGCCATTTTTGGTGTAATCCGTGGGAGTTTCAAATGGCGCCGGTGCTAGCCCCTCACCGGTACCAGAATCGGTGAGGGGTTCATGCCAATTTTCTTGTCATGATCCTCTCTGTTCACGCCGGCACTTAGCCTCAGAAATGGAGAACTCAGCCCATAGAGTTTCATCGGAAGGGTGAAAAGAAAAGGTCTAAATAAGGGAGTGCCCTACAAGCCTGCTCGAGCAAATTCTGGGCCATTCAGCATTTCAGTCTTTGACAATGTCAACTTATTTCAACAAACACTAAAAAGCATCCATCAAAGGTCTGGTTGGAAAAGACAATTACGGAAAAGTTGTGTGGTCAAAGCTTTTTTCTTGTACTCATTAGGACAGATTTGCAAAATGCCAATTTTGTTTTCTTGTGGCTGGCCTGATGAGTGCTGAATGAAAAGCTTTGATAGCATCTCTCTTTTTATCTGCAATGCTCAAATTCTGCACTATCTAATTTAAAAAATTGTGTAGTTACACTCTGTAACTTTACAACATGCTTAATCTGTTTATACCAAATTCTTCTGCAACGTTGTTGCACCATTTAAGAAAGAATAAATGGGTTAATATTGCTGTTCAAATAGCAGGCATAGGACTTGCTGCAATTATTTTAAGCACTTGCCTCGTAATATTACATGGAGTAACTTGCAAGATAAAATGTAACATTAGTCAAATTGCTAGGGCTTTGGGTTTGAAAAACATTGTGAAAACAGGAACTGATTGCCAATCTTCTCTGTTAAATCTATGGATGGCACTGAGGGGGAAAGTCCAACTTTGTGGATGGGTGATCGATTCACCTGCCCAATATTCCTCTCATTTATCTAAGAAAGGAAAATTGGCTGAGCTGGCTCATGGACGGGCAGCCTGCTTCTGCTCAATGTACACCCTGGCCAATTTGAATTTCAGCTGCTACCCTGCCCATTCCCCATTCAAAAAAAATGTTTTGTTTTGGGGAAAATAAAATACATCTGGGCCACAGACAGATATAATCCAAAGCATCAGGTTCAGGAAGACAACAGAAAACACTTGTGACACATGATTAAAGGCTTTTTATATAGCGGCATATATGCCTGCTGACTGATAGGTTCTGTCATTCACTAACATACCACAGGCACTCTGCAACTGTCTGTGGTGACCTCCCACAGCTTGGTAGCTACTTAAACTTCTATAGCTCAACAGCTTCTACATCCTTCGTCTCCTTGTTCCCTTGAGCGAATTCAATCACACACTGCTGGGAGTATTACTCTCTTGTCAACTTAAAATCAACCCTGATACACGCCAGATCTGTGCAATGGGCAAAGATGATCACAATCATCCACTCATTCCGTATGGTGGGCCACAGTGTGTTGTAGAGGCCTTCAGCATGTGGATCTGGAAGCTGCCACTTTAAAACTGCTAACTGAGGAGAGAGAAAACAACCATTGTCAACTTCATAATCACAACCACATCCTAAAAGGAATTCAGGGGAAATGTCCAGTGTTGGAAAAAGCAGTGAGAATATGGAACTCATCACCCCATGGGAATGATTAAAGCAGATAGCAAAAATGTCACAGAATTTACAGAGCAGAAGGAGGCCATTCGGCCCATTGAGTCTACACCGGCCCCTGAAAGAGCACCCTACCTAAGCCCACACCTCCACCTCAACCCCATAACCCAACAGCCCCACTTAACTTTTGGACACCACGGGGAAATTTAGCATGACCAGTCCACCTAACCCGCACATCTTTGGACTGTGGGAGGAACCCAGAGCACCCGGAGGAAACCCACGCACACACGGGGAGAACGTGCAGAATCCGCACAGACAGTGACCCAAGCCGGGAATCAAACCTGGGACCCTGGAACTGTGAAACAACAACGCTAACCACTGTGCTACCGTGCCACTCCGTGTTGAAGGGCAAGCTAAATAATTACTAAGTAAGAAATTGTAGGTTTTTTGGGGTGAGATGAAGTAAAGTGGGAGAATACTAAGATGAGCATGAACACTGACAGAATTATAGGACTGCATGCACTGTTGTGCTTTAATTTCCACTAAAATCATATGCATTAAAAAAAAATCAGATTTACATACATGGGTGTAACCTGTGTAAATGATATACACAGATCTGCACATTTTTGTATTCTTTGAAGCTGCAATAGGTAAGTATACAATGCGATGACTGACCTGCCAACCCAAGGGATCTGGCTTAAAAACCAGCAGCTGTCTCCTTCCTTCTCACTAGAAAGTAAAGTCGCCATAGTCGAGATGACCATAGGCTGCTTTCCCCTTTGAGGGGGAGAGCTGACTCGCGGCGATTTAACCTGCAGATCACCACACCTCAGATGGCAGGGCAAGGCTGAGGAGGGGGAGCCTTTATGTATAACCTCAGCCATTACAGGAATTGAACCCACGCTGCTGGCCTTGCTCTGCATCATGAACCAGCTGCCCAGCCAAGTGAGCGAAACCGGCTCCCATTTCTTCTCAGCATCCGGGATTCCGTGCTGTGGGCTGCAAGTGAGAACTCGAAGTCGCAATAAAAAATTCCGCAATTCCCACCGGCAGGGTCGGTTTCCAAAGCAAAGGCGCATTGTCAGGTAGAAACAGCAGCTTGGGATGAAAAGTGAAACGGTCCAAGGGCAAAGTAACACTTGTCGTTCTTAGAAATCATGGGATTAGAGGTGCGAGAGAGCCATTGTGAGTCAGAGGAGGTTACAAGCTGATGTTTATCAGAATAAATTAGAGGACTGAGGTGACGAAGACGCTTGTGAGTGCATTGCTTTTTTAACGTTCAGGTCTCTTGGATGGGATATTAAGTCAAGGCTCTCTTGTGTGCCGGCAGAGGTCCTCTTAAAGGTTCCCATGAAGTCCCGACCAACATTTATCCCTCAAGTGAAGGCTCTGACTTAATGTAACTCCAATTTCTCTTGTGGGGCTTGTGGAAACTTGCTGTGCAAATATTGGGCGGGATTTTCCCCACCACTCGTGGCATGTTTCACCGCGGAGGAGGCGACCCACCATTGGCCTGAGGTGGGATCCTCTGGTCCTGCCGCTGTCAAAGGAATTTCTCGCTTTATGCCAACGGTGGTTCACTATCGGCTGATGGCAGGTCCCATCGGTGGGAACTGCTGGTCAGTTCCTTCCATTGACTGTAATGTTTGCCTACAAAGAGCAACTACACTTCAAAAGCAACTGATTGGCGATAAAAAAAATGTTGGTCTATCCCAAATATATGAAAAGCACTTTATGAATGCAACTTTTTTTTGTCATTTTCGTATTACCTCTTACTAATTTTAAGGATCAGCCTCCATCTGCATTCTGATGACAACCCACTGTACATTCTGCCATTATTGTTTTGTCAGTTTATTCATCTAACAGCAAGTCACACAGCAAACAAGCACTCAAAGTGAACATTGGCAATATCTAATCCATTGTATTTAGCACCCTTTTCGCCCCATGGTGTCAGTCATGGCTCAGTTGCAGCATTTTTGCCTCGAATGTTTGTGGATTCAGGTTTCACTCCAAAACTGGAGCAAAACAAATCTAAGATCACAATCCTGAAGGAGAGCTGCGTTGTTGGAGGGGCTGCTTTTTTGGACAAGATGTTAAATCGAGGCCCAACAGGCCTTTACAGATGGACGTGGAAGACTGGTGGCAATTTCTTTTGAGTCGGACAAGAGGACGAGTTATTCCTCGGGTCCTGGCCAATATTTATCCTTATCAACAACAAAAAGGACAGATTTTCTGGTCATGATCACATTATTCTTTATGAAAGTTTGCTGTGTGCAGGGGAGGTGGAAGCAGTGGTACTGTCATTGGACTAATTAATCCAGAGACCCAGGGTAATACTCTGGGAACCTGAGGTCAAATCCCACCAAGGCAGATGACGAAATTTGAATTCAATAGAAATCTGGATTTAAAAGTCTAATGATCATAATCAACTGTCGTAAAACCCCATCTGGTTCACTAATGTCCTTTATGGAAGGAAATATGTTGTCCTCACGTGGTTTGGCCTATATGTGATCCAGATCCATAGCAATGAGGTTGACTTTTAAATGCCCTCGGGGATGGGCAATAAATGCTGGCCCAGGCAGCAACGCCCACATCCCATGAACAAATTATTTTAATTACCTCCCATCTTGTCTATTCCATTGCGTGCTTCACTGGCAGTCTGAACTTATCCAAACGGCACCACCTGCACTCTGACCCGTACAAAGTCTTAATTTCCCAATATCGATTTCTTCATTCACCTCTGATATATCACAGTCCCCCTATTCAGCGGCACAGTGGTTAACACTGTTGCATCACAGCACCAGGAACCCTGGTTCAATTCTGGCCTTGAGTGTGTGGCGTTTGTATGTTTTACTCGTGTCTGCATGGGTTTTCTCCGGGTGCTCCAGTTTCCTCCCACAGTCCAAAGATGAGCAGGCTAGGTAGATTGGTCATGATAACAAAACTTGCCCCATATTGTCCAGCGATGTGCAGATTAGGAGGGGTTGCGGGCATAGAGCAGGGGAGTGGGCCTAGGTACAGTGCTCTTTGGTGCAGACGTGATAGGAAGAATGGCCTCCTTCTGCTCTGTAGGGATTTTATGGATCCTATATTCATTCAAGTTCAAATCATCCCAATTTCCAAATTTCATCACGTAGTCCCCCTCAAATCAATCTCTGTGAGATCCTCCAGTGCCACCATCCGGGCTACACCCTATAATCCTTTGAATTTGGCCTTTCTGTGAGTCTTCCTCTACTTCGAATTCAGTGAATCGTCTACTTCTAATCTACCATCATATTGAAAACATACAGCCATTTTAATTCTATTCTGAGATTCTCTGAATAGCTCAGCCTTCGCGCTCTATCTTTAAACGGTCCTCAAAATTAATCTTTGTAGCCATGTTTTCGGTCATCTCTTGTCTATCTTATACTCATGATTAGCATGATTTTGTCCTCTGTATATGACCATGGGAGAACTGCTGCGTTCGATGCCAGCTGTCACACACCCCCATTATTCCCCTCTCATTGTCATTCGGTTCAGTTTTTGCACAGAGCAGAGACCGATATCTCACTCTAGCACCCCATGGGCATGGCTACTTATCATGGCTTGGAAAGTGTTTAAACCATGACTGAAACAAAGCTAATCACCTCTCCTTCTGGCAAACTAAGGTTACCCTCATTATTTTGATTTTTGGATTTTTTTCTCCCTGGCAATATCCTTTCACACCATTTGCCTTTAGCAGTAGCACAGGGAGGAGGGTAACTTGTACTGCGGACTTCTCCATATTCAGTCAGTGCCATTCTACTTTGATTAGCATTCAACAGCTGGTATACCCACTGAGCCAGAATGCTTCACTTCCATTTATTTTTTAATCTTCCTGCACTTTTTCTCAAGGAGACTTACTTTGTAGGCATTTACATGAGCAATCCTACCAAATATCAGCGAAATTCATCCGTAGAAAATAATTGCACTCCAAAAAATATATATTCATTAATTGGGGAGGTGGGGGGGGGGGGGGGCTAGAATCAACCAATCCACAAATTTAGCATCTTAGTTGACCAGTTCTAACTTCTAAATTATCGTTTTCATTTATTATCTTCAACCCCCTAGGTGGACTGGGTGGCAATATAATAATTGCCTGAGATTTGGTTGCTCACAAGTGCACACAGCCTGCAGAGCAGCAGTAGAATAATTGGTTCCAGAGTCCAAGTTATTTTGAGGGGCCAGTAAGATACGGTATGACCGTAAAATGAAATGTCATCTCAAGTTACAGCATGATCATAAAGTGAAATGATGTCTCAAGTTACTGAATGTAACAGTTCAAATACCTCAAGAGCTGGAGTGCTGCTCAATTCCAAGGGAATTGCACAAATCATTGTGGAAATTATACATACCCCTTGTAAGCTAATAAATGTTACATGAAATTAAAAAGAATCTCACACATACAACATTAACGTGCATCCTAAGAGCGTGCTTAACATAGCAAAATGACAAAGGCATTGCATTCATGGAAGCTCAGAGAGCAAAGTCCTGCATCCGACATACTTCAGATATCATTGATCAAATTGGCTCACACCGTTACAGGAGTAAAACAATCCACCTTGTATCAAAATGAAAACAGAAAATGCTGTCAATACAAAAGTCAATGGGCATCTGTTAAGAGAAAAAAGATAGGGGGCGGGATTCTCCGAGCCCCGCGCCGGGCCGGAGATTCGCCGCAAACGCACCACGCCGCCCCGACGACAGCACACGATTCTCAGAGGAGCGGAGAATCGGCGCCATTTGCACCGGCGCGTTTGGCGTGGCGCCAGTCGCGGGCCGCTGTTCGCCGATTCTCCGGCCTTGATGGGCCGCTCGGCCGTGCGGAAACGGCAGAGTGCCGATGGCGCCGTCCACACCTGCTCGCAGCCAGCAGGAACTCTGCGCACAGGGTCGGGGGTCGGGGGGCTGCCTGTGGGGGGGGGGGGGGGGGGGGGGGGGGTGGCTCCGATGGGGTCTGGCCCGCGAACGGGGCCCACCGATCGGCGGGCCGGCCTCTTCGGCCCCGGCCCTATTTTGTTACGCGCCCGGCGTCTGAATCCCCGTGCCATGTTGCGTCGGGGCCGGCGCGTTGAGGGAGTCCCCCGCGTATCTGCGGGTTGTGCAGCGCCACTGCGCATGCGCGGGTTGGCGCGGTGCCCAGTTGGCACCGGGAAGGGAGGCTGGAGTAGCGTGAACCGCTCCAGTGCCAGGGGGCCAGAATCTGTAGTGCCTATGCCTGTTTCGCGCCGTCGTGAAACACAACGGCGTTCAAGACGGCGCGGACACTCTGCCTCCATTTCAGAGAATCCCGTCCAGGATGTGGGGCATCATTCTCCAACCCCCCGCCGGGTCGGAGAATCGCCGGGGGCTGCCGTGAATCCCGCCCCCGCCGGTTGCCGAAGTCTCCGGCACCGGAGATTCGGCGGGGGCGGGAATCGCGCCGCGCCGGTTGGCGGGCCTGCCGATCCGGGCCAGAGTCCCGCTGATAAATTGCCTGTCCCTCCGGCGTAAATTAAAGCACCTATTTACCGGCGGTACAAGGCGGCGCGGGCGGGCTCCGGGGTTCTGGGGGGGGCGCGGGGCGATCTGACCCCGGGGGGTGCCCCTACGGTGGCCTGGCCTGCGATCGGGGCCCACCGATCCGTGGGCGGGCCTGTGCCGTGGGGGCACTCTTTCCCTTCCGCCTCCGCCATGGTCTCCACCATGGCGGAGGCGGAAGAGACTCCCTCCACTGCGCATGCGCCGGAAACTGTCAGGGGCCGCTGACGCTCCCGCGCATGCGCTGCCCGGAGATGTCATTTCCTCGCCAGCTGGCGGGGCAACAAAGGCCGTTTCTGCCAGCTGGCGGGGCGGAAATTCCTCCGGCTCCGGCCTAGCCCCTCAATGTTGGGCCCAGCCCCCAAAGATGCCCGTCTGATTGGCGCCGTTTTGGGCGCCAGTCGGCGGACATCGCGCCGTTTCGGGAGAATTTTGCCCGTGATATTTCAAATGTTCTCTTTGAAATGTTGTAAAATGCCACCATTTTCTAATTTTAACTCCGATTTCCATCGTTCCATTTCGTTTATGTATTGCGTGGTTATCTTGCCTGAGGCAGAAAGTTACAGGTTACAATTGAACTCAACAACTTACAAATAGCAACAAGAATCAGGATTAGCCTTTGTGGATATTTCCCCTATGGTTGCCATGTCGAATCTCGCTTTCAAAGTTTTAATTGGAGGCCAAAACCTACCTTTTCAAAGTCACTTCCTATCTTTTATAGCCACCAGGTTATCCATCTTCCAGTCACATCTTTCAATCTACAAAGCCCACGCTTCCACAATTTTTCATTGCTTTCTGATGTTCAACATGAATTTCATGGTCTTCTCTGAAGTCCCCTCCAGTCTCCATAGTGTTTTAATGATGAGAAATGGATATTAGGCAAGCAATAGTTTAATCAAGGCCCTGGGCCTTACTTCACCGAGAGTGTACATCTTAATGTTTTGGTGATATAGTTCAATATTCTTTTGGTTTGTAAATTGTTGTCCCATAGTGATTGGACAATTTTGAATGTGGTGTCTATTAAAGCCTCCAGATCTCTTTCACCTTCACATTTAGTCATCTAATATTGGATGGAAAGTCAAACTAGTCATTCATATTATTTGTCTATAGGACTTCCTTTATACAATCGATAGCTGTGTTTAACTATTTAACATCAGCAACCATAATCAACATTAATTCCTTAAGCATCTGCCAGTGGGCACAATAGGCAGATTAACTCATGTCTGAAAAAGTCTCTGGTAAATTGTGAAATGCAAATCAGTTTCTCAGATGCAAAGGAACCATCTTTACCAGCTCAATGAAGCGTTCTCACAAAGGGTGGCTGTCAGTTGTGTTTGAGCCATCAGGATGGAATATAACACAAGATCTTCCAGTGAGCTAATTGTCATTGGTAGATTTTTTATTCCTCCAATGTGTATAAACCACCCTGGCTCCAACATTTCATGTTGGCAATGGAAGGCACTGAAACCTGCTATCATGGGACTGAAACTGGCTGCAGGTAAAGAATTTAACATTCCAAGGGCCAGAGAGACAGAACACAGACCAAAATGAATATCTACTGCAGCACACTAGCTGTAGGCTAAGGCAGTGTGTATTACCTATGCCCTTTAAAGCCTGGTGACTGTTACAACTTAAAGGTCTCCTAAGCCATTTGTTTAGAGATGTCACCAGAACAGAAACCTAACCTCATGATCTGCTGAAAAAGATATCGCTTCAAGGAAATCCTACAGCAATGATGATGTATGACCCAACTTTGAAATCACCCAAACGTATGTGTGTGAATAAATAATCCTCTTTATTTAATTCCACGGAAGCTTGCTGCTGTTTGTAATAAATACGTTCATGGCAGTGTTTATGCTTTACACGAGCAGATTGCGACTTGTGACTGCAAGCACCAGTTGAATGAATAGTTCCAAAGCCTTTCTCTTTTCCAATTTTAATTATTAATGTATCACTGTGCACAAAAAAATCAATTGAAATCTAAACTTTCAACAAACTTTTATTAGCATTAGCCTGCTCACATTTTTAATCTAAGGTGATGATTGACGTGTGCATGTAAAGGCCTGAACAGAACATGTGTCGTATGGTACAGAAGGTTTTTTTTTGGATTATTGTTCCTCCCAAGATGCTATTTAAGTTACACTCTTATGAAGTGCCTTGGGACATTTTACAATATTAAAACTCTTTGTAAAAGCAAGTTGGCATTGTTCTTATTGTAGTAAACAGTTTTACCAAATAAAAGATGGTACAGTTTGAGGTGCCTCATCCTGATCTCAAAGGAGGTTACCTGCAATTTGTTTTCCATTTAATGTTTGCTAGACATTTAGACAACCAAGGTGGCTATTACACCAGTGTTCGTGCTGGGGGAATGGAGATTATTTGAGACTGTTGGCGGCAAGCGGGGGGTGGGGGGGTAGAGGTGTTGAGAGACATGTTGATGTCATTAAATATGGAATGCATCAGAAGATGAGAATCTTTGCGTAAGGAGAGAAGTATATTTTTTCTAGGGATGTCGGATCCAAGGCCTCTGAAAGCTTGGGTCATTGGGCTAGTTTAGAAGATATTCAGGAGGGCCGATTACTGTTTGAAGGGCAGGGTCTTTCAAAATTACTCGGGTCAGTATTTACACATCACCTGAGGCAACCAAAGAAAAGAAAGTCTTTGTTATGGATAACAGTATTAACACCAAAGAAACAAAACGCTCCAGCCCCCAAAATGTCAATGGCAGTTTTAGATTTCACCCAAACCTCCTCCCACATTTCTTCTTGTTTGTTGGACAACGTGGAGGTGGAATAACTGCCTCACTTGTCTACACAACAGTGCCAGGTGGCAGTGCCAAGGTGCCTGGGTGTCGGGGAAGAACCAGGGTTCCTTCCTGACCTGTCCCTAACCACCCAGGGGCCTCCAGTGGACCGGTGCTAAATGGCGCCCGGCTGGGGGGCAATAGATGCCATGAAGTGGTTAGATCCACCGTCAGCATTATTAAGTGGCTTCGTTCTTCACCATGCAGGACTGGGTGCCATCCGTCTAACCAGATATCGCAAGGTGTTGTGGCTGTCAGGGATCGCGGGGGAGGCATTTACCGGCCATATCCCGCTCTGATTCCAGCTGGGAGCAGCCGGTAGATCGCGCCCATGATATTTATCAAAATATCAGAAGGAAGCTGGATATCATTGGCATAGTTAGTGAGATTTCCATTTGTCATCTTGTACAATGTTATGTTTACTTTTTTTAAAATACCAATCACAATAAAAGGGGAAGTGTACGTATTGAGGCCCAAGGCACTTAAATGTTCAATGCTGTGAAAAGAATAGGGAGCCAACGATCCTTTTCATATTTTTGGGGTATAAAGTTAGATTGCGTGTCACTATTAGTGGAAACAACCAACATATATGGTATGAAGAATTAGGATTTTTTTAAAAGATCAAATTCCTCTTTCTGATGCCATCCTCGCTTTTGTTTTAAATGAGACGAACAATATTGTAGGGATAAAACTAGTTTGAAAGAATTATTCCATTAGGCTGTAATGGAGCTGAATTAATCAGTGCACAGCACCAATGAACAGCCTGAATTTATACCAGTACATAATGTTAATAATAAGCTTGAATTAACATTAGTAGACAGTGGCTTTAATCTAGGTTTCTTCAGTGACCAATTATTCATTTTCAGAATATGTACATTATCTTTTGCTTTCATACATCTTGTAAAGACTTTTTTTTTTTAAAAGCAAGCAATGCTGAATATTCAGTAGAATTTTTAAAATGCACTGGGTGCACTAACAATTGATTATTGATATTTTTGCAAAATAAGCGCCAGATGACAATGGTTTCTACCTGAATTCCAGACATGGAAAGAGAATAGAAACGTGCTCCCCAATCATGCTGTGGAGTGCTCGTCAGCAGCAAAATTACTGAAGCTGGTGGTCCAGATAAGTAATGGAACTGAACTGTCTTGATAAACCTGTGAATAGTAAACTAGTTACACTGCATTATTATCAGCTCTTGCCCTGAAGGAACATGAAGCATTGAAATAGAGGCATTTTCAGAGCCAGTGCCAGGGAATGGACGCTTGCTCATGTCTGGAAGCCTTCATTAAAGAAGTGACAATGTCATTGAGTAACGGTTAAGTCGACAGGTATTTCCTGTTCTCAATGGTCACCCTCAGCCAATTACGCTGTAAATGGAACAATAAATTCAACACAATTGCATCCCAGGCACCGTAGAGTTTTACTGCCATTCATCTGCCAGTATATCCAAGCAATCTTCAACCTCTGCTGCTACAATCAGTTCAAAATAAAGGTTGAGGAAAAAGTTGCAGATGTTATACGTCAGTTTATATATTGGTATGGTTAATGAGCCTAAAAACCATGTGCTATTAATGAGGCTGAAAACCATTCAAAGTAATATGATGCTGACGATTTACTTCCCCTTGACAGTAATTTAGCATTGTACAATTACATGGGATCAAATGTGTGCTGTTCTCCAATTCTGCAATTACGACTGCCGTTCCCACAAATAGTTCATGTCAACAGCAACGCTAATTTCTATTGCCATACATCAATGAAAAAAATCCAAGTACAATCCTTATTTCCCAGATTGACCATGAGGTCAGTGTTAGTATTGCAATCTTCCTTTAATTAGCATAATTGAGAAAATATTGAACTTTCTGATAAGCCAGAAGGATTTATAGAATCAGCTGCGTGGCCAATTGCATTCTCACAGGAAAGGACAAGGCAGGCACAAGATAGGACACGACAGCATGACCAACAAACGGAGATTAGAAATCAGCATTCATCGTCTCTAGGACACAGGTGAAATTATAATGTAACACAGATAATTTCATTCAGCAACAGACATAAACGTCAGCTTGCTGTGTAAAAAGTTGTCGGCAAAACTCCCCTGTAATCCATTCGTCACACTTTCTGTATGGAGAATGAGTGATTCAGCAAATGTTGCCTTGAAACAAATATTCCAGTTAACTGGAAAATCGTTCCATGAAAGTATAATCCTACTCTGATCATCATTGTCAAGAATTATGAAATCATACTTATAAAGAACAATTTTTACGGTCAACGATAAAAGAGCGTATTATTTATTCTGCATCCCAATGGCACGGACCTTAAATCCAAATCTATCGGCAACAGTAATCCAATATTCCGGTTTTGGATAGTGGATGATATGGAATGTTGAAAAATCCTGTGTTGAGTACTTTACTTGAATGGAAAAGAGGAGAGGAAGGGGGGAGGGTAGGTGTAGAGAACAGGAGGAGAAATAAGAAAGCGAGGAAGGGGCGGAAGAGGAAAGGAAAAGAAGAGGAAATGGGGGATTAGGGGAAGAAAAGGACGGCGTGTGAAGGTGTGGTAGTCGGTATTAGAGGTATTACGGTACCCTGAATAATGCTGTAAAACCATTGGTGTGGGAGTTACCTGAGACAGGAAGATCATTGGTGATGCCTGCCTGCTGGTTCCACCCAGTAAGGTGGAGTATACGAGCCTGTGTCTCCCCAGCAGCTGCATTCTGTCCCTGCGCTGCTGGGGGAAACATCTAGTACAATAAAGCCTTCAATTGTCTCCAATCTCGCTTCTGGAGTTATTGATCGAGCATCAGAAGGGAAAGACGGAGTCTGTCTCAGTGGGGCTGGGGGATCTGTTTGCCTCAGCGGGAGCGACCAATTCATTGTGCCTCAGTCATTGATTTGGTCATCAGAAAAAGTTTGTGTTCCATTTTCGTTTGATTAGGAATAGGGTGCCAGCAACTTTATATTTCAGAGGAGGCTGCCAGTTTTTCTGCATTACATGGGCGAGGTTTTAACTGGGAGAAGTGCTAGCATAATTTAGCCTGATAGGGTATCTTCCCACATGATTCACATTGGCAGCAAAAACAATCTGTTGACTTTACTTAGTTTTTCATGCATTTTTTCTGCATTGGTAAATGGAAGCCATTTTTCTCTCAATTCCTCAGCGTGCTTTTAACCAAATTTTTAATTTAAATCTTTTCAGTTGATTTCGTATTCAAATGTCTTAATTTCTGTTTGGAGTGGCTTTTCATTTTAGTATAGGCTTTCTACTTTTGTTTCACCCTGTGAGCTATCAAAGGCAAGCTTCCAATTGTTTTGTGGGTCTCTCACAAAAAGCCCTGATTTATGGTCAGTGTCAAAGAGATGGCCCTCACTACTGACCTCAGAGAAAGCTGCCCATAATGATCCACCATTCTCTGTGGCCTGGATTTCCCTTTCTCCTATTTGAATCTGGCATCAAGTCAAGGGGTGTCCAGCGACAAGTGATGATATCAGTCAGGGTAAGTAACCAATCATACCGAAGTATTCTCACAGAATGCAAAGCAGCAAGTAAAATGCAATGAATCTATCACATTTAATTAACATTTTATGAGTGAATTAAACGATTGGGACATACAGATGGAATTAATAAAATACATCACTTTTATTATAATGAAGAAATTTGACATACCACAGTTTTAAAACATGTTTTTCAGTGACATCAGAAATTATAAGCTTATATACTGTTAAAAACGCAGTTACATCTCATTCAACAAGGTATAAATTACTGCAAGGCTTACAGCGAAGATTAAGAACAAAAAATGGCAACTTATCAGTTCAGCAACTGATTGCAGTTTGGGGAGCTTGAACAGTGCACTCTCTGTACTCACTGTCAATAACTACTGGATTTCCACATTTAACTGCCCTTGTGCGGACTCCAGAAGTTGCTGTCAGTTTCAGAGGCATAATGGCAGAGAACGCTGCTAATTTAATCGTCATTATCAGCGCAAATTATGGACCATACTGTTATATCATATGACAAGATGGTCAAACAGCTAGCTTTAAAAAAATATTAATTTACTGGATGTGGGCGTCGTTAGCTAGACCAGCATTTATTGTCCATCCCTCGTTGCCCTTCAGAGTGTGATGTAGAGCTACCTTCTTGAACTGTTGCAGTCCCTGAGGTGTAGGTACATTCGTAGTGCTGTATGAGAGTGAGTTTCAGGATTTTGACGCAGCGACAGTGAAGAAACGGCGATATATTTCCAAATCATGGTGGTGAGTGACTTGTAGGAGGACTTCCAGGTGGTGGTCCCAGGTTTCGTCTGCCCTTGTCCTTCTAGATGGCAATGGTCGTGGGTTTGGAAGGTGCCTTGGCGAGTTCCTGCAGTGCATCTTGTAGATGGTACACACTGTTGCTACTGTTCATAGGTAGTGGGGGTATTGAATGTTTGTGGAGTGGGTACAATCACGTGGTGTGGTTTTTCCTGGATGGTGTGTAGTTTCTGCAGTGTTGTTGGAGCTGTGCTCATCCAGGCAAGTGGAGAGTATTCCATTACAATCCTGACTTGTGCCTTGTAGATGGTGGACAAACCTTGGAGAATCAGGGGATAAGTTACTCACCACAGTATTCCTAGCCTCTGACATGCTCTTGTAGCCACAGTATTTATATGGCTCGTATAGTTCAGTTTCTGGTCAATGGTAACCCCCAGGACGTGGACAGTAGGGAATTCAGTGAAGGTAATGCTATTGAAAGTCAGGGGGTGATGGTCAGACCTTCTCTTGTTGGAGATGGTCATTGCCTGGCACTTCTGTGGTGCAATTGTCACTTGTCAGTCCAAGTCTCGCTGTGTTTGGGCATGGACTCCTTCAGTATCTGAGAAGTCGCAAATGGTGCTCAACATTGCGCTGTCATCAGCAAACATCCCCACTTTTGACCTGATTAAAGGAAGGTCATTGATAAAACAATTGAAGATGGTTGGGCCTAGGATTCATTCATCATACCTTCAGGAACACCTGCAGTGATGCCCTGGGACTGAGATAATCGACTTCCAACCACCACAACCATCTTTCTCTGCGCCAGGTATGACTCTAACCAGTGGAGGGCTTTGCCTCTATTCCTGTTGATTCCAGTTTTGCTAGGGCTCCTTTATGCCACACTCGGTCAAATGCTGCCTTGATGTTAAGAGCAGTCACTTCACCTCTGGCATTCAGCTTTTTGTCCATGCTTGAAACAAGCTGCAATGAGGTCAGGAGCCTAGAGACCCTAGCGGAATTCAAACTGAGTGTCAGTGAACAGGTTATTGCTGAGTAAGGACCACTTGGTGGTGCTATTAATGACTCCTTCCATCCCTTTACTGCTGATGGAGAGAAGACTGATAAGGCGGTAATTGTCAGGGTTGAATTTGTCCTATTTCTTGTGTACAGGACACACCTGGGCACTTTCCACATTGCCAGGTAGATTTCAGTGTTGTAGTTGTATTGGAACAACTTGGCTAGGGGTGTGGCAAGTTCTGCAGCACAAGTCTTGAAAAGCTGATGATTTTGATCTTTTTCAGTTATGCACTAGGCTCCTCCTCATTGAGGACGAGGCTATTTGAGGAGCTTCCTCCACCAGTGTGTTGTTTAATTGTCCATCACTATTCACAGCTGGATGTGGCAGGACTGCAGAGCTTAGTTCTGATCACTTGGCTGTGGAATTTTTCAGCTGTTTATTACTTGCTGCTTATGCTGTTTGGCACACAAGTAACCCTGTGCTGGAGCTCAATCAGGTTTACATCACTTTTATAGGTATGCCTGGTGTTGCTCCTGGCATGCCCTCCTGCATTCTTCATTGAACCAGAGTTGATCAGTAAGGGATATGCAATGCCGTGAGGTTACATAAGAACATAGGAATAAATTATGATTGCTGATGCTCCACATACCTCATGGATGCCCAATCTTGAGTTGCTAGACTGATTTGAAGTCTATCGCGGCACGGTAGCACAGTAGATAGCACTGTTGCTTCATGGCGCCAGGGACATAGGTTTGATTCCCAGCTTGGGTCACTGTCTGTGCAGAGTCTGCACCTTCTCCCCATGTCTGCATGCCTCCGGGTGCTCTAGTTTCCTCCCAGTAGTCCTGAAAGATGTAATTGTTAGGTGAATTGGACACTCTGAATTATCCCTCAGTGTACCTGAACAGGTGCAGCAGCGTGGACTAGGGGATTTTCACAGTAACTTCATTGCAGTGTTATGTAAGCCTACTTGTGACACTAATAAAGATTATCACATTTAGCACAGTGGTATGTAGGGTATCTTCAATGTGATGATGGGACTCTTGTCTCCACAAGGACTGGGCGGTGGTCACTCCTACCGATACAGATTCATCTGCGACAGGCAGGTTGGTGAGGATGAGGCCATTTACGTTTTTCCCTCTTGTTGGTTCATTCACCACCTGCCGCAGTCCCAGTTTAGCAGTTGTGTCCTTTAGGATCCGGGCGGCTTGGTTGGTGGTGGTACTGAGCCACTCTTGGTGACGGAAATTGATGTCTTCCACCCAGAATACATTCTGCACTGTTGACACTCTCAGTACTTCTCGGATCATGTTTTCGGGATCCTTAAGGGGAGGGGGGAGCAGCCCCAAGTCGTGGTCCACATAGGCACCAACGACATAGGTAGGAAAAGGGATAGGGATGTCAGGCAGGAATTCAGGGAGCTAGGGTGGAATCTTAGAGCTAGATCAAACAGAGTTATTATCTCTGGGTTGTTACCCGTGCCACGTGCTAGCGAGACGAGGAATAGGAAGAGAGAGGCAGTTGAACACGTGACTACAAGGATGGTACAGGATGGAGGGTTTCAGAAACCTGGATAATTGGGGCTCATTCTGGGGTAGGTGGGATCTCTACAAACTGGATGGTCTGCACCTGGACCAGAGGGGTACCAATATCCTGGGGGGGAAATTTGCTAATTCTCTTCGGGAGGGTTTAACCTAGTTCGGCAGGGGGTTGGGAACCTGAATTGTAGCTCCAATATACAGGAGGTTGAGAGTAGTGAGGTCATGAGTAAGGTTTCAAGGTTGCAGGAGTGTACCGGCAGGCAGGGAGGTGGTTTAAAATGTGTCTCCGTCAACGGCAGGAGCATCCGGAATAAGGTGGGTGCACTTGCAGCATGGGTTGGTACCTGGGACTTCGATGTTGTGGCCATTTCGGAGACATGGATAGAGCAGGGACAGGAATGATTGTTGCAGTTTCCGGGGTTTAGATATTTCAGTAAGCTCAGGGAAGGTGGTAAAAGAGGGGGAGGGGTGGCATTGTTTGTCAAGGACAGTATTACGGTGGCAGAAAGGACGTTTGATGAGGACTCGTCTACTGAGGTAGTATGGGCTGAGGTTAGAAACAGGAAAGGAGAGATCACCCTGTTGGGAGTTTGCTATAGGCCTCCGAAAGGTTCCAGAGATGTAGAGGAAAGGATTGCAAAGATGAATCTGGATAGGAGCGAACGTAACAGGGTAGTTGTTATGGGAGACTTTAACTTTCCAAATATTGACTGGAAACGCTATAGTTCGAGTACTTTAGATGGGTCAGTTTTTGTCCAATGTGTGCAGGAGGGTTTCTTGACACAGTATGTAGATAGGCCAACAAGAGGTGAGGCCACATTGGATTTGGTACTGGGTAATGAGCCAGGACAGGTGTTAGATTTGGAGGTAGGTGAGCACTTTGGTGATAGTGACCACAATTCGATTACGTTTACTTTAGTGAAGGAAAGGGATAGGTATCTACCGCAGGGCAAGAGTTATATCTGGGGGAAAGGCAATTATGATGCGATGAGGCAAGACTTAGGATGCACAGGATGTGGAAGGAAACTGCAGGGGATGGGCACAATTGAAATGTGGAGCTTGTTCAAGGAACAGCTACTGCGTGTCCTTGATAAGTATGTACCTGTCAGGCAGGGAGGAAGTGGTTGAGCAAGGGAACCAAGGTTTACTAAAGTAGTTGAATCACTTGTCAAGAGGAAGAAGGAGGCTTATGTAAAGATGAGACGTGAAGGTTCAGTTAGGGCACTCGAGAGTTACAAGTTAGCTAGGAAGGACCTAAAGAGAGAGCTAAGAAGAGCCAGGAGGGGACATGAGAAGTCTTTGGCAGGTAAGATCAAGGATAACCCTAAAGCTTTCTATAGGTATGTCAGGAATAAAAGAATGACTCGGGTAAGAGTAGGGCCAGTCAAGGGCAGAAGTGGGAAGTTGTGCGTGGAGTCTGAGGAGATAGGAGAGGTGCTAAATGAATATTTTTCATCAATATTCACACAGGAAAAAGACAATGTTGTCGAGGAGAACACTGAGATGCAGGCGAATCGACTAGAAGGGCTTGAGGTTCATAAGGAGGAGGTATTAGCATTTCTGGAAAGTGAGAAAATAGATAAGTCCCCTGGGCCGGATGGGATTTATCCTAGGATTCTCTGGGAAGCTAGGGAGGAAATTGCTGAGCCTTTGGCTTTGATCTTTAAGTCATCTTTGTCTACAGGAATAGTGCCAGAAGACTGGAGGATAGCAAATGTTGTCCCCTTGTTCAAGAAGGGGAGTAGAGACAACCCCGGTAACTATAGACCGGTGAGCCTTACTTCTGTTGTGGGCAAAGTCTTGGAACGGTTTATACGAGATAGGATTTATAATCATCGAGAAAGGAATAATTTGTTTCGGGAGAGTCAACACGGTTTTGTGAAGGGTAGGTCGTGCCTCACAAACCTTATTGAGTTCTTTGAGAAGGTGACCAAACAGGTGGACGAGGGTAAAGCAGTTGATGTGGTGTATATGGATTTCAGTAAAGCGTTTGATAAAGTTCCCCACGGTAGGCTATTGCAGAAAATATGGACGCATGGGATTCAGGGTGATTTCGCGGTTTGGATCAGAAATTGGCTAGCTGTAAGAAGACAGAGGGTGGTGGTTGATGGAAAATGTTCAGCCTGAAGTTCAGTTACTAGCAGTGTACCACAAGGATCTGTTTTGGGGCCACTGCTGTTTGTCATTTTTATAAATGAGGAGGGCGTAGAAGGATGGGTGAGTAAATTTGCAGATGACACTAAATTCGGTAGAGTTGTGGACAGTGCAGAAGGATGTTGCATGTTACAGAGGGACATAGATAAGCCGCAGAGCTGGGCTGAGAGTGGCAAATGGAGTTTAATGCAGAAAAGTGAGAGGTGATTCATTTTGGAAGGAGTAACAGGAATACAGAGTACTGGGCTAATGGTAAGATTCTTGGGTAGTGTGGATGAGCAGAGAGATCTCGGTGTCCATGTACATAGATCCCTGAAAGTTGCCACCCAGGTTGGTAGGGTTGTTAAGAAGGCGTACGGTGTGTTAGCTTTTATTGGCAGAGGGATTGAGTTTCGGAGCCATGAGGTCATGTTGCAGCTGTACAAAACTCTGGTGCGGCCGCATTTGGAGTATTGCGTGCAGTTCTGGTCGCCGCATTATTGAAAGGATGTGGAAGCATTGGAAAGGGTGCAGAGGAGATTTACCAGGATGTTGCCTGGTATGGAGGGAAGATCTTATGAGGTAAGGCTGAGGGACTTAAGGCTATTTTCATTAGCGAGAAGAAGATTAAGAGGTGACTTAATTGAGGCATACAAGATGATCAGAAGATGAGATAGGGTGGACAGAAAGAGCCTTTTTCCTCGGATGGTGATGGCTAGCACGAGGGGACATAGCTTTAAATTGAAGGGAGATAGGTATAGGAAAGATGTCAGAGGTAGGTTCTTTACTCAGAGAGTAGTAAGAGCATGGAATGCCCAGTCTGCAACAGTAGTGGACTCGCCAACACTAAGGGCATTCAAATGGTCATTGGATAGACAGATGGACGATAAGGGAATAGTGTAGATGGGCTTTAGAGTGGTTTCACAGGTCGACGCAACATCGAGGGCCGAAGGGCCTGTACTGCGTTGTAATGTTGTATAGAACATAGAACATAGAACAATACAGCGCAGTACAGGCCCTTCGGCCCACGATGTTGCACCGAAACAAAAGCCATCTAACCTACACTATGCCATTATCAATGTATGTTCTATGTTCTTCCAAGTGGTGTTCAATATGGAGGAGTACAGATTCATCAGCTGATGGTGGACGGTACGTGATAATCAGCAGGACATTTCTTGCCCATGGATGCTCTGGTACCATGAGACATCACGGGGGTCTAGAGTCGAGGTTGAGGACTCCCAGGGCAACTCTCTCCCAACTGGATACAACTGTACCAACACCTCTGCTAGGACTGTCCTGCCAGTGGGATGGGCAATACCCAAGGATGGTAATGGCGGTGTCTGGGACATTACTGGTAAGGTATGATTCTGTATGACTATGTCAGGATGTTGCTTAACTAGGCTATAAGACAGCACCCCCAGTTTTGGCAGAAGCCATAGGATGTTAGTAAGGAGGACTTTGCAGGTTCAACAGCGCTGAGTCTGCCAGCTGCAATAACCTTTGAATATCGGCACTACTAAGCACTCGCCTGAGGTTATCACAAATAGTTGTAATGCTTTATTTGTTTGACATTACACTAAAATGCGCACACTCCCAGAAATTACACTAGTGTTCTTTAGAGTTGCATTATTTGCTTGAGCTGTACATATCTCGATCAAAATCTTCATGTCAGGGCGGGGATGAATTCCTTGGTTTTTACGTTGAAAGCCTCCCCCAGATATTGCAAATGCATTATTATAGTTTACCTCCTCCCAGTCTCTTCAGTTGAGGCAGCCAAATAATGCAATCATATTTCTTTTCAACACCCACTCACAATGGCCATTACTCATTCCCTTCCACTTTTATTTTCTAGGGAGTTAGACTTTGACTGGCCACTTCCTCTTATTTTTAAATTCGAAAAGAAATATAACCATTATAATTTGATCACATTACATGAAGCGCAACTATACTGCCCTTTGTAAAACAGCTAATGAAACTCCTGAGCCTCTACTGTGACAAAGCATTAAGACAGATGAAAGGATGGAGGCAGGTTCAATTGCAGCTTTTAAATGGGGACTAGATAAGTGCGTTAAGGGAAAAAAAATATTGCAAGCCTAAGGAGATAAGGCAGGGGAGTAGGACTAATTGGATTGCTCTTACAGAGGGCCAGGATGGAATCAATGGGTCGAAAGACGTCCTGTGTTGCAACCATTTTATGATTCTATTTATTAATTTTCTTTAAAAAGATTCATAACCCAGTAAATACATGTGTGAAATTGGGGTAGTAAGGTGGAAACTATTAATGTGTTTCAGATTTGAATGAATACATGTCAATGTATGATTACAATGGTACATTACTATTCCTGGAGAAACTTTGGAAATGGGAATAAGATTAATTCAGGCAATTTTAATTGGGCCACCCTCTTGATCCTTGAACATTTAATCATCACCGTTTTTTAAAGTCATAAGCGAACTTTACGTTTAATTAATGTGTTACAGGTCTTTCACATACATAACTAAAAGGAACTAAAGTAGAAAAGTTACTAATCACTGTCTCTGAAACCCAGATATTCCACATGTACATAGAATCATAGAATCCCTACAGTGCAGAAGGTGGCCACTTGGCCTATCAGGCCTACACTGACCCTCTGAAAGAGCACTCCTCCCAAGCCCACTCCCCCACCCTATCCCAATAACCCCTTAACCTAACCAGAACACGTTTGGACACTAAGTTGCAATTTCGCATGACCAATCCATCTAACCTGCACATTTTTGGACTGTGGGAAGAAACCAGAGCACCCAGACCAAACCAACGCTGGCATGGGGAGAAAGTGCAAACTCCGCACACACAGCCACCCAAGGCCAGTATTGAACCCGTGTCTCTGGCGCTATGAGGCAGAAGTGCTAACTACTGTGCCACCATGCCGCTCCATGTGTTGTTTTTTTAGATAAACGGTTGAAAGTTGGAAATGCAACTTTAAGGTGCTGTGATCCCTGCAAAGACTGATAAATTTTTAACAAGAAAGGAATCAGCATCATGACCATAGATTATCATAGAATTTACAGAGCAGAAGGAGGCCATTCAGCCCATCGAGTCTGCACCGGCTCTTGGAAAGAGCACCCTACCCAAGGTCAACACCGCCACCCTATCCCCATAACCCAGTAACCCCACCCAACACTAAGGGCAATTTTGGACACTAAGGGTAATTTATCATGGCCAATCCACCTAACCCGCACATCTTTGGACTGTGGGAGGAAACCGGACCACCCGGAGGAAACCCATGCACACACGGGGAGGATGTGCAGACTCCGCACAGACAGTGACCCAAGCCAGAATCGAACCTGGGACCCTGGAGCTGTGAAGCAATTGTGCTATCCACAAGGCTACCGTGCTGCCCTGCCCGATGCACGATCAATTACCACTAAAGTGAGGTTGTAGTCCAACTGAAGGCTTTAATAAGCTAGATGGTTCCCCCAGCAGCTCAGGTACAGAATGAAGGCTGCTGGGGCGGCAGGGGCTCTTATACCCTGCCTAGCAGGGTGGAGCTACCATACATCTTAACCAATAGAAAGCATACAGTTTCCACCAATGGTGCTCCAGCCTATCAGGTATTGTAATACCTCTACTATCACATTCACCCACTGTTAAAAAAGAGTCCGGCGGGGGTGGTGGCCTGACACTACAAACATGGCAATGTGGTCGAATTAGTTATGGAGGTACCGTAATACCTCCGTACAGCGTTTTGTAACTATTTACAATTCTGATAGCTATTTACAATTGATGATTTAAATTTACAGTTTACAATTTAAAATGAATCAATCAGTCGATCGGGGGCCCTGGTCGTCCTCTGTGATCGTCGGAGCTCCGGTGGAGGCTCGGGCGTCTGTGACTCCGGGAGCGTGGCTTCGATCTCCATGGCAGCTTCGGCATCCCTAGTCGGCGCTGGTGAGGAAAACGGTTGACCTGGGAAGGGAGTGCCTGCAGGGTGCGTCGGTGGGTGAGGGTGCCTCGACGGGGGCCGGCGGATGGACCGATCCCCCTGTAAGGTGCCCTGGTGGAGGGGAGGGTGGAACTGGTGGCTGGGGTGTGCGTGTGGCTCCGGCGGGCGCCAGGTCTCGTAGCGAGACCGTATCTTGTCGGCCGTCGGGGTACGCCATGTAGGCGTACTGGGGGTTAGCGTGGAGAAGATGGACCCTCTCGATCAACGGGTCCGACTTGTGCACGTGTTTTCGGAGCAGGATGGGTTCGGGGGCTGCCAGCCAGGTCGGGAGTGAGGTTCCAGAGGAGGACTTCCTGGGGAAGACAAGGAGACGTTCG
The DNA here is from genome assembly GCF_047496885.1 of Scyliorhinus torazame. Lineage (NCBI taxonomy): Eukaryota > Metazoa > Chordata > Chondrichthyes > Carcharhiniformes > Scyliorhinidae > Scyliorhinus > Scyliorhinus torazame. The sequence continues at coordinate 35,272,207 of NC_092723.1, forward strand.
TGAGGTGTCTGGTTGGTGGTGGTACAAAGCAGTGACCGGATGGAGTGGAGGGCATCCGGGAGGACTTCCTGCCAGCGGGAGACAGGGAGATTCCTGGACCGTAGGGCCAGTAGGACTGTCTTCCAGACCGTTCCATTCTCCCTCTCTACCTGTCCGTTACCCCGGGGGTTGTAACTGGTCGTCCTGCTCGAGGCGATGCCCTTGCTGAGCAGGAATTGACGCAGTTCGTCGCTCATAAAGGAGGACCCCCTATCACTATGTATGCAAGCGGGGAACACGAATAGTGCGAAGATGCTATGGAGGGCCTTGATGACGGTGGTTGCAGTCATGTCGGGGCAGGGTATGGCGAATGGGTACCGGGAGTACTCGTCAATCACGTTCAGGAAGTACTGTTGCGGTCGGTGGAGGGGAGGGGGCCTTTGAAGTCCATGCTGAGGTGTTCAAAGGGATGGGAAGCCTTTATCAGGTGTGCTTTCTCTGGCCAACTGAGGAGTGGCGGATTTCGGAAGCATGGAGGTTACATGAGAAGAAGGCCACGGGCCTGCCCGCTTGGTTGAGGGTGGCCGCCAGAATTACATCAGACGCGTCGCTCTCGACCTGGAAGGGGAGGGACTCGTCGATGGCGTGCATCGTGGCCTTTGCAATATCTGCTTTGATGCTGCTGAAAGCTTGGCGGGCCTCTATCGACAGTGGAAAAGCTGTGGATTGGATCAGGGACGGGCCTTGTCCGCATTGTTGGGGACCCACTGGGCGTAGTAACTGAAAAACCCAAGGCAGCGCTTCAGGGCCTTGGAGCAGTGAGGAAGGGGGAACTCCATAAGGGGGCGCATGCATTCAGGGTCGGGGCCTATAACTCCATTTCGCACTACGTAGCCGAGGATGGCTAGGTGGTCGGTACTAAACACACATTTATCCTTGTTGTATGTAAGGTTAAGGATTTTTGCAGTCTGGAGGAATTTTCGGAGGTTGGTGTCGTTGTCCTACTGGTCGTGGCCGCAGATGGTGACATTATCGAGATACGGGAATGTTGCCCGTAAACCGTACCAATCAACCATTCAGTCCATCTCGCGCTGGAAGCTCGAGACCCCGTTGGTGACACCGAAGGGAACCATTCAGAAGTGGTAGAGCCGCCCATCTGCCTCGGAGGCAGTGTATTTGCGGTCACTAGTGCGGATGGAGTGCTGGTGGTAGGCGGACTTAAGGTCCACCGTGGAGAAGACCTTGTAATGCGCGATCCTGTTTACCGGGTCGGATATGCGGGGGAGAGGGTACGCGTCCAGCTGCGTAAACCTGTTGATGGTCTGACTGTAGTTGATGACCATCCTATGCTTCTCCCCGGTCTTTACCACCACTACTTGAGCTCTCCAGGGGCTGTTTACTGGCTTCAATGACTCCTTCCCTCAGTAGCCTTTGGACCTCTGACCCAATAAAGATCCGGTCCTGGGCATTGTACAGTCTGCTCCTGGTGGCGACGGGTTTGCAATCCAGGGTGAGGTTCGCAAACAGGGAAGGAGGATCGACCTTAAGGGTCGCGAGGCCACAGACAGTGATGGGGAGTATAGGGCTGCCGAATTTGAAGGTTAGACTTTGGAAGTTACACTGGAAGTCTAAACCTAGGAGTGTGGCCGCGCAGAGGTGGGGAAGGACATAAAGACGGAAATTTTTGAACTCCCTTCCCTGCACTATGAGGTTTGCGACACAAAACCCCTTTATCTCTACGGAGTGTGAATCGGAGGCCAGGGAGATTTTTTGATTAACGGGGTGGATGAGGAGAGAACAGCGCCTTACCGTGTCGGGGTGTATGAAGCTCTCCGTGCTCCCAGAGTCGATTAGGCAGGACGTCTCGTGCCCGTTGATGAATTCAGTCGTTGTAGCAGTTGAGAGTGTTCGAGGCCGGGACTGATCCAGAGTCACCGAGGCTAATCGCAGCAGTTGCTTGTTCTCTTTGGGCAATGTGTGGTCAGCCGAGCTGGGGTACTGGGGGTTCATCCAAGATGGCGGCTCCCATCGGTCGCACGTGGCTGGGGGTGCACAAAATGGCGGTGCCCATCCCTCTAACGTGGTGTCCACGGGACAAGATGGCGGCGCCCGGGGTCCGCACGTGTCCCTGGAGTAGGAAGATGGCGGCGACCGCTGGCCGCACGGGGACCGTGGAGAGGTTTGTGGTGGCGGTCCGCATTCGCTGCCGGAGACCGCGGCATCCGCACAGACCTGACATACCCCCACGAAACGGCCCTTTTTGCCGCATCCCTTGCAGGTGGATGCGCGGGCCGGGCAGCGCTGGTGGGGGTGGTTGGCCTGCCCGCAAAAGTAGCAGCGGGGCACCCCAGTGTTGCCAAGCTTGTGGGGGGGATGGGGGATGTCTCGGGGTCGGCTGCGGAGGGGTTCCACGCTGCCCAGGGGGCTGCCGCGCAGTCGGGAAGGTAAGCGCGGGCGTTTCTGGAGGCCACGTCCAGGGAGCCTGCAAGGGCCCGTGCCTCCTTGAGATCGAGAGTGTCTTTTTCTAGCAGTTGCTGGCGGATTTGTGAGGATAGCATACCTGCCACGAAAGCGTCCCGGACCAAGAGTTCAGTGTGTTCACTCGCCGAAACTTGCGGCCAGCTGCAGTTTCTCCTCAACACCAGGAGTGCACGGTAGAATTCTTCCAACGATTCCCCAAGGGTTTGTCGCCTCGTTGCTAGCAGGTGCCGGGCATAGACCTGGTTTACCGGGCGAATATAATGTCCTTTTAGCAGCTCTATTGCTGCATCGAAGTCTTCCGCTTCCTCGATGAGGGTGTAAATCTCCGGGCTCACCCTTGAGTGCAGGACTTGCATTTTCTGCTCTCCCATGGGTGTGTTTTTGGGCTTCCCGAGATACCCTTTAAAGTATGCCAGCCAGTGCTTGAAGATTGCTGCTGAGTTCGCCACGTGGGGGCTGAGTTGCAGAGGGTGTCGTCCAACTGAAGGCTTTAATAAGCTAGATGTTTCCCCCAGCAGCTCAGGTACAGAATGAAGGCTGCTGGGGCGGCACGGGCTCTTATACCCCGCCTAGCAGGGTGGAGCTACCATACATCTTAACCAATAGAAAGCATACAGCTTCCACCAGATGTGCTCCAGCCTATCAGGTACCGTAATACCTCTACTACCACACACCATACCAACGGAAAGAGAAACATTGGACAAGGTTACACTTTAAAATAAAAACGTGCTGTAACAAAACAATTAAACCAACATAATTCAGACATTAATTAAAGGTGAAGAATGTTTTAAACGAAGATGCAGGTTTTACTTTGAATAGTCGATACCAAGACTCATCTCAAATAGTTACAAGCATTCACATTGCTTTCTGCACAAATGGGGCATCTAGTGAAACCTCACAGTCTTTCCATCTCAGTCTCTATTTTGCAGGTTCTCTCGCTTGCGTTCAGCCCCGAGTCACATTCATCAGCAGCCATATTCCATTTCAAGTCCCCGGGTACCGTTTCCACTGACAAGGTGCACATCTCCAACTCCCCCTTCACTTGGGTCACAAAGGTCCTGATGGCAATGATTTCCTTCTCTGACTCCTTTAACAGGCCGATTGCCAATGGCAGCACGAAAATAGCAACAATGGGTCTTGTCCATACTATAATCCCTTGCTTTTCTATTCTTTAGCTCTCTGTCCTTACCAACTGTTTGACACACATTGTAACACTGACTCTGTTCTATTTTCAGAGACCTGTGTCACCACCAGGTTCAGTTTGACTACTGCCAAACAGAAAAATGTTCCATCCAGAGAGGACCTTGCGTGTTTCCTCTAAATAAAAATGACATTGTGATCTCAACTGTCATACAAAAACAAAGACAGAAACTCAATACCTTTTAACACTTTGCTTCTTCGCTATCTCAGGGAAACGTCAGGTCACATGGGGAAGTTCTAGAACTTAATCGTGTCATGGGACAGCACAGTGGTTAGCACTGCTGCCTCACAGCATCAGGGACCTGGGTTCGATTCCAGCCTTGGGCGACTGTGTGGAATTTGCATTTTCTCCCTGTTCCTGTGTGGGTTTCCTCCAGGTGCTCCAGTTTCCTTCCGCAGTCCAAAGATTTGCACGTTAGGTGGATTGGCCATGCTAAATTGCCCCTTAGTGTCACTTCTCAGAATGTCACCTCCGTGAGCATTTCACACTTTGCCTATCTCAATTAATATTGGGGACGTTGAAATTACCCTATTGTTTTTACATTTCTCAGAGGTTTGCCTCCATATTTTCTCTTTTATCTCTCCCTGATTAATTGAGGGCCTATAGTACACTTTCAGCAACGTGATTTTCTCACTTTTATTTATAAGTTCCACCCATATGAGCGCAATTGAGAAGCCTGCTAAAATATCATCCCTTATTGCGGTAATTAACTCAATGATCAATATTGCGACAGCGCCTCCTATTTTACACCCCTCCATTCCCCCTTCCAGACTCGCCTGAAAATTCTATACTCTGGAATATTGATCTGCTAGTCCTGTCTCTCAATCATGTCTTTGCGATTGCGATAATATCATACTCCTATGTGTTAATCGATACACTCAGTTCAACGAACTTACCTTGCATTAAAATGAACACCATCCAGCCCTGCCGTATTCCCTGGTGCCTTAACATGTCTATTTTTGCTCTGCCTTCCAGATTAAATTAGCTTTTCTTCTTTATTTAGTTTTTCCGAGGTGGCAAAACTCTTTGGACTAAAAACTAGTTCAAAGCGAACTGAAGTCCCACACCAGCCTGAACTTCAAGAAGAACACAGACAATCAAGTATTGCCATCGAGGGAATCGAGCTGAATGTGAGGAGCCACCAGAGTCAAGGAAGTGTACATTAGGCTTTCAGTCAGGTTTTTTCAGTCAGGCACTGCTGCCTCACAACGTCAGAGACCTAGCATCAATTCCGACCTTGAGTCACTCTCTGTGTGGAGTTTGCACATTCTCCCAGATTCTGCGTGGGTTTCCTCCGGGTGCTCTGCTTTCCTCCCACAGTTCACGATGTGCAGGTTTGGTGGATTGGCCATGCTAAATTGCTCCTTTGTGTCCAAAGATTAGGTGGGGTTACGTGGATAGAGCAGGGGAGTAGGCCTAGGTAGGGTGCTGTTTCAGAGGCTTGGTGCAGAGTCCATGGACCCAATGGGCTCCTTCTGCCTTGTAGGGAATTTTTCTAAAAAGCAAACAGTGCATTCGGCAGATTATAAATGAGTGTGGAGCTGCCACAGCCTCAGAGCACGGACAAAATTAAGTGAACAAAGATGTAGTCCGCACACTCCTCCATATGGCACCAAATCATGGGCCCTGTATCACCGCCTTGTAGAGTGCTTCCATCAACGTGGCCTCCACAGCATCTTTAAGGTCCACTGGCAGGACCACATCATAAACATTGCCCCATCAAGATCGCCATTATTGAGGACATCCTCCCACAAAGCCAACTGCATTGGGCAGATCATTTTGCCCAACTGGATGACAGTCGCCTACCCAACCTAGTGTCGTACAGAGAGATGATCACTTACAAAAGAATGAGAGGGTCCTCATGTAAACATTTCAAGACTTAATGAAGAAGTTCCTCCCGGTGCCAGTGGGAAGCGCAGGCCCTCGATTGTGATTGCTGGAGATGCCACACCAGGAGTGATGTGGACACCTATGTGACTGAGAGGAGAATCGGCATGAAAGAGAAGAGGAGGAGGCTAGATCCCATTGCCCCAGCAGTTACTACAACCTCATCTGCACCCACAGTGGGACAATCTGTTGGTCATGGAAAAACCTGACTAGCCACCAACCTGCAACCGCTGAGTACAGCGTCTCAAAATATTTTTGGCCGTGAAGAAATGCCAAATGGAGGGAGAATGATGTCACAATCAGAAACCAGGGGCGAAATTCTCCGTTATCGGCGGAAAGTCCGCCGATCGGCGCAAAAAACGGCGCAAATCCCACTTGCGCCACGTCATAAAAATGGGCCGATAGTCTCCGGCCCGAAATGGGCTAGCAGCGACGTAACGGGATCCGCGCTTGCGCAGTGGTTCACGCCGTGCAGCGTCATACGCGCTGCACGGCGTGACGGCTCATAAGGCCGCGCAGCTCCCCCCCACCCGACCGGAACAGCCGACCGCAACACCCGACTTGATGGCTGGCCATCGCTCAGCCCCAAGGTTCGAGTCACGCGATGTGGAGGCGCTCCTGGACGCGGTGGAGCAGAGGAGGGACGCCCTGTATCCCGGGCACGGCCGCAGAGTTGCCCCACGCCACAGCCGGCGTCAGTGGAGGGAAGTGGCAGAGGCCGTCACCGCTGTGGCCCTGACACCACGGACAGGCACCCAGTGCCACAAGAAGGTGAACGACCTCGTCAGAGCAGGCAGGGTGAGCCTCCCCATATCCCCCCTCCCCCATATCCCCCCTCCCCCATATCCCCCCCATATCCCCCCCTCCTCCCCCATATCCCCCCTCCCACATATCCCCCCTCCCCCATATCCCCCCCTCCCCCATATCCCCCTCCCCAATCCCTCCCCCATATCCCCTCTCCCCCATATCCCCCCTCCCCCATATCCCCCCTCCCCCATATCCCCCCTCCCCCATATCCCCCCTCCCCCATATCCCCCCCATATCCCCCCCATATCCCCCCTCCCCATATCCCCCATATCCCCAAGTGAATCCAGCCCTAACCTTAACCTCTGCAATGCACGCGCAACCGATGGCGTGCATTCATATACCTGCCTAACACTGTTGCCTTTTACCCCTGCCACCACCGCCCCCCCCCCCCCCCCACAGGAGAAGCGCGCACACAACAATAGGGAGCATGTGAGGACTGGAGGAGGGCCCGCTGATGAGAGGCCACTGACCGTACACGAGGAAAGGGCCCTGGAACTCGCTGGCGGACCTGAGGACCGTGAGGTTGCTGATGCAGAGGTCGGGGGCCCATGAGCAAGTGAGCCATCAACAGCCCGTCCCCATATCCCCCCTCCCCTATATCCCCCTCCCCCGTATCACCTGATCACTGCCTGATGTCTAACCATGCATGCTTCATTGTGTATCGCAGGACCAAACGTCCAGGCACCCATCCCCGCAGATGCACACCGCCCGCAGGATGCCCCTCGGAGACCACAGGAGACGGAGAGACCCGCACCCTCCAGCATGCGACGCCCGCAGGATGCCCCTCGGAGACCACGGGAGAAGGAGAGACCCGGACCCTCCAGCATGCTACGCCCGCAGGATGCCCCTCGCACACCACGGGAGACGGAGAGAACCGGACCCTCCAGCATGCGACGCCCGCAGGATGCCCCTCGCACACCATGGGAGACGGAGAGACCTGGAGCAACAGGGAGACGACACACCCGTCACGTGCGGGAGTGACCACCCAGCGATGAGGGGGGCAGCCACAGGCCCCCGTCACATCCGAGCCAGGACACCACTACCCAGGACACCACTACCCAGGACACCCCTACCCGGGACAGCACTACCCGGGACAGCACTACCCGGGACACCCCTACCCGGGACAACACTACCCGGGACAACACTACCCGGGACACCCCTACCCGGGACAGCACTACCCAGGACACCCCTACCCGGGAAGAAGAAATACCGGACAGTGACTCAGAGTGGATGGGTGGAGACGAACCCCCACCCCAAAGTGCCATGGAGTCAGAGTGGGACGAAGAGCACGACACAACGCCACTGCTGTCACCAACACCCTCCACCATCGCAGAAACACTCACCACGGTTGGGCACTTTAGTGATGAGGCGTCTGGTACACTCACTGGTGCGCACAACACAGCCGTCCCGGTACAGCAGGTGGAGGTAGGAGCAGCAGAGGGACCGGGCGGTCGGAGGGCAGCCCAGGCCAAGCGAACATCTGCCGCCCAGATGGATCCCGGGTTCCTGCAGTTACCACACCCACACATAGATCCGATGCAACCACCGACACGGAGACGAGCGAATAGGGTGACGGGTGGCTTGCGGCGGCTGCGGTCGCAGGTGGAGGAGTCCACCCGCGTCCAGGAGCTGGGAGTGGTCCGGGTCATGCGTGCCACCCAGGCTGACACCGCACGGGTGGCGTCCGCGGTGGAGGCAATGGGTGCGACGGTGTCAGACATGGGGAACGGTTTGCGAGGCCTGGGGCCTTCCGTGCAGGCGGCGTCTGTGGCCCAGGAAATGGCTGCCCTCTCACAGGAGGCCATGAGCCAGTGCCAGCGCCAGATGGCAGAGGCGCTCAACGCCATAGCCCAGTCTCAGCAGGCCATGGCCCAGTCTCAGCAGGCCATAGCCCAGTCTCTGCAGGCCATGGCCCAGTCTCTGCAGGGCATGGCCCAGTCTCAGCAGGCCATGGCCCAGTCCCAGCAGGCCATCGCTGAGGGCATCGGCGCCAGTGGCCATGTGCGAGCCGGCGTCGCACTGTCACAGACAGGGTTTGACAACCCCCTGGGCTCCATGGCTGCAAACCTGCAGACCCCTGTCGATACCAGCACGGGCCTCCAGGACTGGCAGCGCCAGATGTCGGGGGGGCGTCGGATGGCCAGTCCGTTCGCATCCCCCACCCATGTAGAGGCCTGGGGGCCATCGGGCACCCCGAGGGAGGAGGAAGTGGTGTGGTCCGTCCCGGCTCCCTCTGTAGGGGAGGTCCCGGTACACCGCGACACCTCGGACTCCCCCCCTTCCGTCCCAGGTGCATCGGGTGGGCAACGGGCAGGACGGGCTGGCAGCTCGCCATCCCAGTCGCCCGGGCCGCAGCCTGGCCCATCTAGGCCAGGACGCCCCAGGAAACGGCCGCCAAAGGGATCCAGTGTCAGAGGGCAGGAATCACAGGAGTCCACCTCCAGTTCTGCTGTACCGTCTGGGGAACCACGTAGACGTAGTCAAAGGGCCCGTAAGGCCAAACAATTAGACACTGAGTAAGTTGGCACGGGTGCAGGGCACAGATGAGTTTTAGGGGCTAGGGTATGTGCATGAACTCCTTTGGTTATTAAAGTCAATGTTACACCTACCGAAGCTGCCTTTGTGCTCTGTCCAAAGTGTGCGGGCGTGTCATGTACGTTGAGCGCAAGTGTGTGTGTGACGGGTGGTCTTACCTCAGCCCCAGGTGAATCTGCCCCCTTCCCCCTGGGCCGCCATCAACATCCCCCGGGCAGAGGACAGGACCGTGCACTGCAGTGTCACAGCCGCATGCAGGGATGGTCCGGGTGGATGGTGGTACTGTGGCCATGGGTCAGACATAGTCCAACGATGTAGAGCCAGGAGCTCATCGGAGGCGGGTTGTCATCATCCTCCATGGCCTGCGATAGACACGCGTCCACCCGCAACTGGGTGAGCCCGGCCCGTTGTGCCGCCGGTGGATCGGCAATTGGGGGGGGGGTGGTGTGCATGCGGGTGGGGTGTGTGGGGTTGGGGAGGGGGGTGAGGGTGCTGGGTGGGTGGATGGGTGGGGGGTGTGGGTGGTCGGCTGTTGCCATGGTGTGCGGTCTGTGGCCATACTACCCGATTCCCACGCCCATCTAGTCAGTGAAGCGGGCGTCTATCAGTCTGTCCCGTGCCCGCTGGGCCAGCCGGTAACGGTGGACAGCCACCCGCCTGTGTCTACCCCGTCTGCCCTGACCATTGCCCCCATCCCCCTCATCTGGGGAGGACTGCGCCTCTTCCTGCTGCTCCTCCACTCCGCCCTCCTCTGCCTGCGGCACATCGCCCCTCTGCTGGGCTATGTTGTGCAGGACGCAGCACACCACAATGATGCGGCCGACCCGATCTGACCGATACTGGAGGGCGCCCCCAGAGAGGTCCAGGCACCTGAAACGCATCTTCAGCACGCCAAAGCACCTCTCGATCACTCCCCTTGTCGCTACATGGGCATCATTGTAGCGGTTCTCCGCCTCATTGCGTGGCCTCCGTATAGGCGTCATCAGCCACGATCGCAATGGGTAGCCCCTGTCGCCCAGCAACCAGCCCCTCAGCCGGGGATGGCGTCCCTCGTACATGCCGGGGATGGATGACCGCGACAACACGAATGAGTCGTGTACACCGCCTGGGTGACGGGCGCAGACGTGCAGGATCATCATGCGGTGGTCGCAGACCACCTGTACGTTCATCGTATAGGTCCCTTTCCTATTAGTGAACACGGCCCTGTTCTCTGCAGGTGGCCACACCGCGACGTGCATCCCATCGATCGCGCCCTGGACCATGGGGAACCCGGCAACGGCAGAGAAGCCCACGGCCCGGGCATCTTGGCTGGCCCGGTCCACGGGGAAACGGATGTAGCGGTGCGCCATGGCATAAAGGGCATCTGACACTGCCCGGATGCACCGATGCACCGATGTCTGCGATATGCCGGACAGGTCCCCACTCGGTGCCTGGAATGACCCCGTTGCATAAAAGTTCAGGGCCACCGTAACCTTGACGGACACGGGGAGAGGGTGTCCCCCGCCAGTGCCACGCGGTGACAGGTGTGCCAGCAGGTGGCAGATGTGTGCCACGGTTTCCCGGCTCATCCGGAGTCTCCTCCTGCATTCCCGGTCCGTGAGGTCCTGGTATGACTGCCGGGGCCGGTACACATGGGGCGCCCTCGGGTGCCTCCGTTGCCGTGAGGCCGCGGCGTCCTCCTCCCCCTCCTCGTCCTGTCGGTCAGGTGTCCCTCCAGCCTGGGCGCCTGCTGCCTGCCCCTCTGCGGCAGCCTGCACCGCCTCTCTGGCACGCTCCTCCTCCTCCTCCTCATCCAGGGCAACATAGACATGAGCGGCTGCCACCACGGCGGCCAACATCGCTGGATGGTCTGAAAGCATGACGGCCTGGTGGGGGGGAGGGGAACGACGACATGTCATCATTGCCCATATCCCCTCCTCCCCCCAGCCAGGTGGCATGGACCGCATGGGTCCAACTGTTGGAGGCTGGCACCTGGCCAGGTGGACCAACTCATTTGCCCTCCCATCACCCACCCCGGCACGGACCCCCTCCAACCCCCAACCTCCACCCCAGCACGGACCCCCCCCCAACCCCCAACCTCCACCCCAGCACGGACCCCCCCCCCTACCTCCACCCCAGCACGGACCCCCCCCAACCCCCAACCTCCACCCCAGCACGGACCCCCTCCCCAACCTCCACCCGAGCACGGACCCCCCCCCCAACCTCCACCCCGGCACGGACCCCCTCCCCAACCTCCACACCAGCACGGACCCCCCCCCAATCCCCAACCTCCACCCCAGCACGGACCCCCCCCCCAACCTCCACCCCAGCACGGACCCCCCCCCAACCTCCACCCCGGCACGGACCCCCTCCCCAACCTCCACCCCAGCACGGACCCCCACCCAACCCCCAACCTCCACCCCAGCACGGACCCCCTCCCCAACCTCCACCCCAGCACGGACCCCCCCCAACCCCCAACCTCCACCCCAGCACGGACCCCCCCCCAACCTCCACCCCGGCACGGACCCCCTCCCCAACCTCCACCCCAGCACGGACCCCCCCCAACCCCCAACCTCCACCCCAGCACGGACCCCCCCCCCAACCTCCACCCCAGCACGGACCCCCCCCCCAACCTCCACCCCGGCACGGACCCCCTCCCCAACCTCCACCCCAGCACGGACCCCCCCCAACCCCCAACCTCCACCCCAGCACGGACCCCCTCCCCAACCTCCACCCCAGCACGGACCCCCCCCAACCCCCAACCTCCACCCCAGCACGGACCCCCCCCAACCTCCACCCCAGCACGGACCCCCCGCAACCCCCAACCTCCACCCCAGCACGGACCCCCTCCCGGCACTCCCCCGGAGCCCAGCCTACTCTAACCACCCCCCCTCCCCGCCGCACACACACACACACAAGCCGAGACACACCTCTCCTCACGCAATCAGTCTGCGGCCACGCCATTTCCTGCCCAGAGCCAACCCCCCAGGCCGTCACTCACCTCCTCGCTGGTCGGCGTGAGCCTGGAGCACCGGGTCACGCCGATGAAAAGGAGGTTTGATTCACGTCGACGTGAACGGTCATCACGTCGACGGGACTTCGGCCCATCCGGAAGGGAGAATATCGGCAGGCCGAAAATCGGCTGCCTTGCGCAGACCCGTGACATTCTCCGCGGCAGCGGCGCCATTAACGTCCCGCCGACTTTTCTCCCTTCGGAGACTTCGGCGGGGGCGGGGGCGGGATTCACGGTGGCCAACAGCCATTCTCCGACCGGCGGGGGGTCGGAGAATGACGCCCATGAATTCTCCCCAGTCCCCTTGTTTTTTTTCAGGAGAAATCACACAAAAAGAAAATACAGGTGTTCCCCAAACAACATGGACCATCACAAGGGTATATAATTAGGAAGTCCACTGCTTTTAGTAGAAGCAAGCAATGGTGAAAATCCACAGCGGCTTGTGCACATAGGCTGCAAAGTCAGACCCAGAGTAGCAAACTCAGTTCAAGAGCTGTGTGCAAAAGTGAATCATCTTTGCAGCTTCTAACACCCAACTATTAGAAGCACCCAGGGGAAAATCCTCCCAAAAAGGCTTTGGGTGGCTCTCACCAAAGTGATGATGAGTTATTTATAGGTTTGCCTATGAGGATGCTGTTGCTGTCAAAGAAAACCCAGTTGAAAAAGTGGGTTAAAACATACCAAGGATTAAACTACATTAACAATTAAAGCATGCATTACTTGATTCTTGTAATGGAGCGAGGCATCACTGAAGAGGCTTCTTATATAATGGAGAGGTTTATTGGAAATAACAATGAGGTTTAACTAAATACAGGCACAGAGGTATATCAGACAGGTCTTTACTCCTTGACTCCTTGGTCCACATTGCCCAGGCACCTATTCCCGGGATCCCCCGCTTTTTCCCCATTGGTCAGGGTGCACATGCTCCCACACGATCGGCCCTGAGCGGGCCAAGTGGCCTGCAAAAGATTGCCCCTTAAAGGGGCCAAGCTACTACTAACCTGTTCAACACTAAAATAGTGACAACCTTGTTCACCTTTCTCAGCTCATGTTTAAAGATTCCTCATTATTGATCAATCATCTTGCTTATTGGCTTTGTACTCGGTTATTTTCAGTCAGTTTCTTATCTTGCTGATCTTAAACCTTTTTCTCCAGTCTGATACCAATGTCTTTATTTTCCATTCACCTTTTCTATATTTTACTGTGCCAATCTATTTTGTTAGATTGCCGCGTTGCCCTGGAACACGGTCATGATTATTTAGCTCATTTCATTTCCTGGAATTAAATCAAACAGTGCTTCTTTCATCATCATAGATATGTGTAAATTTGGGAAGCCACGTCAGGTTCATTTTTAAATGCATTTCCTGTTTCGACAACATATATTATTTCATTCAAGCCTATCTTTAGATAGTTAGAACCAACCTGATATTATTAGGCAGGTCTAATTCTCTTTGAGCTATAAATCACCATTTCTAATCTAATCTCAAGTGTTTATTGGCCTGTAAAATGCACTGAAAATGGAACCATTTCCTGTTCATTCATGAAACCCAGTAATCCTGCCACATTCTTTGAACATTCTCATATTATTATGCAAATATAATCTTTTATTATTACACTTCCCTTCCCTTTCTTTCCTTTTATTTATCGCATGAAAATGTTATAACTAAAAACATTGAGTTCCAAGTCTTGGCCAAATCAATGGGTCCTTAATTATGCTGGCTACCTTTCCAAGGCAGCGGGAATTATAGACAGAGTCCATGGATGGGAGGCTGGTTTGTGTGATGGATTGGGCTACATTCACAACCTTTTGTAGTTTCCTGCGGTCTTGGGCAGAGCAGGATCCATACCAAGCTGTGATACAACCAGAAAGAACGCTTTCTATGGTGCATCTGTAAAAGTTGGTGAGAATTATAACTGATATGCCAAATTTCCTTAGTCTTCTGAGAAAGTAGAGTCGTTGGTGGGCTTCCTTAACTATAGTGTCAACATGGGGGGACCAGGGCACGTTGTTGGTGATCTGAACACCTAAAAACGTGAAGCTCTTGTCAGGAAAAAGATACAAAAGTTTGAGGTCACATACCAACCGACTCAAGAGCAGCTTCTTCCCTGCTGCCATCAGATGTTTGAATGGACCTACCTCGTATTAAGTTGATCTTTTCTCCACACCCTAGCTATGATTGTAACATTACATTCTGCAGTCTCTCCTTCCTTCCCTATGTACGGTAAGCGTTGTCTGTGTAGCATGCAAGATACAATACTTTTAACTGTGTACTAATACATATGACAATAATAAATCAAATCAAATCAAAAAATCAAAGCCCTTTCTCCATGATAGTTATTGTATCACACCATTCAAAAATTATTCATACGCCTAAATTCTCCGCAGAATATGGACAGGAAGTACATGCAAACATATTATTTTTCATATAATCAAGTTACTGCCCTCAAGAACAGTTTAACATTATTTTTCAACACTTTCTGCTTCCTTTTCTCTATAAATTCCACAAGTCTTAACTTGTACACCTTGAATTGGCTGTTTTTTTGTTTGACTTGCACTCAATTCTCAAGCTTCACCATATACAATAATAATGTTACTGAAATGGCAATTTTTTGACCTTTATTACAGTTATAATTTATTAACCGTGTTGTATTACGTACTCTGGGATAACACAGGCTGCAACTGGATGCAGCTTTAACCAAAAGATACTCCAGACCTTGAAGTTAGTTCAATCTGATTTATTGAACCAGTAGCACAGTTAGCACAGTTCTCTATGAGTTCGACTCTCTGCTAACTTAAGTGTGGTTACTCTGTCTGACTGAACCAGACTAGCTCTTAGCCATGTGCTGGACGTGTTATACTGTACATACACCCTGACTCATGCTGTAGATGTTCATCAGTGGAAAGAGGCGGAGTGTGAGTGCCTCGTGCCTTTTATAGTGAGATACCACCCCTGAGTGTTCTGCCTGCTCATTGGTCATGTCCTGTTCTCTGTGTTCATTAGCTGCCTGTCTGTACCTGTCTGTATATCATTATCTGCATATCATGACAAACAGTTGCAACAGTCTTCAAAAATTAACAAAAGAAAGCAAAGTTTGTTTTTCTGAGCTTGACAACCTGGCTTCATCCCAATGCCAGGAGCTGCAGATTTCAAGGAAGCTGTCAATCGGCAGAAGTTTTATTCACTAATTAGCCTCTAATTAAATTCCGCATGATCTTATTTATAATCACTTTCCTACAAGGCGCACAGGAGGAGTGGTCTGAAGGGACAAGCTAATTTTTAAAGAAGCTTCACTTCAGCAGCTGAAGAGCACACTGATTCTGCAAACCTAGACTACCTGGGCAAAATGCCTTGGAGGAAGAACTAGTGTGATATTTACAAAAACAAATCAAAGCGATTTACTTCTCAAATTGCTTCCAATTTTTTTATATCATTAAGTCAAATATTATGCTCTTGGCGCTTAGTTATTGGGAGTCTGAGTTAACTTCGGGCCATTTATCCTACTTTGTGAAACCCTGGACTGGAATATAAAATGATAGAATGGAATCTTAGAATCCCTACAGCGCACAAGGAGGCCATTCGGCCCATCGAGTCTGCACCGACCCTCCAAAAGAGCACCTGCTACCTAGGCTCACGCCTCCACCCTATCCCCATAACCCCAGCTAATCGTTCGGCCATGAAGGGGCAATTTAGCCCGGCCAACCCACCTAACCTGCACATCTTTGGACTGTGGGAGGAAACAAGAGCATCTGGGGAAAACGCAGGCAGACACTGGGGAGAAAGTGCAAACACCACACAGACAATCACCCAAGGCCGGAATTGAACCCAGTTCCTTGGCACTGTGAGGCAGCAGTGCTTACCACTGTGCCACTGTGCCATGTGTAATATGATTACACTGTGAATCAAAATTCTACTGTGTTGCAATATCGTGACAATAACATTTTATGACCATTCCCCTAACTCACTTCAGCCTGAATGAAACATGAAGAAATATTGCTTGGATTAGAAACACTAAGTGGTTCAAACAGATACAGACAGTTATGATGATTGCTTCAAATTTACGACGCGGTATTCTCCAACGGCGCGGGGGAGCCGATAATGGGAAACCCCATTGGCTGGCTGCTGGGATGGAGAATTCCCCTGTCGGCGCCAGCGCGCCGCACAAGAAAATGGGTGCAGCGAGACAGAGAATCCCGCCAAGGACGTCGGTTTTGATTTTATGATGTTACGCTTAGCACATCTTTTGTAGTTTTATAAATATGATTTATAAATTTGACATGCTTTGAACGAGCCAGGGGAAGTTGTGAAACCTCCTGCTGAAACCCTTCATGAACCAAACCCCAACTCTGGGCCGGATGGTCGTTACGGAGAAGGGTGACTTCTGCCCTTCGGCAGCACCCCACAGTAAAACAACCGAAATTTATCGCACCAATTTTCTCAACAGAGATGCATAACTGCGGCCAACGCAATTAAGGGCCCGAATACTCGACAAACAAGCAAAACCATCCATGCCCTATCAAGAAATTAAATACTTTTCATAGAGCAAACATATTCTGAATCAGGAATAGTCATTTACATATAGTTTGGCCTAAAGATGATTATGTTATTTAAACTTTCTTTTGTATTTGGAGTTCATAGTCCACATTCTTTGTATAATCCAGCATGTCGATAAGGCCACATTATTTATTTTCCCAACTGGATCAGCCAGATAAAAGAATTGCTTGTTTAGCCTCAAAGTAGAACACTTCAGTCAACAATCAAATTTATCACAGATTGGTAGAAAGAACGTCAATCCCATGGAGTCTAGCAGTACAAATGATTGATGCAAGTATCTTAAAGCCTTGACACTTAAATCCCAACAAATGGAAAAACAATGATGCCAATAATCCAGTGTGATTTTAATGTGAGAGTTTAATAAAAATCATATTGAGTGCAAGTTAGATTGCGGAAGACTGCCATGTAAATCACAAGAATGTGGGTTGTATGGTATTCTCCACATAAATGCAGAACTGTATTACTCTGTCTGTTTTTATATTAAACATTTTTGTAAAGAAATTTCAGTGAGGGGGTAAAAAGGATACTTGGTGCGATGTGTCGGAAATGTTTCTAAGTGTCATTTGTGCCGGGTTTTGCTGGGAGTTTCCCGCCAGCTCTTGCAGCAAGTTCCCCACCACTATCAAACGACATTTAGGGCGCAATTCTCCGGAAAGATTTCCAAGTGTGGTCGCGAGCGGGTATTGCTGCGAGCTACCTGCCGATTGGCCCGACAAGGCCAGCAATGCAATTCAATGTTAACTGGTCCACTTAACGAAGCCACACAGGCTTCTTGCAGCAAATTAAGGCTCACCAGCTGTTTTGCCGGCACCACACTCGCCAACCCCCCACTGACAAGGTCGAGCAGCACTGAAGTTGCACTTGTTCACCCAATCCCAGCAAGCCCACAATAATGGCGCCGAGGAGACCAGCCCCAAGATTTGGGGATGCTGACCTGGGGAGGCTGCTAGACGGCGTGGATGTCATGTGGGCTGTCCCGTTCCCCCGAAAGTCCAGGAGAGTCAGCCACAAGGTAGCCAGTGCTGCCTGGGGCGAGGTGGTGGTAGCTGTCAGCTCGGGGAGTGTGACCAGGAGGACTGGCCTTCAGTGCAGGAAGGAGGTCAATGACCTACACTGGGCAGCACGCGTGAGTAGACACCAACACCCCCCTCGCCTCCACCACCCCGCCATGGAAGCATCCACCCCCCCCCAACTCCCCATGCGACCCACAGGCATTCCTCCACCACGCCCCCCCCACCCCAATCCTTCCTTCACAACCCCTCTCCCACCACAGTGAACCACGCCTGTTGCTAACGATGCCCTCTCTGTGCCTCCTCAGGAAAAGTTCTCCCATAACCGTCAAGACAGGAGCAGACTGGCCAGACATAAGAATCCTCTCAAGGAACAAAGAACAAAGAAAAGTACAGCACCTTAATTGAGGAGCGTGCCCTGGAGATGGCGGGGTGGCCAAGGACAGAATGGTCAGCCAAGCGCAGGCTGGCGGACACCGCAGAGGTGAGGAACCAACGGTTCCACCCGAGGGACATGTCAAACGTGAGTAGCTTTTGCCTTACTGACTGACCCAACCCTCCCACTGACCACATGTCCATTCTCACCCAGGTCCATCAGCCGTCGCCGCTGTTATAATATCCACTCATGTATATAATGAGATGCAGACAGGCAGTGATTGACACACAGGATAACCAATGAACACACACGACACATAACAACCAATCACCAGACAGGACACCACCACTATAAAGCACACAGGGCATTAAGACTCTCCCTCTCTCTACAGGACACAGCCACTGAGATAGTAAGAGTGCACAAGCCAGTGAGCACTATCACCATGAGGTAGAGAGTTAGTCTGGTCAAGCCAGTAGGAGGTTATCAGTTAGACTGATAAGAGTGTCAACTCACAGCAGACTATGTATAGCAATCAGGAAGTTCAATAAAACAGTGTTGGATCATCTCCTGTGTCAGAAGCATGTTTCTAGTTTCACTGCATCCAGTTGCAGTCAACGTTGAACCAATTTACTTAACACATCAGCTGCCAGCCCATCCTGGTCAGCACCCTTTCCTGACTCCAAGGAAAACACCTCGGAGGAGATCTTCGAGGATGCCACCATAATAGTCGCGGCACAGCTGTCCTCCCCACCCTCCAGCAGCACAGATACACACACCTCGGTGGGACATGTTAGTGGTCACGCTTCTGGGGCACAATCTGGTGAGCTCCACACTGCTGTTGATGTACATCGGGTGGAGGCAGGAACCCTCAGGCGGGAAAACAGTCAGGGAGCTGCTGGATCCCAGGACCCAGCCGGGTCCCAGCCTGATGCTGAGCCTGTGGCACAGAGGCACCTGGAGCTGATGGAGACGATAGCGACCAACCTGGGAGTTCAGAGGGAGATGTCAGCATCACTCCAGCAGATCCATAGCCACTTGGAGGGGTCCCAGAGGCTAGGGCTGCAGAGGATGGAGCCGGCAATGAATGGCACTGAGGCCAACACTGCAAGGGTGGCAACCGCAGTGGAGAGACTGATGCACGACGTCAGCACCATGGGTGAAGGTGTCAAAGGCATCACGCAGTCGGTGACTGCCATGGCTGAGGGCCTCGACAGAATGTCCAACTCGCTGGGGGATGTCACCCAGTACCAGGCTGGCCTTGGTGAGATGCTGTTGGACATGACCCGCTCTCAGATGGGAATGGCCAAGGCACTGCTGAGCTTGTCCCAGTCACAGGTGGGCATGGCTGAGGCGTTGCAGAGCATGGTCCAATCACTGAGGTGCATTGCCAAGGGGTTCGACATGATGGTGCAGACCACAGGGAACCGCCAGGGCTGGCAGAGCCAGATGATGCAAAGGCAGCCGGGACTCGAACCAGCTGCCCTTCCACCCCATGGTGAGCCCCAGGGCCCTATGGGAGGAGGAGTGGGGGTTGGGGGGGGCAGCACCATCGGGAGTGGGGTTTCTACAACACATTAAACACCATTTAGTACAACCATTATGATGCCGGTCACTTCCTTCCACAATGCGGGCTGATCCCGGACCGCTTGCCCACCTCTCCAGGCATTCCGCACCCCCCCTCCTCCTCGTGACGCTAACCAACCCCCCGGCCTTGGGCATGTCCCCGGGGCTGTGTGCCATCCCTTGGTTGTTCGGATGTTGCGTGTGTGCAGTGTTGCCTCTCGCAGTGTTCAAGCACAGTGTCCAGAGATCAGGGTGTGATTGGGATGCTAGGCAATGATCCCCACATGCTACAGGCACGCCCACCCATGGGAATCCACTTGGCATGTGTGAAGTGCTCATCTACCACACGATAGCCAAGTCCGTATTAGCAATAGTCTTCAGACGCGCAGTCAGATGCCTCAGCAGTCGGTTGGGGTTATGGGTGGTCTTTCTGGCAGATGGGCAGACGGGCAGAGACAGGGGTTGATCCCGGAATGGGTACATACGATCCAGGGGTTGGCATGGTGGGGCCATAAGCGTTTGTCATCCCCGGTTGCCCCCCAGCGCAACCCCCCCATGGCGGCCCACCCCTGCGGAAGGTCCCCCACCCCCAGACAACAGTCCCCCATCTCCTGAGCACTGGGGTGGCATGCCCAGCACCCCTGGTCTCTTTGCCTGCGAGCAACGATGGTTACTCACCTCCTCACTCCCCACAGAAGCCCTTCCACCTGGTTCACGTTTTTCAAAAGGAGTACTAATCAATGCCAGCTGGGGAGGCCGCTGACTGACAGGCGGCCATTGGATATGGGGTGGCTCTCGTTAATTGTATGGAAATAGGGTTTAAGTGGTGATAATTGGTTTCTTGCCACGCTACGGCGAGATCCCAATTTTGATTACGGGAACGGGCCAGTTGCATCGTAAACTGTTTGCCGCCTGGTGTGGATCTCATTTTCAGCCTCTCCTGCTATTCACCGGGCTCGTAACGCTTGAGCGAGAGCGTAACAAGGCCAGAGAATCGCGCCCTGTCACTTTTTTGGGCCCTGGGGAGTTTCTCACTGGCTTAGCTCACATGGAGATTTTTTTTCAGCACCAAGTAGCAGAGATCAGTCCATCAATTTGAGAGCGTGCCCCGATCTTTAAGTGAGCTTGGGGTCCCCCACAACCCCTCCACCCATGGGCAATGTCACCCTCAACACACATGGGCATTACCTCACAACCCCACCAAGTGTGGATGACCCACTAAGGGGTCCCTGGGGAGCCTCACTCTTCAGGCCCCCCCACATCCCCTGAATAGACCCCCCTTCCAGGACCCCCATATATCACCCCCCAATTACCAGCCCTTACCTGCCCTGCACCTCCCCATCCTTCTTACCTCCACCCTCCTTTCTTTTTTTTAATGAGATATTTTCATTCAAGACATTAAACATAGAAACACAGAATGCATAGTACAGAAGAACGACACATCAACCCAATAAAAAAACACAACACTCCAACCCTCACTGACACCACCACCTGCCATGCCCCGCCTTCCCCATTTTAACCCCCTTACCCACCCACCCCCCCAAAAAAAAACCTCCCCCTTGTTGGCCCCTTATTTCTCCTTGAAGAAATCGATGAACAGTTTCCACCTCCGGCCGAAACCCTCCACCGACCCCCGCAGCAAACTTGACCTTTTCCGACCTCAGGAATTCTACCAGGTCACTCACCCACATCCCCGCTTTCGGCGGCTCTGCGTCCCACCAACCCAACAACATCCATTTCCGGGCTAACAGGGAGGCAAAAGCCAAAACATCAGCCTCTCTCCCCCCTGGATTCCTGGGTCTTCCAACACACCAAATATCACCACGTCCGGGCTAGGAACTACCCCCACACACAGTACCTCAGACATCATGTTCGAGGCCCCTGTCGGAACTCCCTCGGTCTTGGACACGCCCAGAACATGTGTATGTGGTTAGCGGGCCTACCCCGTACACTGCCTACACCTATCCTCCACCCCGCAAAGAACCTGCTCATCCTGGCCACCGTCATCTGGGCCTTGTGTACGACTTTAAACTGGGTTTGGCTCAATCTCGCACATGACGAGGATCCGTTCACCCTTCATAAGACCTCCGCCCACGTCCTAGCCTGTACCTCCTTACCCAATTCCCCCTCCCACTTGTGCTTCACATCCTCCATGGAGGCGCCCTCCCTCTCCATCAATTCCTTATAAATATCCGACACCCTCCCCTCCTCTAACTCATCCTCTGATAACAGCTCGTCTTGCAAAACCAGAGGAGGCAGCCCTGGGAAGAACGGCACCTCTCTCTTCATGAAATCCCTCACTTACAGGTACCTAAATCCATTCTCCTTGGGCAGCCCATACAATTCCTCCAACTTCTCCAGCCCTGCGAATTTACCCCTTATTAACAAGTCCCTGAAATATTCAATCCCCACCTGCCGCCATCCCCGGAACCTCACGACTGGCCCCGTTGGCACAGACGAATGATTGTCACAGATCGGCGCCGTCAACGACACATCCTCTAGCCCCAAATGCTGCCTACGCTGCCACCATACTTTTAAAGGCGACTCCGCCACTGGGCTTACAGATCCTCAACTTCCTAACCGCAGATCACAATCAGGAAGGATAGGCACAACACTTCCTCCACGATCATCCTCAATACCGGTGCCCCACACGGCTGTGTCCTCAGCCCCCTACTATATGCTTTATGCTCTTATGACTGTGTGGCTAAATTCCCCTCCAACTCGATTCTCAAATTTGCTGATGACACCACCGTAGTGGGTCGGATTTCAAACAATGACGGGACAGAGTACAGGAATGAGATAGAGAATCTGGTGAACTGGTGCGACGACAATAATCTCTCCCTCAATGTCAACAAAACGAAGGAGATTGTCATTGACTTCAGGAAGCGTAGAGGAAAACATGCCCCCGTCTACATCAATGGGAACAAAGTAGAAAGGGTCGAGAGCTTCAAGTTTTTAGGTGTCCAGATTGTTCTGGTCTCCCCATGCCGACAATATAGTTAAGAAAGCCCACCAACGACTCAGAAGACGAAGGAAATTTGGCATGTCAGCTACGACTCTCACCACCTTTTACAGATGCATCATTGAAAGCATTCTTTCTGAACTTGGTATCAGAAAGCTGTACCACAGCTTGGTTTGTTTACTGCTCTGCCCAAGACCGCAGGAAACTACAAAAGGTCGTGAATGTAGCCCAGTCCATCACGCAAACCAGCCTCCCATCCATTGACTCTATCTATAATTCCCGCTGCCTCGAAAAGGCAACCAGCATAATTAAGGACCCCACGCACCCCGGGCATACTCTCTTCCACCTTCTTCCATCAGGAAAAAGATACAAAAGTTTGAGGTCACGTACCGACTCAAGAACAGCTTCTTCCCTGCTGCCATCAGACTTTTGAATGGACCTAGCTCGTATTAAGTTGATCTTTTCTCTACATCCCAGTTATGACTGTAACATTACATTCTGTAGTCTCTCCTTCCTTCCCTATGTACGGTATGCGTTGTCTGCATAGTGTGGTAGTACCAGGTATTGCGATACCTAAGAGGCTGATGACCATTGGTTAGACCAAAGAGTTTACCATTGGCTGTTGTTACGTAGCTCCGCCCTGACAGGCGGAGTATAAGAAACGGTGCCGTCCCAGCAGCCTTCACTTTCTGTACCAAAGCTGCTGGGGAACAAGTTCTAGTAGATTAAAGCCTTCAGTTATGAAATCACTTCGTCTTGAGTGTAATTGATCGCGCATCAATTTAATCTACTAGACTTAAGCTGGAAGGATGGATCTCTGAATCAAACTGGAGCCTTCAACTCAGCCCCCACGCGGAGAACTCAGCTGCAATATTTAAACACTGGCTGGTGTGCTTTCAGGGTTACCTCGAGACGGCCGGAGGCAGCCCCTCAGAAGGACAGGAAATGCATCTCCTGCGCTCAAGGGTCAACCCTGGGATCTACGCCCTTATCGAGGAGGCGGAGAACTATAAGGACATAAGATCCGCCCTGTAAATCAGGTCTACGCACGTCACCTGCTTGCAACTAGCCCCGGGGAATCATTGGAAGATTTCTACCGGGCGCTACTGGTGCTGGGCCAAAACTGTGGCTGCACGCAAGTTTCGGGGAGCGCGTACACGGAACTTTAATCAGGGATGCTTTTGTAGCAGGTATGAGCTCCCCAGATATCCGCCGAAGACTCCTAGAAAATGACACCCTGGGACTTAGAGAGGCACGGGCCCTGGCAGGGTCCATGGACGTTGCCTACAAAAATGCGCAGTCCTATGCGCCCGACCGGGCACGGCCCCCTAGGCTGCGTGGCACCCTGCAGCGGCAGCCCCACAGACCTTCCCCCTGACCCCGCAGGCCTGTGCGATGAGACGGCCCGCTAACGCCGCCGGGCCCCGCTGTTTCTTCTGCGGGCAGGCAAATCATCCCCGCCCGCGCTGCCCAGTCCGCACCGCAGCCTGCAAAGGGTGCGGCAAGAAGGGCCACTTTGTGGAGGTCTGCTGCGGTCTCCAGCGACTCCGGACCGCAGCGGCAACCCCCCCTTCAGGCCCCAACGTGCCATTTGCAAAGCCTGACTTTTAAATTCTGCGGCCCTATACCTCCCGTGACTGTCTGCGGCCTCGCAACCTTTAAGGTCGACCCGCCTTCCCTGTTTGCGAACCTCACCCCGTATTGCAAACCCATCACTACCAGGAGCAGGCGGTACAGTGCCCAGGACCGGACCTTCATCAGGTCAGAGGTCCAAAGGCTGCTGGGGGAAGGGATCATCGAAGCGAGCAACAGTCCCTGGAGAGCTCAAGTAGTGGTGGTAAAGACCGGGGAGAAGCATAGGATTGTCATTGACTACAGCCAGTCCATCAACAGGTTTACGCAGCTGGATGCGTACCCTCTCCCCCGTATAGCCGACCTGGTAAACAGGATCGCACTATACAAGGTTTTCTCCACGGTGGATCTCAAGTCCGCCTACCACCAGCTACCCCTCCGTAATTGTGACCGCAAGTACACTGCCTTCGAAGCAGATGGGCGGCTCTATCAATTTTTAAGAGTTCCCTTTGGTGTCACTAATAGGGTCTCGGTCTTCCAGCGAGAGATGGACCGAATGGTTGACTGGTACGGCTTACGCGCAACGTTCCCGTATCTGGATAATGTCACCATCTGTGGCCATGACCAGCAGGACCACGACACCAACCTCCGCAAATTTCTCCAGACCGCGAAAATCCTTAACCTGACATACAATAAGGATAAATGCGTGTTTAGCACCGACCGTCTAGCCATTCTAGGCTACGTAATGCGAAATGGAGTTATAGGCCCCGACCCTGAGCGCATGCGCCCCCTTATGGAGTTCCCCCTCCCTCACTGCCCCATGGCCCTGAAGCGCTGCCTCGGGTTTTTCAACTATTACGCACAGTGGGTCCCCAACTACGCAGACAAAGCCCGACCCCTAATCCAGTCCACAACCTTCCCCCTGTCGATGGAGGCCCGCCAGGCCTTCAGCCACATCAAAGCAGACATTGCAAAGGCCACGATGCACGCCATCGACGAGTCCCTCCCCTTCCAGATCGAGAGCGATGCGTCCGACGTAGGTCTGGCGGCCACCCTCAAACAAGCGGACAGGCCCGTGGGTTTCTTCTCCCGTACCCTCCATGCTTCCAAAATTTGCCATTCCTCGGTCGAAAAAGAGGCACAAGCCATAGTAGAAGCTATGAGACATTGGAGGCATTACCTGGCCGGCAGGAGATTCACTCTCCTCACGGACCAACGGTCGGTTGCCTTCATGTTCGATAATGCACAGCGGGGCAAGATTAAAAACGACAAGATCTTGCGGTGGAGGATAGAACTCTCCACCTTCAACTACGAGATCTTGTACCGTCCGGGGAAGCTAAACAAGCCTCCTGATGCCCTCTCCCACGGCACTTGTGCCACTGCACAAGTGGACCGCCTCCGAGCCCTCCACGAGGACCTCTGCCACCCGGGGGTCACTCGTTTCTTCCACTTCATCAAGACCCGCAACCTGCCCGACTCCATCGAGGAGGTCAGGACAGTCACCAGGGACTGCCAAATCTGCGCAGAGTGCAAACCGCACTTCTACCAGCCATAGAGGGCGCACCTGATAAAGGCTTCCCGTCCCTTTGAACGCCTCAGCATGGATTTCAAAGGCCCCCTCCCCTCCACCGACCGCAACACGTATTTCCTGAACGTGATTGATGAGTACTCCCGGTTCCCATTCGCCATCCCCTGCCCAGACATGACCACAACCACCGTCATCAAGGCCCTCCAGGGTATCTTTACACTGTTCGGTTTCCCCGCGTACATTCACAGTGATAGGGGGTTCTCCTTTATGAGCTACGAACTGCGTCAGTTCCTGCTCAGCAAGGGCATCGCCTCGAGCAGGACGACCAGTTACAACCCCCGGGGAAACGCACAGGTGGAGAGGGAGAACGGAATGATCTGGAAGACTGTTCTACTGGCCCTACGGTTCAGGAATCTCCCAGTCTACCGCTGGCAAGATGTCTTACCCGGCGGGACCTCGGCGTGGATGGATCCGGGGGTGGCATGGGGGGTGGGGTGGGGGGGGGGCGGACCCCGGGAGGGTCCTTCGCTCTGGCCTGGCCCGCCCACCGATCGGCAGGCCGGCCTCTCGGGCTGGGGGCCTCCTTTGTTCCGCGCCAGCCCCTGTAGCCCTACGCCATGTTGCGTTGGGGCTGGCGCGGAGAAGGGAGACACCGCGCATGCGCGGAAATCACGCCGATCCCACTATGCATGCGCAGACCCGCGGGGCCTGTTTAACGCCAGGATCGGCAGCTGGAGTGGCGTGGGTTGCTCCAGTGCTGTGCTGGCCCCCTGCAAGGGTCAGAATCGCTGCTCCTGAGGCCATGTTGACGCCGTCGGGAAACACAACAGCGTTTACGACGGCGTCAACACTTAGCCTCAGGATCAGAGAATCCCGCCCAGGAAATATTATTAGATCTTTATTTCAACAGATCAAAAGATGCAAGGAGGAAGGAGAGTTTATTTTCAGTTTCAGCTAAAAAAAAGAGTAAAGTCAAGTAAATATATTGCTGTACAGAGACAAAGAGACGAGAATGTCTGTTGGAGAGATGTTGGAAGCTAAAACTGCATGATAGATTGCGTCAGATAAGAACTTGTATATTGCCCAGGAGGTACAAAAGAGGTATTAGAAAAGATTGCACAAAAGAAGCAAGGATGTTACAGATTTATGGCTCTTATTTTTGAGTGCATGAAAGTTTCTTGACAAACTAAAAATCAGTCACTGTCCACGAGAAATATGTTAGCCAATGCAAGATAAATAACGAGAGTGGAACTGCGAAACAACGAGTCAGAGTGAGAAAAGATGATGCTATTTATCATAGAACATAGGACTGTACAGCATAGTACAGGCCCTTTGGCCCACGATGTTGTGCCGAACTAGTCTGAAACTGAGATCAAATCATCCTACTCCCAATCACTCTAGTGCACTCCATATGGGCCTATCCAATAACTGCTTGAAAATTCCTAAAGTGTCCGACTCCACTACCATAGCTGAGAGTGCATACCACGCCCCAACCACTCTCTGAGTAAAGAACAAAAGATGCAAGGAGGAACGAGAGTTTATTTTCAGTTTCAGGTAAAAAAAGAGTAAAGTCAAGTAAATATATTGCTGTACAGAGCAATTTCTGTATTCGCCTCTGATATCCCTCCTATATCCTCCACCATGAACGTTATAGTTATGCCCCCTTGTAACAGCTACATCCACCCGAGAAAAAAGTCGCTGAACGTCCACTCTATCTATCCCTCTCATCATCTTATACACCTCAATTAAGTCACCTCTCATCCTCCTTCGCTCCAATGAGAAAAGCCCTAGCTCCCTCAACCTTTCCTCATAAAATCGACCCTCCAATCCAGGCAGCATCCTGGTAAATCTCTTTTGCACCCTTTCCAATGCTTCCACATCCTTCCTATAATGAGGTGACCAGAACTGCACACAATACTCCAAATGTGGTCTAACCACGGTTTTGTACAGTTGCAGCATAACCTCATGGCTCTTAAACTCAATCCCCCTGTTAATAAATGCTAACACATTTCTTCACGGCTCTATCCACTTGGGTTGCAACTTTCAGAGATCTAAGGACATGAACTCCGAGATCTCGCTGCTCCTCCACATTCTTCAGAACCTGCCGTTAACCCTGTAATCCGCATTCAAATTTGTCCTACCAAAATGAATCACCTCGCATTTATCAGGGTTAAACTTCATCTGCCACTTTTCAGCCCAGCTCTGCATCCTATCAATGTCTCTTTGCAGCCTACAACAGCCCTCCACATTATCCACTACTCTACCAATCTTGGTGTCATCAGCAAATTTATTAACCCAACCTTCAACTCCATCATCCAAGTCATTGATAAAAATCACAAATAGCAGAGGACCCAGCACTGATCCCTGTGGTACACCGCTGGTGACTGGGCTCCAGGATGAAAATTTACCATCTACCACCACCCTCTGTCTTCTATGTGATAGCCAGTTACTGATGCAATCAGCCAAATTTCCCTCTATGCCATGCCTCCTTACTTTCTGCATGAGCCGACCATGGGGCACCTTATCAAACGCCTTACTAAAATCCATGTATACGACATCAACTGCTCTACCTTCATCTATGTACTTAGTTACCTCCTCAAAGAATACAATCAAACTTGAGAGGCAAGACTTACCCCTCACAAATCCGTGCTGACTATCCTGGATTAAGCTGTATCTTTCCAAATGATCATAAATCCTACCCCTCTGGACCCTTTCCAATAATTTACCTGTGACCGAAGTGAGACTAACCGGTCTATAATTCCCAGGGTTATACCTATTCCCTTTCTTGAACAAGGGGCAACATTCGCCTCTCTCCAGTCTTCTGGCACTGTTCCTGTAGACAGTGAGGACATAAAGATAAAAGCCAAAGGCTCTGCAATCTCATCCCTTGCCTCCCAAAGAATCCTAGGATATATCCCATCAGGCCCAGGGGACTTACCTATCCTCAGGCTTCTCAAAATTTCTAACACATCTTCCTTCTGAATATCTACCTCCTCCAGCCTACCAGCCTGTATTGCACCATCCTCCTCAACAACATGGCCCCTCTCCTTCATGAACACTGAAGAAAAGTATTCATTTAGGGCCTCTTCTATATTTTCAGACTCCATGGTGTAAACAATGATATGTTACTGGCCAGAAGCCAATTTTGAAGCTAAGACAACCAGTGTCTACATTTTTGGCAGACATTTTAAAGTTAAATACTCAAGGCTGCATAATTCCAGGCTTACTTCGTTAACTGGCACAGAATGAAATTTGTGCAGGGAAAAGATTGTGATGGACAATAAAATAACAGCACCTACACAGATTGTGCACGCAGATGAAGCATGCTCGAGAAATATTGTTGGAGGACGACAGTTAAATGCTGCACTAGTAACTTCATTGGCCGTTAAAACCAGGTAGCGTTGCATTGAGAAAGATTAGTTTGAGACTTCACTGTTATATTATTCCAATATGATTTGGGAACTATATTACAATGTGGGTGTGTATCCAGAGCGATGCATCGCTCGGTACTGCACTACAGTCAGTGTACCAAAGCGACAATGTCCACCAGCCACCTGTAGAGCTCGACAAAATACATTCAGTGAAAAGCTCCAGTATTTGTGTCTGAAAGTGTGGTAGCTTTGAACTTCTGCAAAGCAGAAGCCATGACAGTTTCCAATTTTTAATGAGTAAAGTTACGGCAAAGTTTAAGTGATTTAATTGAGAATATTTGTACAATGTCACTGCCAAAATCAGTATCCCTCTGCTTGCCTCTGAAACTTCAAGTTCTACATTTTCATTCATGCAGATGCTGCATCATCTGTGATGATAGAGCATATGTGCCTCTACATGGAATTCACTGCTCCCCGTGTCAAAGAAAAATTGTATCCTTCAGCATGTGTGGGGCCCATTTCGCCTGGCAGGACAAACATTCAAGCTGTCAATATGGTAAATAGACAAGGAGGCTTCAAAGCACAGGATATGATTTGGCTGCTAAATCCCATTAAATCCTGGGACATTGATGCCAAATTCACTTCTGCTCAGCTGTAAAATTAATTGTTTGAAAGTACAAGTAATTCAATGATCTTGTATGGGAGGTCACAACAATAAAAATAAAAGTACTCTCATAAGAGACTTGAATTAGACACAAGAACAATATAGCAGCTGGTGACAACTTCTCATCGACAGTAATCAAGCTCAGCAATCCAAAAAACAAAGCTCCAGATGATTATTTTCCCAGCAATGGGAATGATTTGTGTTTAAATGCTTGTATGGAAACCATATCATAACTGTACTATACAGAAGTAATGCCAGACACACATCTATGGCGTTGGAGTCTTTCAGGGAAAATTATGAGCATTTTTCAAATTCTTCGCATGTACCAGAATAAACCCATCCAACTCAGGCCAGAGTGGATTCTGTCCAATGCAAGTCCAATGTGCCCAATGTTCAATATTCTAGCAATTGTGGAAGCAGCCATTCGGTGAAGAGAGAATTATCTCAAGCCACGTTAAACAATCTGTTTGATCTACTTTCTCCATCACATTCCAGTCAAAGTAGCACACCTTTCCCTTTAATACACTTCAATACTACATCAAAATGCCAGGCCAACTCATTGATGCCTTTAACGGGCAGCTAAGTATATGGGAAAGAAAGGAATAGAAGGACTTGATGATAGCGTGAACTGAATTAAAGTGGTCGGAGGCCAATGTGACACATCAGTTGTGCCAAATGGCCTGCTCCTGGACTGCTGATGCTTTGTAAAAACCTTGTCTACTGTCCAACACTATCACTTGGCAATACAGAACTTGAATCGTTCTGAAAAAAAGAGACATGTTGCTGAAGCTTTTTGCCTTGCATTCACCAGGACAAAAACAAGAATGCAAAATTTCAAACATCACAATAATTTATACTGCAGGACAAAAGGTTACTGTCATAATATCCACTCATGTATATAGTGAGATGCAGACAGGCAGTGAGTGAGACACAGGATAACCAATGAACACACACGACACAGAACAACCAATCACCAGACAGGACACCACCACTATAAAGCCCACAGGGCATTAAGACTCTCTCTCTCACAGGACACAGCTACTGAGATAGTTAGAGTGCACAAGCCAGTGAGCACCATCTCCATGTGGTAGAGAGCTAGTCTGGTCAAGCCAGTAGGAGGTTATCAGTTAGATTAATAGAGTGTCAAACCACAGCAGATTATGTACAGCTATCAGCAAGTTCAATCAGTGTTGGACCATCTCCTGTGTCGGAAGCCTGTTTCTAGTTCCACTGCATCCAGTTATGTCAATGTTGAACCAACTCACTGAACACATCATGGTACGAGGGAGCTATTAATCCTAACGAATGTACCTCGAGTGAATCCGCAACGACCAGCAAGCAGCCATCCAGCGGCATGGAAAAGATCCAGCCTCCTCCGCAACTCTGGATCTCCGGCAACCTCGGCGCCAACTGGAAAATCTTCCAACAGAAGTTCCTCCTGTATATCGAGGCCTCCGACCTCAAGGCAGCATCAGATGCCAGAAAGATCGCGCTGTTCCTGTCAAATGCTGGGGATCAAGCCATCCACATCTATAACTCACTCACGTCTGCCGATGGCGAAGACAAGACGAAGTTCAAGACAGTTCTGCTGAAATTCGACAGCCACTGCGACATTGAAGTCTGAGAGCTTTGAACGGTACATCTTCCAACAGAGGCTTCAGGGTAAGGATGAACCTTTTCAGTCCTTCTTGACCCATGTCCGCATCCAAGCGCAGTCATGTAATTAGGACTCGACGGCTGATTCCATGATCCGGGATCAGATAGTTTTCGGGGTCCAGTCCGACTCCCTGCGGGAGCAGCTCCTCAAAATCAAACAGTTGACCCTCTCCGTCGCCATCGAAACGTGTGTTGTCCATGAGCATGCCAGTAATCGCTACTCCCGCATCAGGGTGGCAGAATCTGTGAAACTGGCCTCCCACGAGGCAGAAAGGGTGCAGGCCATCGCAAAAATACAAGGCCTGAGCATTGAGGAGAGTGGCCGTTTCGCACGCTTTTCCCGGTTCCCTACGCATGCGCGCCACGACCGGGTGGACGATGAGGCCGAAGACCCTAATGCATATGTGTGAACATCGACCGACCGCACTGCGCATGCGCGATGGCGCACAGAACGCGCTGACGTCAGCGTCATGACGTGTCCACATTGTGGCTCCGCCCATTTAAAGCAGCAATGTCCAGCCAAAGGAAGGCGATGTCTACAGTGTGGAAAGCCTGGGCATTACGCGGCCTTCTGCAGGTCCGCTGCGCCGAGCAACAGCCAGCGATCCCAGCTGCAGCGCAGATGTGTCCGCTGCGTACAACAAGGCATGCAGGATTCTGGTCCCGACGGCCCAACGGACCCCGATGCTGACTGCCTCGAGTCTCCATATTGGGTGGGCATCATCACTACACGCGAGCTGGTCTCCACTGCGCCTGCAAACCGCCTTTCAATCCTGAGTGTGGATCCTGACGATGAGTGGTGTGCTGTCATCACGGTTAACCAGTCTTGCATCCGATTTAAATTGGACACTGGCGCATCTGCAAACCTCATATCACAGTCAGGCCATGACAGCGTCCGAGACCAACCTAGCATTCTTCCACCAGCCTGCCAGCTCCTTGACTACAATGGTAATACCGTAGCTGCCATTGGATCGTGTCAGCTAGGTGTATCTCACAAGGCAATCAAGGCGACGTTAAGATTCAAGATCGTCCGGCCTGACAAGGCATCCCTGCTCGGTGCTCGCGTATGCAAACTCCTAAATCTGGTCCAGCGAGTCCATGCCATGTCCTCGACACCGGCGACTGCCTCGCCCAATGCGAATCTCCAGGCTGAGATAGACGGCACTCTCACACAATAGCACAGTGTGTTTGATGGGATGGGCATGCTCCCATATCGCTACAAGATATTGCTCAAGCCGAATGCCACCCCAGTCATCCATGCACCACGCCGGGTGCCAGCTCCCCTCAAGGATCGTCTGAAAACGCAGCCAAGAGAGCTCCAAGACCAGGGCATCATCTCAAAGATCACGGAACCAACAGACTGGGTCAGCGCCATGGTCTGCGTCAAAAAATCCTCTGGTGAACTCTGCATTTGCATTGATCCCAAAGACCAGGGGTGTCATTCTCCGCCCCCCCAGAGGGTCAGAGAATGGCCGTTGGCCGCCGTGAATCCCGCCCCCGCCCCCGCCGAAGTCTCCGTAGGGAGAAAAGTCGGCGGGGCGTTAATGGCGCCGCTGCCGCGGAGAATGTCACGGGTCTGCGCAAGGCAGCCGATTTTCGGCCTGCCGATATTCTCCCTTCCGGATGGGCCGAAGTCCCGTCGACGTGATGACCGTTCACGTCAACGTGAATCAAACCTCCTTTTCATCGGCGTCACCCGGTGCTCCAGGCTCACGCCGACCAGCGAGGAGGTGAGTGACGGCCTGGGGGGTTGGCTCTGGGCAGGAAATGGCGTGGCCGCAGACTGATTGCGTGAGGAGAGGTGTGTCTCGGCTTGAGTGTGTGTGTGTGCGGCGGGGAGGGGGGTGGTTAGAGTAGGCTGGGCTCCGAGGGAGTGCCGGGAGGGGGTCCGTGCTGGGGTGGAGGTTGAGGGTTGGGGGGGGTCCATGCCGGGGTGGAGGTTGGGGGTTGGGGGGTTCCGTGCCAGGGTGGAGGTTGGGGGGGGTCCGTGCCGGGGTGGAGGTTGGGGGTTGGGGGGGTCCGTGCTGGGGTGGAGGTTGGGGAGGGGGTCCGTGCTGGGGTGGAGGTTGGGGGTTGGGGGGGTCCGTGCTGGGGTGAAGGTTGGGAGGGGGTCCGTGCCGGGGTGGAGGTTAGGGGGTTGGGGGGGGGTCCGTGCCGGGGTGGAGGTTGGGGGTTGGGGGGTGGTCCGTGCCGGGGTGGAGGTTGGGGTTTGGGGGGGGTCCATGCTGGGGTGGAGGTTGGGGAGGGGGTCCGTGCTGGGGTGGAGTTTGGGGGTTGGGGGGGGTCCGTGCCGGGGTGGAGGTTGGGGGTTGGGGGGGGTCCGTGCCGGGGTGGAGGTTGGGGGTTGGGGGGGGTCCGTGCCGGGGTGGAGGTTGGGGGTTGGGGGGTCCGTGCTGGGGTGGAGGTTGGGGGTTGGGGGGGGTCCGTGCTGGGGTGGAGGTTGGGGAGGGGGTCCGTGCCGAGGAGGGTGATGGGAGGGCAAATGAGTTGGTCCACCTGGCCAGGTGCCAGCCTCCAACAGTTGGACCCATGCGGTCCATGCCACCTGGCTGGGGGGAGGAGGGGATATGGGCAATGATGACATGTCGTCGTTCCCCTCCCCCCCACCAGGCCGTCATGTTTTCAGATCATCCAGCGATGTTGGCCGCCGTGGTGGCAGCCGCTCATGTCTATGTTGCCCTGGCTGAGGAGGAGGAGGAGGAGGAGGAGCGTGCCAGAGAGGCGGCGCAGACTGCC
Organism: Scyliorhinus torazame; assembly: GCF_047496885.1. NCBI lineage: Eukaryota > Metazoa > Chordata > Chondrichthyes > Carcharhiniformes > Scyliorhinidae > Scyliorhinus > Scyliorhinus torazame. Next base: position 35,306,080 of record NC_092723.1, read on the forward strand.
GCAGAGGGGCAGGCGGCAGCCGCCCAGGCTGGAGGGACACCTGACCGACAGGACGAGGAGGGGGAGGAGGACGTCGCGGCCCCACGGCAACGGAGGCACCCGAGGGCGCCCCGTGTGTACCGGCCCCAGCAGTCATACCAGGACCTCACGGACCGGGAATGCAGGAGGAGACTCCGGATGAGCCGGGAAACCGTGGCACACATCTGCCACCTGCTGGCACACCTGTCACCGCGTGGCACTGGCGGGGGACACCCTCTCCCCGTGTCCGTCAAGGTTACGGTGGCCCTGAACTTTTATGCAACGGGGTCATTCCAGGCAGCGAGTGGGGACCTGTCCGGCATATCGCAGACATCGGTGCACCGGTGCATCCGGGCAGTGACAGATGCCCTTTATGCCATGGCGCACCGCTACATCCGCTTCCCCGTGGACCGGGCCAGCCAAGATGCCCGGGCCGTGGGCTTCTCTGCCGTGGCCGGGTTCCCCATGGTCCAGGACGCGATCGATGGGATGCACGTCGCCGTGCGGCCACCTGCAGATAACAGGGCCGTGTTCACTAATAGGAAGGGGACCTATTCGATGAACGTACAGGTGGTCTGCGACCACCGCATGATGATCCTGCACGTCTGCGCCCGTCACCCAGGCAGTGTACACGACTCATTCATGTTGTCGCGGTCATCCATCCCCGGCATGTACGAGGGACGCCATCCCCGGCTGAGGGGCTGGTTGCTGGGCAACAGGGGCTACCCATTGTGATTGTGGCTGATGATGCCTATACGGAGGCCACGCAATGAGGCGGAGAACCGCTACAATGATGCCCATGTAGCGACAAGGGGAGTGATCGAGAGGTGCTTTGGCGTGCTGAAGATGCGTTTCAGGCGCCCTCCAGTATCGGTCAGATAGGGTCGGCCGCATCATTGTGGTGTGCTGCGTCGTGCACAACATAGCCCAGCAGAGGGGCGATGTGCCGCAGGCAGAGGAGGGCGGAGTGGAGGAGCAGCAGGAAGAGGCACAGTCCTCCCCAGATGAGGGGGATGGGGGCAATGGTCAGGGCAGACGGGGTAGACACAGGCGGGTGGCTGTCCACCGTTACCGGCTGGCCCAGCGGGCACGGGACAGACTGATAGACGCCCGCTTCACTGACTAGATGGGCGTGGGAATCGGGTAGTATGGCCACAGACCGCACACCATGGCAACAGCCGACCACCCACACCCCCACCCATCCACCCACCCATCCCCCTCACCCCCCTCCCCAACCCCACACACCCCACCCGCATGCACACCACCCCCCCCCCCCCCCAGGGTGCGGCCCGGGCGACTGGGATGGCGAGCTGCCAGCCTGTCCTGCCCGTTGCCCACCCGATGCACCAGGGACAGAAGGGGGGGGGGGAGTCCGAGGAGTCACGGTGTACCGGGACCTCCCCTACAGAGGGAGCCGGGATGGACCACACCACCTCCTCCTCCCTCGGGGTGCCCAATGGCCCCCAGGCCTCTACATGGGTGGGGGATGCGATCGGACTGGCCATCCGACGTCCCCCCGACATCTGGCGCTGCCAGTCCTGGAGGCCCGTGCTGGTATCGACAGGGGTCTGCAGGTTTGCAGCCATGGAGCCCAGGGTGTTGGCAAACCCTGTCTGTGACAGTGCGACGCCGGCTCGCACATGGCCACTGGCGCCGATGCCCTCAGCGATGGCCTGCTGAGACTGGGCCATGGCCTGCAGAGACTGGGCCATGGCCTGCAGGGACTGGGCTATGGCCTGCTGAGACTGGGCCATGGCCTGCTGAGAGTGAGCTATGGCGTTGAGCGCCTCTGCCATCTGGCGCTGGCACTGGCTCATGGCCTCCTGTGAGAGGGCAGCCATTTCCTGGGCCACAGACGCCGCCTGCACGGAAGGCCCCAGGCCTCGCAAACCGTTCCCCATGTCTGACACCGTCACACCCATTGCCTCCACCGCGGACGCCACCCGTGCGGTGTCAGCCTGGGTGGCACGCATGACCGGGACCACTCCCAGCTCCTGGACGCGGGTGGACTCCTCCACCTGCGACCGCAGCCGCCGCAAGCCACCCGTCACCCTCTTCGCTCGTCTCCGGGTCGGTGGTTGCATCGGATCTATGTGTGGGTGTGGTAACTGCAGGAACCTGGGATCCATCTGGGCGGCAGATGTTCGCTTGGCCTGGGCTGCCCTCCGACCGCCCGGTCCCTCTGCTGCTCCTACCTCCACCTGCTGTACCGGGACGGCTGTGTTGTGCGCACCAGTGAGTGTACCAGACGCCTCATCACTAAAGCGCCCAACCGTGGTGAGTGTTTCTGCGATGGTGGAGGGTCTTGGTGACAGCAGTGGCGTTGTGTCGTGCTCTTCGTCCCACTCTGACTCCATGGCACTTTGGGGTGGGGGATCGTCTCCACCCATCCACTCTGAGTCACTGTCCGGTATTTTGTCTTCCCGGGTAGGGGTGTCCTGGGTAGTGCTGTCCCGGGTAGTGCTGTCCCGGGTAGGGGTGTCCTGGGTAGTGCTGTCCCGGGTAGTGCTGTCCCAGGTAGTGCTGTCCCGGGTAGCGGTGTCCTGGATAGTGGTGTCCTGGGTAGTGGTGTCCTGGGTAGTGGTGTCCTGGCTCGGATGTGACGGGGGCCTGTGGCTGCCCCCCTCATCGCTGGGTGGTCGCTCCCGCACGTGACGGGGGTGTCGTCTCCCTGTTGCTCCAGGTCTCTCCGTCTCCCGTGGTGTGCGAGGGGCATCCTGCGGGCGTCGCATGCTGGAGGGCCCGGGTCTCTCCGTCACCCGTGGTGTGCGAGGGGCATCCTGCGGGCGTCGCATGCTGGAGGGTCCGGGTCTCTCCGTCTCCCGTGGTCTCCGAGGGGCATCCTGCGGGCGTCGCATGCTGGAGGGTCCGGGTCTCTCCGTCTCCCGTGGTCTCCGAGTGGCATCCTGCGGGCATCGCATGCTGGAGGGTCCGTGTCTCTCCGTCTCCCGTGGTCTCCGAGGGGCATCCTGCGGGCGTCGCATGCTGGAGAGTGCGGGTCTCTCCGTCTCCCGTGGTCTCCGAGGGGCATCCTGCGGGCGGTGTGCATCTGCGGGGATGGGTGCCTGGACGTTTGGTCCTGCGATACACAATGAAGCATGCATGGTTAGACATCAGGCAGTGATCAGGTGATACGGGGAGGGGGATATAGGGGAGGGGGGATATGGGGACGGGCTGTTGGTGGCTCACTTGCTGGTGGGCCCCCGACCTCTGCATCAGCAACCTCCCGGTCCTCAGGTCCGCCAGCCAGTTCCAGGGCCCTTTCCTCGTGTACGGTCAGTGGCCTCTCATCAGCGGGCCCTCCTCCAGTCCTCACATGCTCCCTATTGTTGTGTGCGCGCTTCTCCTGTGGGGGGGGGGGGTGGTGGCAGGGGTAAAAGGCAACAGTGTTAGGCAGGTATATGAATGCACGCCATCGGTTGCGCGTGCATTGCAGAGGTTAAGGTTAGGGCTGGATTCACTTGAGGATATGGGGGAGGGGGGATATGGGGGATATGGGGAGGGGGGATATGGGGGATATGGGGGAGGGGAGATATGGGGGAGGGGGGCTATGGGGGATAGGGGGAGGGGGGATATGGGGGATATGGGGGAGGGGGGATATGGGGGATATGGGGAGGGGGGATATGGGGGAGGGGGGGATATGGGGGATATGGGGGAGGGGGATATGGGGGATATGGGGGATATGGGGGAGGGGGGATATGGGGGAGGGGGTATATGGAGGATATGGGGGAGGGGGGATATTGGGGATATGGGGGAGGGGGGATATGGGGGAGTGGGTAAATGGGGGATATAGGGGAGGGGGGATATGGGGGAGGGGGGGATATGGGGGAGGGGGGATATGGGGGAGGGGGGATATGGGGGATATGGGGGAGGGGGGATATGGGGGATATGGGGGAGGGGGGATATGGGGATATCGGGGAGGGGTTTTATGGGGGAGGGGGGATATGGGGGAGGGGGGATATGGGGGATATGTGGGATATGGGGGATATGGGGGATATGGGGGAGGGGGGATATGGGGGATATGGGGGAGGGGGGATATGGGGAGGGGGGGATATGGGGGATATGGGGAGGCTCACCCTGCCTGCTCTGACGAGGTCGTTCACCTTCTTGTGGCACTGGGTGCCTATCCGTGGTGTCAGGGCCACAGCGGTGACGGCCTCTGCCACTTCCCTCCACAGACGCCGGCTGTGGCGTGGGGCAACTCTGCGGCCGTGCCCGGGATACAGGGCATCCCTCCTCTGCTCCACCGCGTCCAGGAGCGCCTCCACATCGCGTGACTCGAACCTCGGGGCTGAGCGACGGCCAGCCATCCAGTCGGGTGTTGCGGTCGGGTGTTCCGGTCGGTTGGGGGGGAGCTGCGCGGCCTTATGAGCCGTCACGCCGTGCAGCGCGTATGACGCTGCACGGCGTGAACCACTGCACAAGCGCGGATCCCGTTACGTCGCTGCTAGCCCATTTCGGGCCGGAGACTATCGTCCCATTTTTATGACGTGACGCAAGTGGGATTTGCGCCGTTTTTTGCGCCGATCGGCGGACTTTCCGCCGATAACGGAGAATTTCGCCCATGAATTGGGTCCAAGCTTTGCCAATAGTGTTCTGTAATATTAGAGCTACACCAAACAGGACAACAGGCCTGAGTCCATTTGAAATCATCACAGGCAGACCAATGTCTCTGCCAGGAACTATTGACTTGCGGAAAGCAGACTGTCATTTAATGAGTGATGCTTTGTTGTCTTACTGTCAAGATCTAACAAATGCTGTTAGCTCTGCTTCTCAACAGGTGTTAGCTGCTTGGGGAGATCCTCCAGAAGGTGGGCACGACCTGGTGCCTGGTGAAGAAGTGTACATTAAAAAGCTGCAAAAGGAACCCTTAGGATCAAAGTGGGAAGGTCCTTTCGTAATCCTTCTCACCACCCAATCCGCTGTGAAGTTAAAAGGAAAGAAAAGTTGGATTCATGCATCACACGTGAAGCGCGCATGCAAGTAAAATGTTTGCCGCAATTTTAATTTTCAGTTATTTGATTGGCTTTGTGAACGTTGTATCAGAACTGAATAAGAACACATTCCTTTACACATCTACGATATATGCTAAAAACTTTAATATTTCCAATTGTTGGGTATGCATTGCAACCCCTACTAACTCAGGGGAGGGTATTCCCTTTCTAACTATTCCCTTTAATGCTTCAGAAATGGCAGAATGGTACATCTATCAAAGTGTCCCTCACTCTGTGGTGATCCGTTCTGGAGCATATTCATGTGAAAAAGGAAGGTTCCAGATTCGCATCCAAAAATATATTAACTTATGGAAATCTGCAGGTTATCCACTAAATACCTTTTCAGGATGGCACCAACTTAAATATAACCCTGACCAAAAACCTCAACATCTTAACCTCCCAACTAATAGTAAACAAAACGGATCAATTTGCCTCATGAGTAAGAACCCTAAAGGGATACAAGTGTATAGTAATAGTATTTGTACTAATTATGTAGATGTTAACACAGCTTATAAATGTACAAACGATCTCTTACAAAGAGTTCTGCGGTCCTCAAGGATAACAGGCATACCTAATCTCAAAAATAATAAAACATTCGAAGACCGATGGGTCTTAGAAAATATTTACTTATATTCTGCTTATAATGGAACTTATTTTAATTGTGGTAATAAAGCATATCCCTGGCTCCCAACATCCTGGTCAGGATCTTGCTATTTAGGATACATTGTACCGGCCATTCGTCATGTGATTAATTTTCCTCATGCTTCAGAAGCAGTTGCTCGAAGAAATAAACGTTCCATTTTCTTAAAAGATGCAATTTTTGACAGAAGGATTCCTTTCTATCGGGAAATGAGAATGGAGAATAAATTGAATAAAATAACAACCATCATACAAAAGGTAGCAGATTACACCGCCACTGCCCTCGATAAAATTTCTGACGAAATGCGAGCAATTCGAACCGTGGTATTACAAAATCGAATGGCACTTGACTATGTGCTAGCTGAAAAAGGTGGCACCTGCGCCCTGATTGGTGCAGAGTGTTGCACTTTCATTCCCGATAACTCTAAAGAAGTTAAAGATTTGGAAAACTTGATCCACCCCAATTTATCTCTCTCTGGGATAAAATTTGTGGGTGGCTTGGACACACTGGAATGTCCACAAAAAGAATAATCTTATTCTCCTGTTTAGCTGCATTCATCATTTACATAACATACCAATGTGCTAAGTGCATAAAAAAACTATTCGCTAAACGCAGGGGACCAACTATCAGAATGATTCAAACTAACCCAACTGTACCCTCAATTGATGAACTTGAGCTGAAATACTATTATTGAAATGTTACTGATCAATCAACTATTTGACTATTATTAACATATTGTATAATTTATTAATACTGAATCAGTAGGATCAAATTTGATTAATTTATTAATTATAGTAATTATTTTGACTGTATTATTAACATATTGTGTAATTTATTAATACTGAATCAGTAGGGTCAAATTTGATTAATTTATTGATTATAATAATTATTTTGAAATGCCTGTTTCAATGTTAAGTGTCCATTTTATTGTTTAAAACTGCAATGATTCTTTGCGCTTTTACCTATCCTTTCGCATTAATGATGTTTTTTATCTTTTCTGATATATCTCACTTAATTTTTCGATTTATCAAAGGGCCGACTGTAGAAGCCAGGTATTTTGAATACAACTAGTATAGGTAAAAGATAGCTGTTTAAGCATAAATATTAAGCCCTAGTTTTAAATACTCATTTAAAAATGAGAATTTTAGCACACATAAATTCAGGTCTTCAACATGATACATGAAACAGCATAAAATTCCATCATAGATTATAACAGCACAGTTGCAAGACAATTTGACACTGCTTGTGCTAATTGTCAAGGGCAAGGACTGAGTTCCATGGCAACGAGGTGGCAGGAGTCCAATGCAGTTTGTAAGAGCATTGAATCATATATATATTTTCTCGATATGAAGTCTCCATTGTTACATTAGCCAAGCTAGTTTAAAACCAGTCTATTGATGGTAAAGATTAGCAGAATATCACATTCCATAACATGTAGACATGAAACAATTAAAAGCTGATATTGCACATTGAAGATGGACGGCTTGCCATCAAATCAAATGTGTTTGAGTCTAACCCAAACCAATTAGGATTATATTGGGGTGTGATTAGATGACTTAAGACAGATATGAAAGTGTATAACTGAAAGGTTTCCGCCCGCCATTTTGGAGATGTCTTTTGGGGGCTGTGTCTGTCTGTTAGTCCGTGTCAGTGATGTAGTGTACTTTTGACTTTGAGTTTGAGTTTAGCTGAAGATTAGCTCTCTCTCTCTCTTCATGTTTCATTGCCAGACTTTGACCTTTTAAAAGTTACTTTCGAGCTGTCTGCCTAAGCAAAAAAGATAATGTCTGTAATTCTCTGAAAGCTTCGAATTGTCTACGAATTGCCTTTTAAATGACTTTCAAATTGTAATCAAGCAACTACAAATAAAACAATTCTTTTTGGCACTCGAGAAGTTTTAACTGAAGTTTCTGCTGAGTCCCAGTATTCGCAAAGTGCTACTGGTAACCGAATAGCAGAAATAATATAAATTCCTTCAACTTTACACAGTCGAATAATACTAGGAATCAAGCAACTTGGCATAGTCCAGAAATATTACAAATCTTACAACTTGTCGTATTGCGCCAGGACTTTGATTCATCAACTAAGCTTCCCCCAAACTTGGCGTAGTTCGGCAGGTTAAGATCCCTTCAAGTTCCAGATTCTAACAGGTGAATGTGGTAATACCAGGTATTGCGGTACCAGAGAGAGGAATAACCATTGGCTAGACCGCGGGGTCTATCATTGGGCAATGTACATAGCCCCGCCCTGAGAGGCGGGGTATAAGAACCGATGCCGTCCCAGCAGCCTCCACTACTGTAACATCGCTGCTGGGTACAGTTCTATCCGATTAAAGCTGAATCAATATGACTCCACGTGGACTCAAGCGTATTGATTGTGTATCACAGTTAATCAAGATTTAACTCCAGCCATCTGATCTATTCCAGAATGAGAAAGGCTCCCTCCTCTACCGGACTCTCAAACACACATGAACTGCTAACTACTTTGTTTGGTTCTAATATTTGTCGAAGAGTAATACTGCCTTCAATTGTATCTTCCTTGGGCATGACTTATATGATTGATATAGGTGAGAGTGTGAATGAATAATTCTCCACGTTTAAATCCACTGAAATCTGCTGCCGGTGACTTGTAAACAGGGGATTTAAAGGAAGGGATAGTTTTGTGAACACACATCAGGGGCGAAATTCTCCAGTATCGGCGCGATGTCCGCCGACCGGCGGCAAAAACGGCGCTAATCAGTCCGGCATCGCGCCGTCGCAAAGGTGCGGAATCCTCTGCATCTTGGGGGGCTGAGCCCTAACCTTGAGGGGCTAGGCATGTGCCGGACTGATTTCCGCCCCGCCAGCTGGAGGAAAAGGCCTCTGGTGCCCTGCCAGCTGGCGCAGAAATGACATTGTCGGGCGGCGCATGCGCAGGAGCGTTAGAGGCTGCTCACGGCATCCCCGCGCATGCGCTGTGGAGGGAGTCTCTTCTGCCTCCGCCATGGTGGAGACCGTGGCGAAGGCGGAAGGGAAAGAGTGCCCCCACGGCACAGGCCCGCCCGCGGATCGGTGGGCCCCGATCGCGGGCCAGGCCACCGTGGGGGTACACCCCGGGGCCAGATCCCCCAGGACCCCGGAGCCCGCTCGCGCCGCCTTGTCCGGCCGATAAGAGAGGTGGTTTAATCCACACCGGCGAGACAGGCATTCCAGCAGCGGGACTTCAGCCCATCCGGGCCGGAGAATCACCGGGGGGGGCCCGCCAACTGGCGCGGCGTGATTCCCGCCCCCGCCGAATCTCCGGTGCCGGAGAATTCGGCAACCGGCGGGGGTGGGATTCACGCCAGCCCCCGGCGATTCTCCGACCCGGCGGGGGGTCGGAGAATCTCGCCCCAGTTTTTTCAAATTTGCTAACAGCAGGAAGAGGAAATGGGGCTTTCGGTTTATCACTTGCCCCTGTCCGTAACACATTTTAATCTATTTTCAAACAATTCCAATTTCTCTATAATTCACTGAGTGAAGATTTGTACAAAACACCTGAGATTTTTAATATTGTGCTTGCAGCCCTGTGAAGTGTTGCTGATATCATGTTGCATGCATATGGATTATACATACATATATATTTTATAAATATGTATTTATATTACATAGTATATAGGTTATACATACTATATGTATTTCTATATATATATATAGACACATGTAAGCAATAAAAAAGAGGCAGTTCTTGAAAATGCTCTGTTGCTAAAATGCAAATAAGTGGTCACATACAAACCGAATCTACCTTTCAAACTGCTTATCCCGATGCTAATAAGACTTTAATAGGCTTGTCTACGCAACTAAACCACTCATAAATTAAAAACAAATTATATGCAAAAAAAAAAACTTGGGGGCCATTTTTAGGACATGGAGAGATCACACCAAATACAAAATCATTCTGAAAGAACAATTAATAAAACTTTCAAAGGTTGTAATTTTCAATGCTGCTGTTCAGGAAATTTACAAATCAAAATGCCAAGTGGTCAAATCCAATAATAACCAAACTCCAGAACGAGCAACGAACATAACAGAAATCAAGTAGAGGATATATTGATTGCAATGGTAAATCCCATGTTGGAAACTAAAATCAACTCTGCATGTGGATGCACTTGGGAGATGTCAGTCATCATGTCTACCAATTTTGAAACATATTCTTAAAAAGAAAATAAACTTTATCTGAAGATTGTTTATAAATTCTTACATTGGTGAGAGCTCAACACAAGAACCAAGAGAGCTGAGGCCAGTGAAGCACCAGCATTCAGTCATGTCGAAGTCAATTTTCAATTTCATCCACATCCATAATGTACTTTCTCCAAATAGGTACCACATTTGCCATTGAGAGTAGGTATCTCGAAACAAAGGTTCTCCTCCACCCTAATGCTTTGATAAAGAGTCATGCAGACTCAAAACATTGGCTCTCTTTTCTGCTGAGATTGTCCAGTACTTCCTGTTTTTGTTCCAGATTCCAGCATCCGCTGTCATTTGTTTTTATCTAATGCTAATCACTATCACATAGCTACGAGTTTTGAGTAACGCAGGTTCGTATTCAGTCAAGTGTCAGGGTGAAAAGGTGAATACTAAATAATCTAAGCAAAAATGGTTCAAACAAAGAAATTATTGTGAAATATTTTCCGAATTCATCCAGCTGTCCACTGGTTCTGCATGTCTGCTCATGTTCTTCCCATAGTTAATGCTCTGAAGCCAAGCAAGAAATCGCAATATTGCCCAGAGTCATTTTATTGTGTAAGAACTTATTTGAATAATGTTACATTTAGTGCTAATCAGTATGAGGCTATAAAAAGAAATTTAACATATTACAGTTGTCTCCAGAAGTACCAGGCATGGGGAGATCACAATAGTCGAGTGCTCTGACTTGTACCCTTAGGGCCATTATTACTGATGTTTGCAATTAGAAAGCACGATGAGTCCGGCAGAAAGTGGAAACCTTGCTGTGAAATTATTAAGGATGCTCTAAGCTGCTCAGTTACTCAGAAAATCTGTCAGGGATAAAGACTGTTTTTAAGGGAAGTGACTTTGCTTGTTTGGGGGTCCCTTATGTCACCCTCTAATTTTTCTTTATAAAAGCTTAATTCCTGGCAACAAAGGCGCGTAGTTATATAAGACCTTCAATGTAATAAAAGATTTCAAAGTCATTTCACACGAGCATTATAAAACAAAATTTGAGATCGAGTCACAAGTCGATATTAGGGCAGATGACCAAATCCTTTGACAAAAAGGACCTTTTTAATAAGTGACTTAGAAGACGAAAGTGAGTGAGAGAGCCCAGAGGTTTTTGAGAGGAAATTCGAGAACTTAGGAGACTAGACACCTGAAAGCTTTCGATGTTCAAGATGGTGTTATTGGGTGAGCGTAAATATTTCAGAGGGTTAGAGGAGATTACAGAGATAGGGAGAGGTGAGGCCACGGATGAGATTTGAAAGCCAGGATGTGAGTTTTAAAATCGAGCAGTTGCTTGACTGGTCAATGATGGGTGAACAGGACTCAGCATGTGTACGGACATGGGCAGCAGAGTTTTGGAGAAGCTCAAGTTTATGGAGTGTGGAAATGTGGAAGGCTGGTCAGGAGTGCATTCGAATAGTCAAATCGAAAGGTAAGAAAGGTATGGATGAGGGTTTCCGGAGATCAGCTGAGGCAGGTTAGAGACGAGTAATATTAATAGAGATGGAAATAGGCAGTCTCCTTGATGGTATGAATATGTGGTTGGGAGCTTTTCTTGGGTCAAAGAGTTTCATTCAACCTGAGACAGTTGCCAAGGATAGGGTTGAGTTAGTAGTTAAGGGGCGGAGTTTGCGATGGGGGTCTATAGATAAGGGGACAAATTGCTTCTCTGGCTTCAGGAGCCTGACATTGGAACCAAAAGGGTGCCCTGGGCCTACACTTTCTGGCAGCAGGCCCAACTGTGCAATCTTATCAGAGCCAGCCTACTAATTGTCTCCTCCGAGCTCAAGCCCAATTAAGGCTGATGGGCAGGCTCTAGATACTGACAGTGCAACCAGAGAGCTGGCAGCTCTGAGTTTGGCAATCCTACTTGGAGAGGTGGGTGCTGCTGAGGCAGGTAGGTGAATGTGGGAACACCTTAACATGCTCTCAAAAGAGGCAACTTGAAAGTAAAACTTCAGAGAGGCCAAGCTGGTAGATTCCTCTGATTGGAGGATAAACCTCACCAGGTGGCTTATTGGGGCCGTGGGGACGACCTTTCAAGGCCATGTCCTCCTCTTAGCACTGTGGAGCCTCGAGACTGCTACTGGGAGGCATTCTCCATGCAAGCAACTGAGAGCTGTTTCCCTGCCAGCAAAATGTCAGCGCACTCGTATTATCATTCCAAATCGGGACCTTAATAAGGTCAATGGGCAGCAAATCCATTTGCTAGCCTGCCCCTGGGAAACCTCCCCTGGTGGCAGGAATGCATTAAGGAATCCTGCTGAGGTGGCTCCCTGCCATTTTCCTGCTCCATCCAGATTTTTGAGGAGAGACCTCATTGAAGCTTTCAATTTGTTTCTTCTGTGAAGGTTTTAAAAATTGTAATGACAACAGATCCACCAAAGTAATGAACTTAGAAGTCATAGATCAAGTGGAAAGGCTAATAGAAAGTCAAATTGGTTGTTTGGTATTAGGGTACATTTAAAATTCATACGCTTTTGAGAGAACATCTATTAAACATTACATCTGGTTCTGTTCAGGGGTTAACCAATATCTGTGCGTAATGAACCGACATGTAAAGGAACATATGACTAGAGGTCTTCGTGTTCAGGAACTATAAAATGTGATACAGAAATTGTAGGCCATTTGAACCAGGAAGCTATATCATTAATATAGATAAGTCACGGTGAGTGGGCTGCTAAATCTGTCTGAGCTGCGAGGGTAATGAAAACTGGCTTCTCCAACACAGCTTACCATGCATGCCAACATTGGCTCGTTTATTACGGTAGGGATTAGCTGGCATTTGCAACATAAAGATACAGGGTGCGATTTAACAGAAATGAAACAGATTCTCACGTTGGGCACCTTTAGCCAGGTGTTTCCCGGCACTTGAAGCGCCAAGAACAACCCCGCTATGAAACGGGACTGTGCTTTATTTCTGGCCTTGGCCGCTCACTAGTACAGGTAGAGATCAGGATACCATTTTAAATGACTCCCCAATCTCTAGACACCACCCCCCCCCACCCCACCCCCACCACCCCCCCCTCCCACCACCCCCCCCACACACCACCACCCCCCCCACACCACCGCCCCCCCTCCCACCACCACCCCCCCCCCACACCACCACCACCCCCCCACACCACCACCCCCCCTCCCACACCACCACCACCCCCCCACACCACCACCCCCCCTCCCACCACCACCCCCCCCACACCACCCCCCCCCCCCCCCCACACCCCCCCCCCCCCCACACACCACCCCCCCCACACCACCACCCCCCCCACACCACCACCGCGGCCTCCCGACCCCACCTTCCCAATGTCCCAACTCGCCAATTAGGAGGTTAATTAGGGGGTTATTGAGCCCCTGCACCCTATCTCTTAAGGGCAGGGCACATGAGCCCGATCCTAGGCACAGGCAAGATGCCACCTGGGCAACATATGAACAACTATATAGTAACAGGTGACTTGACAGCTTAGAGAACATCATCCTAACACAGTTGTTTTACTCGTCATAAATAATAGGTAATATAAGCAGGCAACACATTTTTTTTAAGATTGTTGCCAGCAGTGTTCTAGGGACCCGGCCCATCACACACACATGTTCTGGTCTTGCGCTAGACTCATGAGCTTCGTGAGCTGAAGGTGCTCCTCCTTCAGCACCACGTCAAGAATTCTTGGGGTTGATTTGGAACCAGGCTCTTTGGTGGTTATTTTGGGGATCTCAAACTTACCAGAGTTGCAGACAAGCGGTGAAGGCAGATGTCCTTCCTTTCGCTTCCTTAATAGTCCAAAGACAACCTTTGTTTGGTTGGAAGTCTTCAACCCTGCCCAGTGCCGCAGAATGGTTAAGTGACCAAATGGAGTTTTTGTACTTAGAAAAAGTCAAGTGTGTAATGAGAAGGTCGGCTGAATGGTTATACCTGAGGTAGCTGTTTATTTCCTATTTCAGGGAGTTGGTCACCGTCAGATTTCTTTGGGGTGGAAGGGGGGATAGGGGATTTGTTGGGGCTTTTTGGGGTTGGTGGGCGGGAGTGGAAGGGTTAAATTATTAACTTTTGTACGTATATGGATGTGATCTTATGTTGGAAAATCTGTTAAGAAAATATATTTTTATAAATAATGAGCGCAAGACAGGGCGAGATGATGGAGCAGGGCAAGGCATCCGCAATTATCAGCTCCTTGCCTGGTGTGTATACTAACTCAAAATCGGACCTTCGGAGTCGAAGGAGAATGCGCTGAAGCCTGGGCGTCATGTCATTCAAGTCTTTATGAATGATATGGACGAAGGGTCTGTGGTCAGTCTCCACTGTGAATGTTGGTAGACCGTAGATGTAGTCATGGAACTTTACAATGCCGGAAGCCCAGTCACTCTTTTTCTATTTGGGCGTACCTCTGTTCAGTAAGAGTCATGGCCCTTGACACATAAGCAACTGGATTCCAGGTCGAGGAGTCATTCCTGTGGAGGAGCACCGCACCAATGCCATCCTGGCTTGCGTCCGTGGAGATTTTTGTTTCCCTGTCCGGGTCAAAAAGCGCGAATACCGGATCAGTGGTGAGCTTTGCTTTGAGCTCGAGCCACTCTGCTTGATGTGTGGGTAGCCACTGGAATGCAGTGGACTTCTTCACCAGATGCCTGAGAGCCGTGGTGTGTGAGGCCATGTTGGGAATGAATTTTTCCAAGACGTTCACCATTCCGAGGAAGCGTAGTACCGCTTTCTTGTCTTCCGGGGCCTTCATGGCGTTAATGGCCTTGACTTTGTCCGAATCTGGTCGCACACCCTGCTGGGATATCTGGTCGCCCAAGAACTTGATGGTTGACATGCCAAAGGAGCACTTGGCCTTGTTCACCTTGTTTGCATGGATTCGTCGAAATACTTGTTTGAGATGAGATATGTGTTCGGCGGGGGTCGTGGACCATATGATTACATCATCTACGTAGACACGCACACCCTCAATGCCGTCCATCATCTGCTCCATGATCCAGTGGAAGATTTCAGAGGCTGAGACAATGCCGAACGGCATACGGTTATAACAGTACCTGCCAAATGGTGTGTTGAACGTGCAGAGCTTCCTGCTGGACTCATCCAGTTGTATCTGCCAGAAACCACGTGATGCAGCTAGCTTCGTGAAGAATTTGGCGTGTGCCATCTCACTGGTCAGTTCCTCCTGCTTCGGGATCAGATAGTGTTCCCGCATTATGTTCTGGTTAAGATCTTTGGGATCTATGCACATCCGCAACTCTCCTGAGGGCTTCTTCACACAGACCATCGAGCTGACCCAGTCAGTCGGTTCCGTCCCTTTGGAAATGATGCCCTGGTCTTGGAGCTCCTGTAGTTGTGCCTTTAAACCTTCCTTCAGAGGAGCTGGCACCCGGCGTGGTGCATGGATTACAGGTGTGGCATTAGGCCTGAGTAAGATCTTGTAGCAGTATGGCAGAGTGCCCATTCCATCAAACACATCCGGATATTGAGCAAGGATGTCATCAATGTCAGCCTGAAGATCCATATTGGAAGAAGACATGGCATGGACTCGCTGTACAAGGCTGAGTAGCTTGCATGCATGGGCACCGAGCAGGGATGCCTTATCAGGCTTTGATGAAGCGCAGTGTGACATTGATGGTCTTGTTGGAGACGAATAGATGACAAAATCTTAGTGCAGTTAGGGCATTGCCATTATAATCGAGGAGCTGGCAGGCTGGCGGAAGAATTTTGGGTTACTTTTTAATGCGGTCAAAATCAGCTTGAGAGATGAGATTGGCAGAAGCACCAATGTCCAGCTTGAACTGGATGCCGTATTGATTTACTTGTATGACAGCATCCCATTCATCTGCGGAATCCACATTGAGGATAGACATCGTGCTGAATTTTAGGAGGCATACTCACATGTAGTGATGATGCCCACACGATAGGGGGACTCCAGGCAGTCGTCCTCTGGATCCGTAGTGCTACCAGGATCAGAATACAGTAAGCCTTGCTGTACACATCGAACGCGCTTGCGTTGGAATTGGGATCGCTGGCTCTTGACTGGCGGTGCAGACCTGCACAAGGCTGCATAATGTCCAGGCTTCCCACAATTTAAGCATCGCCTACCTTTTTGCTGAGCATTGCCATTTTAAGTGGGCGGTGCCGCAGTTCGGGCACCTCATGACGTTGACGTCGTTACGCTTCGTGCGTCGTCGCACATGCGCAGTGCGGTCAGCCGACGTTCGCACCTGTGTAGTTTGATTTTCGGCCGTCTCGGTCTCCCGTTCGTGTTGCGCATGCGTGGGGCCCCGGGAAAAGCGCGCGAAATGGCCGCTTTCATCGATACTGAGGCGCTCCATCCGGGCGATGGCTTGTACTCTCTCTGCCTCATGGGAGGCATGTTTTTCGTATTCTGCCGATTTGAAACGGGGGTACAGATTTCTCGCATGCTCATGCACTTACACGTCTCGATTGCGACTGGCAGGGTCATGTGCGTAATTGAGGAGTTGCTCCCGCAAGGAATCGGAGTGCACCCCAAACACGATCTGATCCCTGATCATGGAATCAGCGCTTGCACCATAATTGCAGGACTGAGCTAATATACGGAGATGAGTTACAAAGGATTGGAACGGTTCATCCTTACCCTGAAGGTGGTGCTGGAAGATATATCACTCAAAGGTCTCGTTTGTTTCTACTTCAGTGACTGTCGAACTTCTCCAAAATGGTCTTGAATTTGGTCTTATCCTGGCCGTCGGTATAATTAAGCGAGTTGAAAATCTGGATGCCTTGGTCCCCCGCAGTTGATAGGAGCAGCTCGATTTTTCTGGCATCGGACGCATCCTTGAGGTCTGAGGCCTCAATGTAGAGAAGGAACCTTTACTTGAACACCCGCCAGTTGGCGCGAGATTGCCGAAGATCCGTAGCTGTGGAGGGGCCTGGATCTTCTCCATGCCGCTGGAAGGCACTTGCTGGTCGTCACGGAATCATTCAAGGTAAACCACTTAGAGATAGTAGACGACTGGCAACATAGATCCCTGAAAGTTGCCACCCAGGTTGATAGGGTAGTGAAGAAGGCCTATGGAGTGTTGGCCTTTATTGGTAGAGGGATTGAGTTCCGGAGTCGGGAGGTCATGTTGCAGCTGTACAGAACTCTGGTACGGCCGCATTTGGAGTATTGCGTACAGTTCTGGTCACCGCATTATAGGAAGGACGTGGAGGCTTTGGAGCGGGTGCAGAGGAGATTTACCAGGATGTTGCCTGGTATGGAGGGAAAATCTTATGAGGAAAGGCTGATGGACTTGAGGTTGTTTTCGTTGGAGAGAAGAAGGTTAAGAGGAGACTTAATAGAGGCATACAAAATGATCAGGGGGTTGGATAGGGTGGACAGTGAGAGCCTTCTCCTGCTGATGGAAATGGCTGGCACGAGGGGACATAACTTTAAACTGAGGGGTAATAGATATAGGACAGAGGTCAGAGGTAGGTTCTTTACGCAAAGAGTAGTGAGGCCGTGGAATGCCCTACCTGCTACAGTAGTGAACTCGCCAACATTGAGGGCATTTAAAAGTTTATTGGATAAACATATGGATGATAATGGCATAGTGTAGGTTAGATGGCTTTTGTTTCGGTGCAACATCGTGGGCCGAAGGGCCTGTACTGCGCTGTATTGTTCTATGTTCTATGTTCTATGTCGTGTTATTCACTCTGGGGTAACACGGACTGCAACCGGATGCAGTTGTACTTGAAAGTAGACTCCAAACTTTGATGTAGTTCAATATACTTTATTGAACTTGTTAAGCAGTGCACACAGTTCGCTGTGGGTTTGACACTCTACTAATCTAAGCGTGCTTACTATAACTAACTAGACCAGACTGGCTCTGAGCCTCGTGTAGAAGGTGCTAACTGATATATACACCCTGACTGTCACTACCGTTGTCACCAGTGGAAAGAGGCAGAGTGTTGATGCCTCGTGTGTTTTATAGTGGGAGACCACCTTCTAGTGTTCTGCCTGATGATTGGTTGTGTTCTGTCCTGTGTGTTGATTGGCTGTATTGGGTGTCCGTCACTGCCTGTCTGTATCTCATTATGTGCATGAGTGTATATCATGACATGCACCACTTTGAATTAAATCAAGCTAAGCCCAGCGCGCAAGGGGATAGAGTTGATGCTATATAGAGCCTCACTCCACACCCCTCACTCAAACTTCAGGCTGAACTCTTCCTCCCATTTCCTTTTAATCTCGTCCATCAGGACCTGCTCCAATGACACCAGCCGACTACAGATCTCTGACACCCTCCCTCCTCCTACATCCTGATTGTATTGTAAAAGTAACCAGATCGCCCCGTGCCCCCCCCCAGGACCCCGGAGCCCGCCCGCGCTGCCTTGTCCCACCAGTAAGAGAGGTGGTTTGATCCACGCCGGCGGGACAGGCATTTTAGCAGCGGGACTTCGGCCCATCCGGGCTGGAGAATCACGGGAGGGGGGCCTCCCAACCGGCGCGATTCCCGCCCCCGCCGAATCTCCGGTGCCGGAGAATTCGGCAACCGGCGGGGGCGGGATTCAAGCCAGCCCCCGGCGATTCTCCGACCCGGCGGGGGGTCGGAGAATCTCGCCCCATTTCACCTAACTTAAGGAAATAGGGCAGAATTCTCCCAAGCCCCCATCAACGGCTCAATGACTGGGGGCGGTGGGGTGGAGGAAGATTTTCCGCTGGTGGCACTCAATGGCGGGTCGGGAAATACTGGAGGTCAGCATGAAACTCACTTGCATGAAACTCCCATTAATGCAATGCAGATGGAGGCCTGACCACCCACACCCGCCGATTCTCCATGGCGTCAGCAGGAAAACGTGCCGGTGAAAAACACATCCGGAACAACATGGCATGCAGATGTCAAGACTTATTTTAACAATGCCTGGGGCTGTCTCGGAAATCAGGATGGAGACCACCAGCACCTCTGGATCATAGCAATGGCTGTGGGGAATGTCTATAGGTAGAACTTCTAGATCAAGGCCCCTGGAGAGGGTCGATCCTCCAGCTTCAGAATGTTCCTGGCGGTCCATTTTACAGCCTCAAAATGCTCCCAGAGGTCTATTATCACTTTTAGGAGGTCCACGTTCTTTCTTCAATAGTGTGTCAGTGATATTGGGCACCCTTTCAATATGGCACCCAGATAGGATATCAGACTATGCAGCATCAGGCCTGTCCCACCATGGAATATGGCACAAACCAGCCCAGTTGCACAATTAATGATATCAGAGCCAGAGGATTTGGCATATTTTCCCACCAGCTCCCACAGCAGAGAAACAATACATATTTCCATCCCCGCCACAGGACTTAGCTCCCAGGTGGGAGAATTCTGCCCCTGTTCCCAAAACATAATAATCTTATAAATGTCATATTTATAACAAAAAATATTTAGCACATTAAGCATAAGTAATTGTCATAAATATGGACAGCATGTTGTTGCAAAATCTAGCTCGTGTGTTCTAAAATATCGTTTTTGGTTTGGGGAATTAAAAGTCTAATTGGAGAAAATTGATCAATTCAATTAAAGCAAGATTGGAACCTAGTACACTTGAAAAGTTGGAGTCATGTTGACTTAAGAGGTTAACAGCTAGAAAAGTAAGAGCGATAAAACATCAGGTAAGATCACTTAGCTAAAGAACTGGAAACATAACGTCTGTAATGCTTGCAAGGACAAGGACATTCCAGAGGAACGTTTTTGTCAGGAGGTAGAATTAAGTTATGTTTAAGATGTTTAGTAAACCCTGAAAGGTTGCAAAACCCATTTACTTCATCAAATTAAAGAAAAATTTGTAAATGAGGGATAATAAACCTAAAGGTCGGTTTGTGAACTGCCCAGACCAGGCTACGGCATTGTGGAGATGGGTGGAGCTTCGGGAGGCTGTCTGGTTGTATTTTAGGTGAGTGTTTGCTGGGAGAGTTCTTAGCTGCAGCTTGGAACTGGTGTGGGCAGTTTGCAACTCAGAGAAGACAGCCAAAGTAAATAACAGTTAGATAGACCTGCACTGTAAGCAGAGTAAAATAAAATTAACTTGATCATTGGAATGTAGATGAGGATTCATCTCACGTTTGAATTTCATGAGCGAACAAAAGCTTGAAGACTGTCCATTTTGAAGCAGGAAAACTGCCGTCAAAATGAAATGAAATGAAATGAAAATCGCTTGTCACGAGTAGGCTTCAATGAAGTTACTGTGAAAAGCCCCTAGTCGCCACATTCCGGCGCCTGTTCGGGGAGACTGGTACGGGAATTGAACCGTGCTGCTGGCCTGCCTTGATCTGCTTTAAAAGCCAGTGATTAGCCCATTGAGCTAAACCAGCCACAGATTTCCCATTTTGCTGGGGCGCAAGAAGGTCGCTTCCTTCCCTCTGGTCCCCCTGCCCTCGTTGTTGAACAGGCAGCAGCTGTCGTAGAGCTTGCAGCTCCAGCTGTCGATATGGCTCCCCGCATGTCCAGGTCAGAGGCCGCGCATGCACACGACGGCGGCCTCCAGCGGCCGCCCCGTGCTTCATGGCGGACTCAGCCCGCGGACCTGACCGGCAAAATAGTGACACGCGTTGGCCGCTCACGCGCCCGGGTGTGCCTGCATAAATTGTCCCAGCCCTGAATTAAGCCCCGCCCCGGCCCTCTGCTGACTGCAGCGGCTCCGGACTGAGTCCGTATCCGCCACACAAGGATCACGGACGGTGGGACCATGTTAGAACCACGCCGTTGGGAATTTGGCTGGTTGGCAACAGAGCATTGAGGCGTGGGCCTCAGGCAATGGCCCGAGACGGTAGATACTCGACGCAGTACGCCGATTTTCAATGGGGGAGGGGGGAAAATTGCAAAACTGGTGCCGGCCCCAATTTCGTGCGCCAAGACGGATTCTCCGCCCCGCCGCCAAACACGATTCTGCCGTCGGGGGGCGGAGAATCCAGCCCAACAACTAGCAGATTGGCTAGGAAGTATTGTAAAAGTAACCAGAAAAGGACTGAGGCATCCAAGGTCAAGCCAAAATCAATTAAAGTTTTACCTTGGACAATAACTGGAGCTGAGGAGAATTCTCCAGAGGACTACGGTAAACCTTTGCAGTGGGAATATTCCTCCAGAAATAAATAACTTTAAAATTGATCTATTTTAGAAAGGGAATTATTGTGGGAAGAAGTAAACTTGACAGCATCACATACATAGTTAAAAACCATGTTGTTCAGTCAATAATGCTCGTCTTGTTTAAGTCTTTCTTTACAACAAAATTTGTGATTTTGTTTATGAAGTGATACCTTGTGGCACAGTTCTATTGATTAAAACAAGGGGTTCTGATTTCTTTTTAAATGTGAACAGCCCCTTACAAATCATAATATCCATGACTTGATATCTGTGGCATACACATGATAAGCTGACATATAGAGACCAGCAGGTGAGTCTTCGCACCTGTAGCATGCATTCATAATGTCAGCCCTTCCAAATTCAGTTTTGAGTCCAAAGGTTATTGGCGTCAGACTGCTGCTTCAATAGCTTCTAGCAACAATGAGCTTCCATTATTTGTCACCAACAAACTGCTCTAACTGCACAGCAAGACATTCGGTGTCAAGAGTTCCTCTCCTGTTGCGAGAGGTTGAAGAAAACACTCCATTACCATAAAAATAGCTCACAACTACAAATTGAAACATGCAATCAAAATTCATTGAGCAAGCATTCTGCTACATTATTGGGTCCTATAGGTTGCATTAGAATCATTGAGGTGACTTGAAGTTATTCCTAAACACAGCTAGAAAAATCACACAAAATGGCATCTTCCAATTCTTGGAAACAGAAGGAATAACAAAAGGACGCTGTAGAAAATAGTAATTTTAAAATTATCACTGATTATATGCAGTGTAATCTGCAGAATTATGCTACTTTGAATACCTATTAGTAATCATCTATCGGGATACGATTTGACAAAACTTCTCCCAGAGACTTCTCAGCTATAATGTTGCATATTTAGTAAGTAAGTAAAGTCGCCATAGTCGCAGATTATTCAAAATTATTCCATTGAGAAAATTTACCCAGTCAATAGGTTAGATTCCTATTCTCCAAAAGGTTAGCGATTTTCATTCATTTAATAAAACCCCTCCAAGTAGCAACTTCAAGTTGTCCCCCCACCCCCGTATCTTGGCCCGGCACCCCCCCCCCCCCCAACCCGCACTCCCCTCCCCTCCCCCAAACAAAAAGGTCAATTGCACAGTATTCAGAATGATACCAGGGAGGGTTGCCATAGGATCCAGCTTTAACTTTGGTGGGAGATTAGGTCCCATCATATTTGACAGCTTGCTCTTTCTCCGGAAGTTTTATTAAATTTCTACTGAGGTGAGAAATCTTTGTGAAAATTCCAAGAAATCCTTTAGAAATGAAGAGCATGAACCCAGATTGTTTTAACAATAGTTGTTTCTGATTTCAGCAACGGCAAAATAATTCACTGCACCTCAGAAATGCACTGAACGTGAAACCGTAATATGAAAATTAATTCATCCCGGATCAGATCCACAAGGGAACTTTTTGCCAGGAGTCTGCTCAGGGACCTGAGAGCAGCAGGTGGCAATTTCAACCATACTCTTGCGCATGGCGGTGAATGACGCTTAAAAGAAATGTAGCCGAGCAAATTGACAAGGGCTGTACTTCAACCCACTCCTTGGGAGTTTGTGCATGCAAGGACAAGTTGGAGTAAAATTAACGTTCAAAACACAGTTTAAAGGGGAAAGAGGAATGAACCCTTAGTTCTTGTTTGAAAGACTAAAGACTTGTCATTTAAGGTCCAATTTTAACTGAAAGTTGGTATCTGGGAGCAGCAACCATGGCGTTTATAACTTTCAGGACCTCTTAAGATTAATGGCAGGCTGCCTACACAATTGCATGAGAAATGAGTTAAGACACCTCGATGTGCGATATAATTTCTGGAGGGCAGTCCAGGGCCTACTTGCAGCTTCTCATGAAGCAAGAATGCATTAATTGATGCCAGGTTTCATGGCTTATTGCTGGAACATGAGAAGAAAATCACAGATACCCCCAGGGTGTTTGATACCTGGGAGAAGGGCTTCATGGAAGAGATCAGGGAAAGAAAGGTGATATTGTTTTCTAGTCCACATAGGAGACTAGCCAGGGAACAGTCCCAACAGGTCCAGGTAGAGGAGGCTGAGGGGGCCAAGCACGGTGACACAGTGGTTAGCACTGTTGCTTCACAGCTGCAGGGACTCGGGTTCCCGGCTTGGGTCACTGTCTGCATGGAGTATGATCTTCTCCCCATGTCTGCGTGGGATTCCCCCGGGTGTCCCGGTTTCCTCCCACAGGTCCCGAAAGGCGTGCTTGTTAGGGGAATTAGACATTCTGAATTCTTCCTCTGTGTACCCAAACAGTAGTGTGGCGACTCAGGGATTTTCATAGTAACATCATTGCCGTGTTAATGTAAGCCTACTTGTGACACTCATAAAGATTATTATTATATCTTGCCATCGGTGTACAGCAAGACAAAACATAATGGCAAGGAGAGGACTAAAATTTCCTGGGAGAGGGGTACCAGACATTACAGCCCTCATGCAAGTTCAGCAAGAAGTACTGGGCCTTATTGGTCCAATACTCCATGAGAATTTAGAGGGGGGTGACTAATTCAGTCTGATTAAAGTGACTGCATTTCATTTGCCACCCTCAGCAAATATGCAGCAAGCTTCGCAACTTTCTCTCTTCCTAATCTCAAACTTCTCATTGCTCAGTCCGGACTGACTGCACATCCAACCTCTGATCCTTTTTCTCTTCCCTCTAGGTCCTTCTTAATACCTGGATCCTGTTGAAGAAGAGGTTGCATAGGAAGAGTGCCCGGCACGGAATGCACCACCACAAGCTCATTCCTCCCAAGCACTGCCAGAGAAATTAGGACTCCGGAGTTACAATGAGCACGAGGGGTTCACAGGTGGAGAAACACTCAGCGCCAGTGAGCAGCAGTAGGCACTGATGGCAGGGAGAGCCCAGAAGAAAGATCACAAGAGGGCATGGTCCCACCACACGCTTATTGAACAGGACACAGATGGTGATTTTAGGGATCTAACTATGAACAGAAAGCTGCTGGCCTCACACAAGCAGTTATACCAATTTCTAAGGAAAGGACATCCATCCAAAATGTTACTTTTGTTCCTCTCTCCACAATCCTGATCTGCTTAGTGTTTCTAATATTTGCTGCTACTATTTCAGTCATACCAGGTATTGGAAGACTTGCAAAGAACTTTCAACACTGTGGTTGAGCGTGTGAATTCAAGTTGTTGTTCTATCGTGTTATATGACGCTCAGTGAAGTCGATTTGGGAAGAGTGTGACCTTCTCCTGAGAGAATGCAGTTGAAACCTTACAAAAAGGGTTAACATCACCAGTCTTTGCAGCCTTGGTGTAAGCCCAAGGAGCTGCCATTCAATGTCTGGGATCTGCCTGGGAGGTGTTCACCTTGGACAGATTGATAGGCCCAATAGTTCTGTCACCATACCCACCAGCTCTACTGGAAGTTAAGATGGGCAGCACGATAGCACAGTGGTTAGCACAGTTGCTTCACAGCTCCAGGGTCAGAGGTTCTATTCCCGGCTTGGGTCACTGTCTGTGCGGAGTCTGCACATTCTCCCCGTGTCTGCGTGGGTTTCGTCCGGGTGCTCCGGTTTCCTCCCACAGTCCAAAGATGTGCAGGTTAGGTGGATTGGCCATGCTGAATTGCCTCTTCGTGTCCAAAAAAGGTGAGGTGGGGTCACTGGGTTACGGGGACAGGGTGGAGGCGTGAGCTTAAGTAGGGTGCTCTTTCAAAGAGCTGGTGCAGACCCGATGGGCCGAATGGCCTCCTTCTGCACTGTAGATTCTATGACCCCTCCACGATTCCTAAATGCTTCATGTGTCCAGACTGACTGCACATACAAGTGGAGGTGAGCATAGATGAATTGAAATCAAAGCTAGGTAAGTTACTGGTATGATTAAAAAAAATAAACAGATATGTTGCTGGAGGAGGGGGGAGGAGGCCGGCCTGGAGCATAAACACTGGCATAGGCTTAATGAGCCAAATGGCCTTTTTCATTGCTGTAATCTGATGTAATTTATATCATTTAAATATTTAGGCTGCCTGTTCATAAACTAGAATGTTTCATCAGTACTTTTAGCCCACAGTGCCATTTCTCTCCTTTTGCGAATGTCAAAAGCTCAGAAATGTGGGAGATGTTAATATTCACATCTTCAGTATCACCATCAAGCATTCTTAGACTACATAGCATAGTTGGATTTAAAGCAAATACCTGAAAAATGTGACTCAACCCTGGATCACCCGCATACTATAATCAGCTATGTTCATTGCACATATCATTAACACTGCTGTCTCTTTAAGTGACACTGCTCATTATATTTGGTGGTCCCATGGGCACTGGAAACTAAATTGACATTGTGGGCAAGATGCGGCGTGCATCTCAGGGGCGGGAGGCGGCTCGCCGTTGACCGATGGCAGGAACTTCTAGTGCCGCCGCTGTTAATGGGATTTCCCACTGAATCCACCCCACGCCGGGAATCCCGCGGTGGGGGTGCGCGGTCGGTGGGAACGGACGGTCCCACAGGCATGAACAGCATTAAGGTCTTGCCCTGTCTGAAAACCATGATGTGGAGATGCCGCCGTTGGACTGTGGTGGGCACGGTAAGAAGTCTTACAAAATAAAAATTGGCAAATCATGTTGCAGCTGTATAGAACCTTAGTTAGGCCACACTTGGAGTAGAGTGTTCAATTCTGGTCGCCACACTACCAGAAGGATGTGGAGGCTTTAGAGAGGGTGCAGAAGAGATTTACCAGGATGTTGCCTGGTATGGAGGGCATTAGCTACGCGGAGCGGTTGAATAAACTCGGTTTGTTCTCACTGGAACGACGGAGGTTGAGGGGAGACCTGATAGAGGTCTACAAAATTATGAGGGGCATAGACAGAGTGGATAGTCAGAGGCTTTTCCCCAGGGTAGAGGGGTCAATTACTAGGGGGCATAGGTTTAAGGTGCAAGGAGCAAGGTTTAGTGGAGATGTGCAAGGCAAGTTTTTTGACACAGAAGGCAGTGGGTGCCTGGAACTCGCTGCCGGAGGGGGTGATAGAAGCAGGGACGATAGTGACGTTTAAGGGGTGTTTTGACAAATGCATGAATAGGATGGGAATAGAGGGATACGGACCCCGGAAGTGTAGAAGACTTTAGTTTCGACGGGCAGCATGGTCGGTGCAGGCTTGGAGGGCCGAAGGGCCTGTTCCTGTGCTGCACTTTTCTTTGTTCTTTGTAAAAATCTGAGGGAGGTTATGCTGCAACTGTATAAGGTGTTAGTGAGGCCACACCTGGAGTATTATGTTCCGTTTTGGTCTCCTGACCTGAGAAACGACATACTTGCGCTGGAGGGCGTGCAGAGGAGATTCACTAGGTTAATCCCAGAGCTGAAGGGGTTGGATTACGAGGAGAGGTTGAGTAGACGGGGACTACTCGTTGGAATTTAGAAGGATGTGGGGGGATCTTATAGAAACATATCAAATTAAGAAGGGAATAGATAGGATAGATGCGGGGAGGTTGTTTCCACTGGCGGGTGAAAGCAGAACTAGGGGGCATAGCCTCAAAATAAGGGGAATTAGATTTAGGACTGAGCTGAGGAGGAACTTCTTCACCCAAAGGGTTGTGAATCTATGGAATTCCCTGCCCAGTGAAGCAGTTGAGGCTCCTTCATTAAATGTTTTCAAGTTAGAGATTGATAGTTTTTTGAACAATAAAGGAATAAAGGGTTATGGTGTTCGGGCGGGAAAGTGGAGCTGAGTCCACAAAAGATCAGCCATGATGTCATTGAATGGCGGAGCAGGCTCGAGGGGCCAGATGGCCTACTCCTGCTCCTAGTTCTTATCTTCTAATGTTCTTAACACCAGATTAAAGTCCAACAGGTTTGTTTTGAATCACTAGCTTTCGGAGAGCAGCTCCTTCCTCACCTATTGAACTTTAACCTGGTGTTGTAAGACTTCTTCCTGTCTGAAAGCATTTCATAAAGTGTCAAAATCATTCAAACAATAAGATTGGGCCGGATTTAAACTTGGGGTCCCGATAGTTAGAACATCCAGAGGTTTAACTCACTGCATTACCCAATTTCCCAGTTGGCGCTTTTTATTTAACTTCTAATTTTTGCTCAGCCCACACATCCCATTGCAGGTAACTGCAGTGAAGCTTTTATTAGTGTTAGGGGCAACAGGGCGATTAACCTAAACATCCCTCATTTCTCCTCTCACTGCCCCTCTGTAAACAGGAAAGTGTTTTTGATTTCCCGCTTCATAAGTGCTGCTGTATTTTCCCCAACCTTTAAATTTGGAGCATTCCAATACTCTTATGAATAACTCGCACAGCAAATCTGAGATAAAATAAAATAAAAGGGTCAGTTTATTTCACACACAAAACACATTAAGCGGTGTTGCCGTATTTGCCTTTAGTGCACTCATAAAATAAAATAAGGAGAAAGGAAAAGAAAGGCAGGGCCACAATAAAAATACAAGTTATGCTTTTACGTAAGTCCCTATTCAAAGATTTAATGGCATACTCCTTCAAAGAGTAGTTCGCTGACTGTTTCAGGGTAATCCATCTCCAGAGGTGAGGACTTCCACAATGGGAATGGGAATGGGAATAGTCTCAAAGGCAAAAGCTCCAATGTTTCAGTACTTCACAGTGTAGAAAAGCATCAGGTAATTTACCTGGACAGAGTAGCATGGCAGCACAGTGGTTAGCACAGTTGCTTCACAGCTCCAGGGTCCCAGGTTCGATTCTCGGCTTGGGTCACTGTCTGTGCGGAGTCTGAACGTTCACTTTGTGTCTGCGTGGGTTTCCTCCCACAGTCCAAAGATGTGCAGGTTAGGTGGATTGGCCGTGATAAATTGTCCTTAGTGTCCAAAAGGTTAGGTGGGGTCACTGGGTTACAGGGATGGGGTGGGCTTAAGTGGGGTGCTCTTTCCAAGGCTCGATGGGCCAAATGGCCCTCTTCTGCACTGTAAATTCTATGAGCTCTTTTTGCTGCTACCTGCTCAATAGCAAGATGATATACAGCCACAGGCTGTTTGCTTGGACTACAGTTTCTCTGCAGAGGTCAGACAGTGACTGACTGTGCTCAGATCTACTTGGCAATATTACAAGTCTAGCAGCTTGGAGGAGGTCATGCGACATAACTCCCACCACTTCTCCTGGGTGTTGGACAAAGGATGTATTATCCCAGCTTTGGAATTTTGAGATGTTTAATGGGAGTCAGGGTTCCTCTTGACCTTGGTGACACGGGATCTCTGGTGGCCAGAATTCTTCTTTGGAAATGTCAAGAGACTTTGTGCAGTTCCAGGAAGGAGCACAGTGCTCTTTAAAAAAAAAGAATGAACGAGTCTCTAATCATTTGTTAGAAAATCCTCTTGTATGAGTCATGGCTCGTCAAGAGAAAGCTTTGTCCATTTTTTAAAATAAAGATGACAACTTAATAGAGTAGACAGGTTGATGTGGATATATTTTTATCTTGTCTCATCCGAGACAATTAATTATAGTTTTAAACAATAGCCCTTTGCAAGCCAAAGGTACAAAATCATTTTTGTGAAGCAATTATCCATTCAGCCAACTAGTGCCAACAACACTGATGTACGTGGTTTCAATATTTAATAGCACTCGGTACACGATGCAAAAGAACAAAAGTTCCACCCAACCTGCTACCCAAGAGTAAGCTAGGTTTATACACCTATGCTTTATGCTGCCGAACACATTTAGCTCCATTTAGTGTAAATGTTTGTATCCAATAATGAATCGGTTTGTATCACATTTTTTTTTAAAACTTGGCTGACTAAGCTGTATTTAATCATTCAGAGGTCCTGTTTTGGGGTTTAGAAACCTTCTCAACCTATGTATTTAATGGCTTCAAAGCAGTGATATTTTAATTGTTAAATGTGTGCCAATATTTGTCTTACAATTCGCTGAATTAGGAGGTGTGGGCCATTCAGTCCCCCAAGCCTTCTCCGCCTTTAATAAGATCTCAGCTGGCCTGATTGTGGCCTTTACTTTCCTGCAGAACCCTTTATACCTTTTGCTTCCCTTGTCGGTCAAGGATTTAACTAGGCCTTAAAAATATTCAATGGCCCTGCCTCCATTGCTCTTCGAGGAACAGAATTCCACAGGCTGACAATCCTGCTTTGAAACAAAATTCTCCTCATCTTCATTTTATTTTTAAACTGTCTCCCCTAGTAACTCACACCAAGGCGCCATTTTGACAGGCACAGTCCCCTCAGGACATTATGTGTTTCAATAAAATCACCTTTCAATCTTCAAAACTCCAATGGATGCAGGCCCAAGTGATCCAACCTTTTCTCATAAGATAGCGTCTTCATCCCAGGAATCAGTCAAGCGAGCCTCATCTTCACGGTTTATAATGCAATTATATCCTTTCTTAAATTAGGGGACCAAAATACACTTCAACGAAAGGTTCCAAAAGCAGAATGAAATAGCTTTGTGCTCTGACCAGTAGTCTTCCTTCAACCGATACCACCAAGAAACCGATTCAAGAGTCACTGAAATCCTTGGCTGTTCGCAAAATGGTGGGGCTGGAGAATGGCAACTATCTTATCCAAGTAATGGTTGTCACAGCGGTTGCAAAGTAACTAATTTCATGCCTTGTGATGGTTTGGGTTTTTCGTTAAATATAAACAGTGCTGTATACTTCATTAACCCTAACTGGGCAAGGAGTTAGCCGTGGCTCAGTGGTAGCACTCTATCCTTGGAAACATGAAATTGTAAGTTCAAGTCCGACTCCAGAGTTCACACTCAGGGCTGCCACTCCAGCCCAGTACAGAGGGACTGCTGCGCAGTTGGACATTAAACCAAGATCCTGTGGCATGATTTTGAGGAGGAGTAGAGGAGTTCTCTCCACCGTCCCCAGCAAATAATTATCCCTCAACTAAAATAACTGAATCAGATTATCTGGTCATTATCGGTTTGCTATGTGTGGATTAGCTATCACATTTCCGACATTATAAAAGTGACTCCACTTCAAAACAATTCACTGGTTGTGAAACTGCTTTGTGTTGCATGTCCCGAGGTCATGAAAGGTGTTACAGAAGTACAAGTCATTTGTTTCCCTTTATTAAGGTTGTCAGTTTGATAACAGAACACTCGGCTTTTATTGTTAAAAACAACTACTTTTCACTGACGACCGAGAGTTTTTTATTTACATTTGGGAGTCTTGGAAATCCATTAATCTAGAACTCCGGGGGTCTAATCTTCCATTTTTAATATATGTGTTGTTAATAAAAAAAATATTGTTTGTCAGGCCATGCTGTCCTCTTGGGCCGTTAATTACAGCATATTGCTACTACTAGCAGGATTATTATTAGACTGAGCCAGAGGGGAGCCCTCCTTGCTTTCTAATTGTTTCACACTTCTAAAGGGCTGCAAAAGCCAGGCAAAAATTAGCTGAAGTGCCAGCTGGCACACACTGAGTGGAGGCCTGTTTACTATGGTCGAATGAAGGCAAAGGCAAGGATGATCCATGAATCATGGAACTGAAGAATGCAGTCACTAAAAATCACAGACATCATTGGTGCCCCTGGCTCCACCGCCACTAAAGGTCAGGAGAATCTGTGTAGTAGTATGTGACCTCAAGGGTGAATATTACATCAAAGATCCGATGTACCAAAATGATTGTCAGAATAAATTTGAAGATTAACAATCATCAAGATGATTGACATGTTTGCATTATTCTCCGAATAAGGCAGTATTTTCACAGCCAATACAGTATTTTTTCACCCTATTACTCAGATCAAAGCGCATGGTCAGGATAAACTGGCATTTCGCCATCCACTACAATATTTTTTGCCGCTTTCCCAAGATCAAAGCACAAAACGAGAACAAAAGTACAGGTTCCAGCACAAAAGACCAGCCTGTAAATAAGATTTTTTTAAATGGAGAATGGATGCTAAAATAAGTTGTGTATGACATCCACATGGCAGTTTATACTTTCCATAGGAATGGTCTCCTTTAAATTAACAATCATGTTCTTTCCCCTGTGGGGGGGGAAGGCTTTTCTGAACAAGATATACTTCAACAGGCCTATCACTTGAGGCTGCAAATTGATTATAGACCAGTGTTTGAATAGGACATTGCAACTGCATTAGGTTAGAAAATAATCTGCATCATGGAGAAAATATAGTGATGTATGCGGTAGACTTCAATTTGTGGGTTAACAACAGAAATGACCAGTAAAGCTAGCATAATTGTCATAAAAGTCCAACCAAATCACTTAATGCCCTTCAGGAAATGGAACTTGCCAATCCTTCTTTTCCGAACTACATCATACTTCAGTCCCATACTCTGCTGGTTTACTCTCAAGGCTCTAGGTTTACTAGGGATGAGCAATGAAAATTTATGTGCCAGTTCCAACCATATTCTGAGAACAAATGTAATAAATTAGCTCTCATGGGAATGCATTCCAGCCTTAACTGGCAATTAATTGGTTGTTAACAAGCAGTCTTTAAAATTTGCCAGCAAATAGGTCCGTTGAAGTACATGTTGTTCAGAGTACCTTTAAGGCCCAAAAAGGCATGTGGGTGCACAGACCTCGAATGCAACTTGTGGTGGACACCATTTTGGAGCTCAAAGTTGCAGCTAACACCCTATCAATGACACCTAGCTGAACCCACCGTCTGCAGCAGGAAAGGGGTCTTTCCCCCACCACAACCCTCACCGACAGTACTTTTTAAAAGGATCATCAATGCCTTACAGGTTAGCTACTGATTGGCTTCTACTGGCTGTTGGCTTCTATTGGCTGTTTCTATGATCAGGTGTTTGCTTTTTAAAGTTCTTTGCAGAAGTCTACAGGGAGTGGTATGGCATGTGCTGAAGCACCCGGCCCTGACTTCAGTACTTCTGCACAAACCATTCTGCTCAGATATTGCCACAGTTCAGTAGTAGGCAATCGGCTTGGATCACAACCAGATTTGAGGAAGGAACAGAGAGCACAGTGAACAGGACAGTCTGTTAGAAATGAGAGAAAGGGGAGGAAGGAAAAGCGAGTCATGTCCATGCTCATGTTCAGGGAATAATTCTTCCACCAAATCTAAGCGGGAAACAGTTTGCACGTTCTCCCTATTATGCATGGATTTCCTCCTGCTGCTCTGGTTTCCTCCCACAGCCCAAAGATGGCAGGCTAGGTGGATTGGCCATGCTAAATTACCCCTTGGGTGTCCAAAGATGTGTAAGTTAGGGGATAGGGTGGGGGAGTAGTCCTAGGTAGGATGTTCTTTCAGAGGGTTGGTGCAGATAGGTAGGTCAGGTGTTTTTCACCTGTCAGTGCAGAAGGGCCTCTTCTGTACTGTGTGATTCTGTAATCCTCACTAAAGTCTGTCGCCAGTTACAACCGCAGCTGCAACTTTACAAATGGGGGAGGACCCTCTTATCAGGGGCCATGAGTTTATGTGTAGGTTCCTTCACTTCCTGTTTAGAGCCTTAGACATTTACACCATCGCACAGAATGCTATCTGCTGTTAGATGAGAGTGATCACTGACGTTCCCTATTCAAAGAGTGAGCATGCAGATTCATTCGATTTGCAAGCTTCCTCATGATTCAGGGTGCAATTGATTGCACACACACTGCTTTCTGTTACCAGATTGGTAAACGACCCTCTGATGGACTGGCCTGATTAATACTACGCTCCTGTATGATTCACCCGATGCTGGTGTCTATGTATTTACATTGTGTACCTTGTGTTGCCCTATAATGTATTTTCCTTTCATTTGATGTATTAATGATCTGTTTGAGCTGCTCGCAGAAAAATACTTTTCACTGTATCTCAGCACACGTGACAATAAACAATAAACAAACAACTCTTGTGATGTATCACAACCAAAAGGGTTCCATTCCCCGAATACTACACGTACACACTGGTTAATACCCCAACACCCTGCTGGTAACATGATGTTTTCATTCTGCAAGTCTGCTTTTTTGCACTTCTGCAAAGTGCTTTTTACATTTGAAACGTTTGGCTGATGACATCACTCAGATATGAAATCCCTGCACTAGAGGTTAGCACACTTGCACTACAAGCTATGCTAATACATGAAGTGCGATAGGGCAGACCACAGACGTACTTAACCAATGCTTTTGATTCCTAGACCTCTCTGGAGAAGCCCTGCAGTAGTCAGGGGATCGAGTGTCAAGCTACACAAGGGGGTATTCAGCCTTTAGAGTCCCAACAATTCATCCAACTGCAAGATGAGTAAATGCAATACCAATCCATAATTTACTAAGTTTTATCCTTCCTCTGCCACTGACCATAATAGCTTCCTCTTGACCACAACAATCAAAGCCAACGTCAAAATAAATATTCCAAACCAAATTTATGAAACTACTTCATATTTTACACAAAAGTCAACTGATAACCTTTTTACACTCCATTAGTGCCTGTCTTCCATGTGTCTTTACCTGTCCCAGTGCTGGTGGGCAATGCTACCCCAGTGACTGCAGCATTGCTGCTGGAAGGCTGCTGATGTTCAATAGGAGATACTGCAGCTGGCCTAAGAAGACACTCTGGAGCTGGTCTGGACCTGGAGGATTCAGCTTTGAACTGCACCATCTCAGCATGGACAACATTAGTTTGTACTAGATGACTGGCAGGTGTGGTGTTCTTTGTGTTGCTTAATTCAGGATGGTTGGCGTAGTGTTCACAAAGATCACAAAATAGCTTGAAATTACATTTATTAACACTGCTAATTTGGATTCGACTTACACACATAATACACAGTTGATTGTTAACGTATAAACTGCACTCATCTACAACTTACCTTAATACTGTAATAAACTATGATCTGCTCTAACTCACACTATCAATAATTCTGTCTGTCTCTAGCTGACTCTTGGACTACTCTCTCCTCCAAGGCATCAATGCTTTATAAACTTGTATCTGTAGTTCCCTCTAGTGGCTACTCAAGTCATTTTGTTAACCCTTGCAGTTCTTACAGTTATGATTATAAGACCATAAGACATAGGAGCAGAAGTAGGCCACTCGGCCCATTGAGTCTGCTCTGCCATTCATTCATGGCTGATATTTTCTCATCCCCATTCTCCTGCAACTGCAAGGGCAATTGCAAACTGGCAAAGGTGGGAGGATGAACACTGTCTTCCTGAGAAAGGACAGCTGATTCATGCAGTCCAGTGCTTCAGCAGTCAAAGTATTAACTCCCGGATGATGGTTTGCTGGACAACTGGAACACCCTGCAAACTCCCTATGAGCACCTGATCACAGCAGTCTGAGCTTGCACGGTGCAGTCAGGCCTCGCACTACATCAGCCCCAAAATCGTTTCAGATGAGGCATCAACTATTGTAGAACTGCATCATGTTTGAACCCACAAATATGCCTCGTCAACACTTCTATGCTGAAATGGATGCACTCTAAACTCTCCATAATGCCCTGTGCAAAGTTGGTGCTGAGCTCCTTAATGCTGCACATAAGCTTTCGGTTGGCTTCCCACTGCGTCAGGTATTTCCTTGTGCAAATCCATCAGCCTTCTACTGGAATGTACCCCGCCGCCTGCCCCCCCCCCCCCCCCCCCCCCCCCCCCCCACCCCAATCAAAGTGCTCATCGAAATCCTCTGAAGCAGAACTCATGTACAATCATGCCCCGTTTGCGTGCTACAACCTGCACTACCCCTGCCCTGACATCGGGCTATCAGGCCTGATGTCGCACCATCTGCAGAAGCTGCTTAATTTCTAAATTAGACAGTGTCAGTATCTGAGCTGGGGGTTGAGAGTTTGAGATTGAGTAAATGTTGTTTCCTCAGCACTGTTATTCCACCACTGGCTAGGCAGTTCCTGGGTATCCGCAAGAAGAAAGACCACATGACATGTTTGTGGTGAGGGAGGAGAGAAAGCAAGAGGGTGCATGCTTGCACCATCTGTAGCTGATGAATCAAAACAGACTGTGGGGTGGAGGGGGCGGTGAAAGTGGGTTGTGTGAAGGAGGATTAGCTATGAGGAAGTTATCTATGGTGGTTTCAATCTACTGCTGGCTACAGCCCATGCAATGGCTTCTACAATGATTGCGTGCGCAACCTTCTCCGTGGGAGTCAAAGAACATGCAAGGACCACATCATCTTTTAAGAGAGAGGGAAGAGTGCCATATTTCGGTGATGTGGCTGTCACGGTTGAGTCACTGGTGACTTGTGCAAACTGGGAGCTGTGGGTGTGAGTCTTGCAGCAATCCTTTTGTTTTTTATGTATTTGTTCATGGGATGTGAGTATTGTTGGCTTGGGCAGCATTTATTGCCCATTCCCAATTGCCCTCGAGAAGGAGGTGGCAAGCTGACCTCTTGAACCGTTGCAGTTCATGTGATGTAGGTACACCAGAGTGCTGGTAGGGATGAAGCGCCAGGCTTTTGACCCAGCAATGAAAAAACAGTGATATAGTTCCAGGTCAGGATGGTGTGTGATTTGGACGGAAGCTTGCAGATGGCCATGTTCCCGTGCATATGCTATCCTGGTCCTTCTATGTGGTAAAGGTTGCACATTTGGAAATTGTTGTCAAAGGAGCCTTGGTGATTTGTTGCAGTGCATTTTGTAGATAGTACACACTGCTGCCACTGCGCATAAGTGGTAGAGGAAGTGAATGCTAATTTTAGGTGGTGATTAGAGTACCAATCAAGTGGGCTGCATTGTCCTGGATTGTGTCAAGCTTCCCGCATGTTGTTGAAGCTGCACTTATCCAGGCAAGGGGAAAGTATTCATCACACTCCTGACTTGTGCTTTTGAGATGGTGGACAGGTTTTGGGGAAAAGGAGGTGGGTTACTCACCGTAAGATTCCTAGCCTTTAATCTGCTCTTGAAGCCACAGTATTTATATGGCAGGTCCAGTTTATTTTCTGGTCAATGGTAACCCTCAGGATGTTGATAGTGGGAGACAGTAATGCCAGCGAATGTCATGGGGAAATGGTTAGATTCTCTTTGTTGGAGGTGGTCATTGCCTGACATTTGTGGCATGATTGTTACTTGCCACTTATTAGCCTGAGCCTGGATATTGTCCACATCTTGCTGCATGTGGACATGGACTGCATCAGTATCCGAGGAGTCATAAATGGTGCTGCGCATTGTGCAAACAACATCTCCAAACAGTCCCACTTGACCTTGAGACGGAGGAAAAATCATTGATGGAGGAATTGAGGAAGCAGCTGAAGATACTGGGCCTAGGACTCTACGCCGAGGAACTCCTGCAGTGATGTCCCAGGCCAAGATGATTGACCTCCAACAACCACAACCATCTTCCTTTGTGTTCGAAATGACTCCAACCAATGGAGAGTTTCCCCCATCCCCACCACCCAACTCCACCCTCGCTGCCACATTCAGTCAAATGTTGCCTTGGTATCAAGGGCAGTCACTCTCACCTTACCTCTGGAGTTCAGCTCTTTTGTCCATGTTTGAACCTCGGCTATAATGAGTTTAGGAGCAGAGTGGCCCTGGTGCAAGTCAAACTGAGCGTCAATGAGCAGGTTATTGCTGAGAAAGTGCCACTTGACGGAAAGTGTCATCAAATGCCATCACTTTGCTGATGATGGAGACTAGATGAGTGTGGTACTAACTGGTCAGGTTGGGTTTATCATGCTTTTTGAGGGCAGAACATACACCTGAGCAAATTGCCACATTGCCAGGTCGATACCAATCTTGTAGCTGTACTGGAAAAGTGCCAAGAGTGTTACGGTGCAGTGGAGCTATGAATGTGAGGTATGATTGCTGAGGTACGTGAGGTATACGATTGCTGAAGATTGTTGGTCGGTGAATGATGGAGGTGTTGTGCATTAAGAACGGTGTGAGCAGGTGGCGCAGGGAGTGGGATGGGGTTTTGGAAATGCATTCCCTGACCTTGACGACTCATGTGAGGTCACTGAATTTTTGCAGCACTGCATTCTATTCTTCAGAGATTCATTCTTTCCCACTGTCTTCCGAGCATTTGTCTGAAGGGCTTCATGGTCACCTGTGGATACAACGGGCGGGATTCTCCGTTTGCCAATGCAAAAATTGTGAAACGCGATTGGGCGGAAAATAGGTTTCGATGCCAAAATTGCTGCAGGCGTCGATTTGATGCCAAATCGTGATTCTCTGTCATCTCGACAGCGGCGTTAATGTGGACCGGAACGCACGGACAGTGAATACCGTTTGCATATCATTAGCGGGCCCAACTGGGTATTCTCTGGGATATCCACGATACTCCGCCTCTGATGAGCCAAGTTCCTGACGACACGGTTCACTTGTGCTTTTAAAAATGGTGAAACCGGCATGGTGGCTGATGGGGAGAGAAAGAGCGAGAGGAGGTAGGACACGGAGAGGAGCAACTGCGGGCTGCTGGGCTGGACACTGGCCGGGCCGGCTGGGGTGGGGGAGGACTCCGCCAGGGTCAGCGTAGGGGGGGGTTGACAGGGACACAGGCCAAGTGGCCGGGGTGACACCCCCCCCCCGGGTGACCCCCCCCTCCACCCGGCCATGGGACTGGGGCGGTGCCCAGGCACAGACCGCCATTACTGTGGCCATCTTGCTGCGCACCCAACTGACCACCCACCTCGGTCCGTGGTTCAGCAGCGTGGCACTGGCCATATGGGTGCCCCCACCACCCGACACTCTGCCACACCCCTCCCAGCCGCAGCCCTGGGGGATGCCCTGCGGCTGGAAGAGTGGGTGCTGCCCGAGGTGGAGGATGAAGCTTCAGCAGTGGAGCGTGCCGCAAAGGAACAGGTGGCAGCTTCCCAGGTTGGAGAGGGAGCCATCCACCAGGCCAAGGAAGAGGAGGTGCCACATGAGGCCTCATGTGCACTGTTCCGCCTGTCTTTCAAGGAGCTGCAGGACTGGGCATGCCATCGAAGACTCCGGCTGAGCAGAGAGACAGTGTGACACATCTGCCAGATGATGGCACACCTGGCACCCTGGGGGTATGGAGGAGGACACCCGATTCCGGTGGCCATTCAGGTGATGGTTACCCTGAACCTCTACTACATGGGGTCCTTCCAGATGGGGACATGTCCGGGATCTCTCAGACCTCTGTGCACAGGTGCATCTGCGCTGTCATGGAGGCCCTATATGCCCAGGAGGCTCGACACCAGGATGCTTGGGCAGCAGGGTTCGCCACCATCGCCAGGATGCCCCAGATTCAGGGGCTGATTGAAGGCATGCATGCCCTCATACGGGCACCTGCAGGTAACAGGCCGCTATACACAAATTGAAAGGGGTACCATTCGATGAACATGCAGCTGATCTGGGACCATCAGCTGTGTATCATGCACGTCTGCGCCCTATACACGGACAGTGTGCATGACTCCTTCATCCTGGCACACGCGATGATTCTTGACATGTTTGAGATGTCCCCCATCCAGCTGGAGGTTGGCTACTGGCGACAGGGGTTACCCGCTGTGATCGTGGCTGATGTCACCTATCCGGAAGCCGATGCGAAGACCCGCTGCAACAACGCCCATGCAGC
Organism: Scyliorhinus torazame; assembly: GCF_047496885.1. NCBI lineage: Eukaryota > Metazoa > Chordata > Chondrichthyes > Carcharhiniformes > Scyliorhinidae > Scyliorhinus > Scyliorhinus torazame. The sequence continues at coordinate 35,344,395 of NC_092723.1, forward strand.
GACCCGGTCCGTGACCGAGCAGTGCCTCGGCCTCCTGAAAATGCGGTTCAGGTGCCTGGACCACTCTGGAGGGGTCCTCCAGTATGATGCTGAGAGGGTTGCCCGCATCGTGGCAGCCTGCTGCGTCCTCCACAACATCGCGCAGCAGAGGGACGATGTGCTGGAGGAGGAGGATGGGAGGAAGGGCAGGCCTCGTCTGACGAGCAGAGTGCGGGGAAGGGCGAGGTTGGGCACGACATGGAGCCCAGGCTGACACGGGAACCCACACGACAGGTGCGCCAAAACGCACAGGACGCTCTGATTGCCTCCAAGTTCACCGACTTGTCAACGGCACGGACATTGTATCCCGTCACCCCCACTACCCGCCTGCAACTCCCTCCGTGATACATACCTGCTGCACAACAGGTTGGCGGCCCTGGATAGACAATCTGCTCTGCGATGAGCTCGTGTTTGGAAATGGCTGACTCCTCCCCACGGTAGCACTTTCCTCCGTCCACCCATGTGATCTCTGCATGCGAGCTAGCCATTCCATCACATGGTCCCATCGAATCCCTGGGGTGGCAGGTGATGAACACTGGCCATCCACAGGGTCCGCCCATTTTCCCCCCTCAACGTCCGCCCATTCCCACCCCTCACACCCATCAGACAGAGCACCGAGACAAGTTGCAACAGTGGTAACAGGTGATTAATGTGAAGACATATTTACAGATTTGAGTCCTAGCCCCTATAACTGTGCCCTCTGGGACTGGGCCACCTCCCTCTATTGTGGCCATGGAGCATAATAGTAGGTCATCTCCGTCTGGGACTGCACAACATCAGGCTGCGACTGTGCCACCATCTTCTGGGTTTGTGTCACATCAGCCAGTGACTGCGCCATCTCCCTCTGGGACTGGGCCACCTCCCTCTGTGCCTACGCCATGCCAGCCAGCACCTGGGCACATTACCAGCCATGGCCTGCTGTGACTGGGCCACACTCAGGAGCGCCACTGCAATTTCAAGGTGGCTCTGGGACATGGTTGCCTGTGAGGCCAGCTCCTGCACAGAATGCCCCAGGCCTTGGACATGCTGATCAATAGCTGAAATCTTCACCCCAATGCCTCCAATGTGGACGTCACCCGGGACGGGGGTTGGTGGGAGTGAGGGTAGGGGTGTGGGTGGTGTGTGGTAAAGGGGGGTGGCTGGCACACATGTCATGAGGAACCTCAACTGAGCAGGGTCTCACTGCAGTCCGGGGTTAGCATGATTAGTACTGACTGCGAGCTCGAATTGTGACAATGAGCAGGCAGCATGAAGTTGGCATGGTTTCATCACGTTGCAAAGGCTCAGGGTAATGGCTCAATTTGAGCTCTGTGTTTCAGGAGCTTTTAATTTACCTTCGACCGATGGTGGGAGCTGCAAGGAATCAGGAAACCATGAACATAATGAGAGCCTGGAACCAAGCTTTAGCATTCATTCTCATCTACATGTCAAAACAATTCCCGGCTTCTATCAGGAACTGGACTGCTGCCACCATGTTTGAAGCTAGGTCAAAGGAAATAAGGTTTCACTTTTATCTCCATTTGATTCAGAATTGCAGAACAAGATAGAAAAACATTTCTCCCCTTATTCAACACAAAATATGCTGACACAAAATATAAGCATTTAATTAATTCCCTTTCATTAAGGTGCCTCATGGTTTAGATGAAAGGTAAACGGTCACAGGAGTGCAATGCATCATCCTGTGCTCCTTTAGGATATCAATGTGATAAAAGCCCTCCTGCTGAGTTGTCTATTGTTGCTCATTGCCAACTTGGATGTACAAATGATCATGTCTTTTAAAAGCTCCACAGAGGAACAGCCAAGGCATAAAAATTCAACACTGCTGTTGCTTTAAGCATCAGCAATGGAGTTGGGCTAACTGAAGATTGGTCCCTAGATTCTGTTTGTACGAGATAGTGCAGCTCATTGATCTTAGCTGTACAGTCAAGATTTCCATTTGCCTGATCTTCTGGGAGCTTCAGATAGCTTCCTTCGCTCCCTTGTTACACTTCCCGGGTTGTCTAAGGTACCAGTTGATAACAATCTGTGCCAGTTTTTTCTGCTCCTTTTAATCATACCCCCTCCATCACCTGTTGTGATACAACTCATTCTTGCTAAAACCATAACACAAACCATTGCCTGACAAGACAGAAGGCTGCAATCAGTGAGAAGGTGGAGAGTGGGAAATAGAACAATTTCCATAGAATTCCTACAGTGCAGTAGGAGGTGATTCAGCCCATCAGGCCTACACCGACGCTCTGAAAGAGCACCCTACCTAAGCCCACTCTCCCATCCTCTCTCCAGAACCCCACCTAACCTGCGCATCTTTGGACACTAAGGAGCAATTCTTCATCATGGCCAACCCACCTAACCTGCACATCTTTGGATTGTGGGAGGAAACTGAAACACCCAAAGGAAACTCATGCAGACACAAGGAGAACATGCAAACTCCACACATTCAGCCAAGGCCCAAACAGAACCCGGGTCCCTAGCGCTGTGAAGCAGCAGTATTCAACACTGTGCCAAACTATAAATGTCCTCTATTTTGTTTCTGTAATGATGCACTTTCAGAGATGCACATCCATTAGTGAACAACAAAGGATTTATTTACACAGGTCTTCAAGAATAGCAGCAAGTCTGCAGCTAGTTCTGGATTGCTTCTTGCCTAAAAAAGCTCCTCCCCAAGGGCAGCACAGTGGCGCAGTGGGTAGCACTGCAGCTTCACGACGCCGAGGTCCCAGGTTCGATCCCGGCTCTGACTCGCTGTCCGTGTGGAGTTTTCACATTCTCCCCGTGTTTGCATGGGTTTCGCCCCCACAACCCAAATGAAGTGCAGGGTCAGTGGATTGGCCACGCTAAATTGTCCCTTAATTGGAAAAATGAATTGGGTATTCTAAATTTATTTTTTAAAAGCTCCTCCCCTGTGGTGATTCCCCACTCCGAGTTCTGATTGGTCACTCAGGCTAGGTGACCCTTACTCTGCTGCATTGCCCTCAACCACCACATCTTTCTTTCCTTTGCATGTTTTGGACTGGCCTTGTTTTCTCTTTTTATTTTTGGATGGTAGCTGTTCATCATTCCGCCATTCATAAAGGCTCTGGGAACATCTTTTGCTTTTTTTGGAGAAAGGTCATGGACTCAATGTTAACTGTGCTTCTCTCTGCACAGATGCTGCAAGACCTACTGGTTTTTAAAAAAAAAAGTATTTTCTGTTTTATTTCAGATTTCTAATATCTGCAGTATTTTGCTTTTATTCCTTTGTTTTGTGAAGGGTAGGACGTGCCTCACAAGCCTTATTGAGTTCTTTGAGAAGGTGCCCAAACAAGTGGATGAGGGTAAAGCAGTTGAGGTGGTGTATATGGATTTCAGCAAAGCGTTTGATAAGGTTCCCCACAGTAGGCTACTGCAGAAGATATGGAGGCATGGGATTCAGGGTGATTTAGCAGTTTGGATCAGAAATTGGCTAGCTGGAAGAAGACAACGGTGGTGGTTGATGGGAAATGTTCAGACTGGAGTCCAGTTACTACTGGTGTATCACAAGGACCTGTTTTGGGGCCACTGCTATTTGTCATTTTTATAAATGACCTGGAGGAGGGCGTAGAAGGATGGGTGAGTAAATTTGCAGATCACACTAAAGTCGGTGGAGTTGTGGACAGTGCGGAAGGATGTTACAAGTTACAGAGTGACATAGATAAGCTGCAGCGCTGGGCTGAGAGGTGGCAAATGGAGTTTAATGCAGAAAAGTGTGAGGTGATTCATTTTGGAAGGAATAACAGGAAGACAGAGTACTGGGCTAATGGTAAGATTCTTGGCAGTGTGGATGAGCAGACATATCTCGGTGTAGTAAGGGCGTGGAATGCCCTGCCTGCAAACACTCGCCAACACTAAGGGCATTCAAATAGTCATTGGATAGACATATGGACGATAAGGGAATAGTGTAGATGGGCTTTAGAGTGGTTTCACAGGTCGGCACAACATCGAGGGCCGAAGGGCCTATACTGCGCTGTAATGTTCTATGTTTTATGTTCTATGTTCTTCCTGAACAACTTACTCTTTTGTAATTTAATCTCTTCCGTCTTTCAGCCCATGACAGATCATCTCCTGATCTCAGAATTACTACCAGTGCCATGTGCTGGTCGGAGCAGAAATAACAGGATATATCGGACGAATATGTGGTTGAAGATATAGTACGAGAGGGAGGGTTTTTCAGATTCCTGGGACCTGGGCACGACCGGTGGCTGATCAACTAAATACCTATTTTGGTTCTGTCTTCACATAGGAGGACACAAATAACGTACCAGGAATATTGGGGAACATAGGGTTTAGTCAGAGAGAGGAACTGAAGGAAATCAGTATTAGTAGGGAAAGTGTTGGGGAAATTGGTGGGATTGAAAGCTGATAAATTCCCAGGGCCCAATAATCTGCATGCCAGAGTATCGAAGGAAGTGACTCAAGATTCAATAGACTCTGGAACGGGGAAGTGGAGAGAAATTGGGCAATTAGAGACCAGTCAGCCTAACATCAATGGTGGGGAAAATGCTAGAGTCCATTCTAAAAGATTTAATAGTGGAGCACTTGGTAAACAGTGGCAGGATCAGACAAGTCAGCAAAGATTTATGACAGGGAAATCTTGCTTTACAAATTTACTGGAATTATTCAAGGATGGAACAAGTAGAGTTGATGAGGAGGAGCCAGTGGATGTGGTTTATTTGGACGGCTTCCGGACAGGTCCGACATAAGAGATTAGTGCGTAAAATTAAAGCACATGGGATTTGGAACAGTGTTTTGAAATGGAAAGAAAATGAACTGGCAAACAGGAAATGAAGAGTGTAATCCAACAGCCACATTGCGCGCTCCCTTATGCACAGTGTGGTCGGTGAATATGGAGAGAAGCCTCTCCGTGGCTTCCCGGAGGTTTTGACGCCTCGCGGGATTCACTCAAGTCCCACAAGGCATCAGAGTCAGGATTGCATCCACAAGGTTTTAAACCAGCTTCGGCAAACTTACCCAGTATCCACCGGCAATGCAGGATCCACCGGTCTCCCCAGTGAAGCCACAGCCGGGCGCCATTCAGCACTGGTCCACACAAACCTGGACCAGGCGGAACGGCACCAAGGGGGTCTCCTGGGCTATCGGAGATCCATGAGTGGTTAGGGTAAGAGCAGAGTGGATCCCTGGCTCTCTCCTGAAATGTGGGTACCTTGGCACTACCCAGCTGGCGCTTTGGCACTGCCATCCTGGCAGTGCCAAGTTGCCCAAATGGCACTGCCAAGCTTACAGGAACACTGGCTGGCTGCCAGGGTGCCAGTTCAAGAGCGCCTGAGTGGTGGGGTGGCACTGCCAAAGGTCAGGGCCCGAGGGGGGCTATGCCCTTGAAAGGAGGGTGGAGGGGGGGTTTGAAGAGTGGGAGTGTGCAGGGCAGATAAGTAGTGGTCCCCAGGAAGTTGGGGGAGGGGGTGACTGGTGGGGGTCATGGATTTGGGGGGGTTGTAAGTGGGCCAGGGGGTTGTTTGAAGAGGGGGGACACTCAGGGACCCCATAGCGGGGCATCTGCACTTGGGGGGGTGTGGGCTAGTGCCCATGTGTGTGGGGGGTGACATTGCCCATGGGTGGGGGGGGACCCACAACTCACTTCAAGATCAGGGCACCCTTTCAAAATGACGGCCCAATCTCGGAGTTCCACTTCCCAGTGCTGAATACAATTCTGCGCGTGATTATCCGGCCGTGCCCGCCGGGCGACCAGAGAACCCCGCCCGAGGTCAATGGACATTTCCATTGTCCGTGTCTCACCCCGTGGCGATCTTGCAGCGGGCAGGGTGGAAGAATACAGCCCCTAAGTATGGGCTAAGCCAGTGAGAAACTCCCCAGGGCCCAAAAATGTGTCGTCGAATAGCGGTGGTGAACTCGCCGGCAGAGCGGGTGGGAAACCCCCTGAAATATACGACACAAATTAACTTCAAAAAAGTTCTGGAGATTCGTGCCCCAAGAGTAGGAATAAATGTTTTTTTCCCCCCCAAGTGATAGCCAGCGACTAATTGGGTACCGCAGGGATCAGCGCTAGGACCCCAACTATTCACAATACATATTAATGATTTAGATTAGAGAATGATAAATGTAATATCTTCAAATTTGCAGATGATACAAAGCCGGGTGAGAGGGTGAGCTGTGAGGAGGATGAAGAGATACTTTAGTATTATTTGGACGAGTTGAGTGAATGGACAAATGCATGGCAGATGCAGTATAACGTAGTTAAATGTGAGGTCATCCTCTCTGGTAGCAAAATCAAGACAACATTATTATCTGAATGGCTATAGATTGAGAGAGGGGAAATGCAACGAGGCCTGGGTGTCCTTGTACACCACACACTGCAAGTAAGCATGCTGGTGCTGCAGGCGGTGATGAAGGCAAATGATATGTTGACTTCATATTGAGCGAGTTAGAGTATAGCAGGAGGGATACCTGAAATTATACAGGGCCTTGGTGAGACTACACCTGGAATATGTTTTGGAATACTGGAAGGATGTTCTTGCAATAGAAGGAGTGCAGCAAAGGGTTACCAAGCTGATCCCCGAGATGGTGGGAATGACATAGGAGGACGGATTGAGTCGGTTAGGATTACATTTGCTGGACTTTAGAAGAATGGGGGAGCAATCTCAGAATCCTATAAAATTCTAAGAGGATGAGGCAGGGTAGATGCAGGAAGGATGTTCCCGATAGCGGCAGTCCAGAACCAGGGGTCATAGTCAAGGGATATGGAGTAAGCCATTTAGGAAGAGATGTGTAGAAATTTCTTCACCCATAGAGTGGTGGGCCTGTGGAATTCATTAACACAGGAAGCAGTTGAGGCCAAAAAATTGTCTGTTTTCAAGAAGCAATTGGATATAACTCTTGGGGCTAAAGAGACCAAAGTATATGAGGGGGGAAAGCGGGAGCGGTTTCCTGAGTTGGATGATCAGTCATGATTGTAACTAATGTAATGGTGGAGCAGGCTCGAAGGGCTGAATGGCTTACTCCTGCTCCTAGTTTATATGTTTCTATGTTCTGTTCTCCCCCCACCAACCCCAGTTCACCTGTTCAAAACCTATTACATTTTGTTGCTAACTTTTGGTTGGTCCAATTGGCTCTGTTTTATAACCGTTGCTCTCGAGTCGCCAGGTATCTTTATGATACCGCCATGATGTTCAAGTTCAAGTAATGATCAATAACTCAACACACCAGTTAGTAAGATTCAAATCAAAGCACATTTATTATACACAGTAAATCGCTACTTATGCATAAATTCTACTTCAAAGCTACTTCTACAAGTAACAGGCCTATACTTAGCTTCGGACTGGCCCACCAGGTCAGGGAAACAAATGGCCTTTCGTTCGGATTCTGAAACTGCGGGATTCAAAGCCGGTATATACTGGTAGCTAGGAGCGCCTATCTCATAGCGAGCATCGACTAGAGACTTACTTCAGTGATGCGGCAGCTTGGATAGTTCACTCTCAAGGGTTGGTTCGCGTTGCTGAGTGACCCTGTCAAGAAGAACGACTTGAACTTGGGGGCTTAACTTTATAGTCCCCAGTGGCTTCCCGCCTTTCGGGGCGGACCCCATACCTGGTTCCAGGTGATTGGACTTTGTTCCAATCGCTTGGTTTGATTTCTCCAATGCTGGAGCGGTTCCCTGATCGATGGACGGTCGTGAGGTGTTCGTTAACCTCTTTTGTGTTGGCTCCTGCTGGCGCCGGGGAGTCTGGCTTAGCTTTGTTTGTCCCAAATGTTGCGATTGTTCCCGGGGATTGCTTATTAGTATGTAGATGGCTGCTACATTATTATGCAGATGGCTGCTTGTATCGATGCTGTCTGGGCTTTTGCAGAGTTTAATACACAGTAACTTGCATCTGCTGGTTTCTGCCTGAGTTGGCTGAATTTCCCTGCAGCCTTTGCTGTTCTCCGTTTTACATCGGGTGTTGGCCAGGTGGCTACACTTTCTAACTTTGTCCAAGGTGGACCTGAAATGTTACCTCTTTCCTCCTTCATAGATGCTGCCAGACCTGCAATGTATTTTCAGCAGTTTATTACCAAAATCTTTATCACTGATTATCAGCAGACACAGTGTCTTGCTCGCATATTCAAAACATTTTAAATATTGCAGGTTTGCCCAAGATTAAATAGAAATATTTATAGTGTATTTAACTCATTAATTGATACAAACCCTCAGGAGTTCTTCTGATCTTTGAATAACAGAAAAATAAATAACCCTACCAAACTGTGACTTGAGCTACATTCTTAAGTATTTATTTATTAAAAGTTAAAGATACGCAGTAGCGAAAAGTTGGTGTGGAAGATTTCAGATTTTAAAATCATGAGGACAGTAGATTGCTCCCACTTGTAAAAGGATCACTGTGGTGATGTGCATCACTGTAAATACATGTAAGCTAGCCAGACACTAGAGGGAGCACCAGAAACATCACACACACACACTCAACCAATAGATAAGTTAGATAGGAGACGACCAATGGACGTTCACGATACACAAGGAGGTGACACGACCACAGGGGGGCATTACACCAACCCATATATAAAGGACACCACACATATGATCTTCCCCTTTGGCCAGTGGAGACAGTCAGTGAGGAGAGGCACAGGGTTGATTCAATATTACACCCATCACATGGAAGACGGCAGCTGGTTAGTCAGTTTAGGTAGCTATAATAGGATTAGCAGTAGTGTCAAACTCAAGTTATAAAAGTGTACATAGTGTAAATAAATGAGTTGAAGTTATTTACACGTCTCGACCTTCCTTGACAAATGCAACACAAGGAAGCCGCTTATGTTACATAGGAAACATATTAAAACAATCATAACAAGAGGACGCAGATTTAAAGTGATTTGCGAAATAGGAAAATGTGTTGTGAGAAAAAACATTTTCACACAGCCAGTGGTTCAGGTCTGGAATGGGTGGTGGAGGCAGGTTGAATGGAAACATTAAAGATGGCATTAGATGATTACTCGAATAGAAACAATGTGCAGGGATATGGGGAAAAGGCAGTGGAATGGTACTACGTCATGACGCTCGTTTGTAGAGCTGGGCCGATGGGCCGAAATGACCTCCTTGTGCTGTAATGATTCTGTTAATTTATTCATCTCCTCAACCACAAAATGATAAAAATGCAACAGTTAACTAACTCCCTAATACTAATCCTTGGCCAACATCTTAATATAACTTTGTATGTAGGTTTATTGTCAAATCACTGAAATTTCTCATTTCTGTCTGAAAGAATTAATAAGAATGAAAAGGCTCAGAGTACGCAGCATGAGATGTACCGACTATGTCACATGAAACACAAAACTTGGACATTGGGCCTGAAAGTGTCTTCTGTGGTTGAAAAATGTCTTTCAAATTTAAGTGTTTGTCTGAATTGCATTCAGATGCCCGACCAAATTTATTTGCACATTTTATCAAACACTTCAGCTTAAATTGATTGTTTTAAGGGCAGTTAGCGTTAAGTGGCTTCCATTCGCTTTTCAATAAAATTGTATCCCCGTGCGACTAATTCTGAACCTCCAAATTGAGCATGAAAGGCCATGAGTATCATCTGGGTGATTAGATTTATATTCATCTCAACTGCCTGATTTGCTAAACAAAACTTAAGGTGACCAATCACTTCTCAAGTATATACATGCTAAAAATGTACAGATCTACAGGGCCAAAATTCCAGCGGCTTTCCCTGTACTCTCCGACAAGAACTGCAAAGGTGTTTCAGAGAAGTTGAAGATTTGGCTAGGACATTACTAACCCAGGCCCCAGCTTTCTCAGCCAGATTCTGGTGTGGAAAATGTATCTCTGGCTGTAGCTAACGTAATAATTGGCGACCACCAGTTAGCTAACTAACAATGACTGGTTTCATCAGAATTTCAAACTATATTCAGAGAACAAGAAACGATGTCTTCACTCCTAGCACAAGGGTCATAACTGGCCATAAAAGCCCACACTCGTTTCTCATTGGTCAATTGGGTCACATGACCTTTCTGATGCATATCCCTTTAAAGCGGCTAGCGACAACACTGCCATCTAATCGGGACATCAGGTTAAGGGATGGTGCAGCCAGGGCCTGAAGCTTTGATCACTTGATACAAGATTTAATTATAATCGTACCTGATGCTGTAAGAGTGTAAAATTGTCAATATTCAATTTCTATTGGTTTCATACAATGTGCTATCTCCTTGTTCCATGTATTGTCATGCTGTTTGCAGCACCGTCTAAAAAATGTGGTGCATTTGAAAATATAAGAAATATTGGGCGCAATCTAACGGCCTTGCCTTACCCAACTAGGGATGCGACGAGGCAGGTGAATCTTGCAAGAGGACTCTGGCACTGTCACTTGGGCACCCTGGCAGTACCACCCTGGTGACACTCTGGCAGTGAAAGGGTGTACAGGTGGCTCTGCCAGCCTGGCAGTGCCAAGATGCCCAGGTGGCATCTTGCCTGTACCAGGGATCGAGCCCGGGGGTTCCCTGCCCTTATGAGGTGAGGTACGGGGGGCTTAAGGACCCCCAATTGGACATGGGGTGGGGTTAGGGTCCAGAGGTCATGGTGGGGGGGTCCAGATATTGGTGCGGCATTTAAAAATGGTGCCCAGATCTCGTCCTGCACTGTTGAGCTGAGCTCATTAGTGCAGGAAGCGAGCAGAACTGTGGCCTAACAGTGCGTTCCTCACTGAGGTCCAAAATTGAAACAGAGTCCCGTTTAATAGCAGTGTTGTTCTCGGCGCTGCTGGGAAACACCCCACTAAACGCGCACGAAATGAGACTCCGTTTCATTTCCGTGAAATCACGCCCATTGAATTAACACCGCTGGCGAGATTGATTTTGAGTTTAACCTTATTTGTCCAATGGAAACTGGACAGGTAGTTAAAAATCACGCAGGTCACTTGCCTGCCGTAGAATTGTTGGGAAGTAATCTACTGCCATTTCTACTTGCTCAGCTGAGCTGGTGCAATGACACCCACCCAAAATTGAAGCAATGACACCCACCCAAAATTGAAGCAGAGTTTTGAAAAAACAAGTGTGAGAATTTTAAAATTGAGGTGTTGCTCAACAAGCAGAGACTGCTAATTTTCATCTCCCAATTGAGAATGGTGTAAATATGGGCGAGTAAAGCTTTAGATTTTAAACAATGACAATAAAGCTTTACCTGCAGAATTACGTCAAAAGGCACTGGGCAAAATGCTGAGTTTAAAAAAATTCTCAAACTGTTTCTGCATCCCTAAAATCCATCGAGAATTGTGTGAATGCATTTATCCGGTCATAAGAAGCTTGTATAATATTTAGGTTACTGAACTGGCAATCCAGGGTTCTGGACTAATAATCCAGAAAATAGGAGTTCAAATCTCAAAGCAGTTTCAGAAGCTGAAACTGAATAATGATGGTCTGAACACAGACCTGTGCAAGTAAATGTGAACGTGAAGCTGTTGGATTGTAAAAAATATTTATAATTCAACTAGTTCATGAATGATCTGTATGGAAGGAATCATGCTTGCTGTCCTTATCCATTTTGGCCGATTTGGCACTTGAGTTGCCAACAAATATAGTTGACTCTGAGCTGTCTTCAGAAGGTATTCACAAGCTTTTCAGTTTTATACGAGTGCAATAAATTCTGGCCTTGCAAGTGTCACCCCAGATTGTGAGACTGGATCTTACAAACCTTAGTTTCTTTCCTGTTCCAATCACACACCCACTGTTCAAGATAATACTAATAATCTTTATTGTCACAAGTAGGCTGACATTAACACGGCAATGAAGTTACTGTGAAAAGCCCCGAGTCGCCACATTCTGGCGCCTGTTTGGGTACACAGAGGGAGAATTCAGAATGTCCAAATTACCTAACAGCATGTTTTTCGGGACTTATGGGAGGAAACCCACGCAGACACGGGGAGAATGTGCAGACTCCGCACAGACAGTGACCGAAGCCGGGAATCAAACCTGGGACCCTGAAGCTGTGAAACAACTGTGCTACCCGCTGTGCTACCGTTATTGGTGAATTAACTATTGCTTAAGCGCCTTTACCACAGTCAGGATGAATTTATTTAGCTCTTGGAAGAGTTGGTTGCAGAAAAATAAATCCAGCAGGAAATTAAGTGGGAGGATTTATTCTTTTTATAGAAAAGTCTGATAACAGACACTTAGAAGTGTTTGGGTAGCACAAGTGGATAGCACTGTGGCTTCACAGCGCCAGGGTCCCAGGTTCGATTCCTCGCTGGGTCACTGTCTGTGCGGAGTCTGCACGTTCTTCCCGTGTCTGCGTGGGTTTCCTCCGGGTGCTCCGGTTTCCTCCCACAGTCCAAAGACGTGTGGGTTAGGTGGATTGACCGTGCTAAATTGTCCTTAGTGACCAAAAGATTAGGAGGGGTTACTGGGTTACGGGGATAGGGTGGAAGTGAGGGCTTAAGTGGGTCAGTGCAGACTCGATGGGCCGAATGGCCTCCTTCTGCACTGTAAATTCTGTGACATTTTTGCTATCTGCTTTAATCATTCCCATGGGGTGATGAGTTCCATATTCTCACTGCGGGGATTGAGCAACTGTGAACAAATGACAACCAACAAGGTTCACAAGCCTTTAGTCAGGATGTTTCACACCAACCTGAATGACACTCTCAAACGTGCTGCTAATTACAGGTAAGTAATGGACTTGACCAGATAATATTAGGAAATTAACACTAGAATCTACTGCTGCATATTCAAATGGCAGAACTAATATAATTAATGTCACCCACATGATCCCAGGTGATAAACTGTAAATTGCTTCCAGATAAAAGGTGTCATTGTACATACAAAATGCAGCTCATGAATGACAAATCAAATCCTTAGCTATTTCCAGACTAAATACAAAGCAAATAAAAACCTCACTCATGAGATAACTTAAAACCTGTTCTCATTAAGTAACAATTAAAAATATTAAAATATCCAAATCTAGGGTTTTAGTTATTTAACACTTTCAATACTCATTGTTCATTGCTTCCAATACACTGCAAAATATAATGCTTTGTTCTTATTCTAATTTTAGCACTATGTGCAACATGTGAGGCAAATAAAATTGGTGCCTGAATGTATCATAATCAAAGATCAAATGAGCGGAATATGATGATTTCAATAAATGTAGCTACTCTGATGAAGGACTCTTCTGTATTCATGTTGTATTTTCTGACTTTGTAAAGTAAAAATGGGAAAGTATGTAATTTGAAACATGAAAGTCTGGCAAAACCTGACCTGAGGATACAGGAGAAAATGTAGGGAAAAATCCCACAAAGGGTTAACAGCAGCTGCAAAAGAAGGTTTTGAAATGTAGATAGCCTTTATCAAACAGGCTTAAGAAAACAGCTTGCAACTGCTCAAGCTGTAAAACAGTTGCCTATCTTTCAAGTCAAAGCAGTTTAAACATTTAGTTACATAGCAAAAAAATATATATTTTGCACCTTCTTTGAAGTTAATTATTTTAGTAAGCAGCTAAAAAAGAATTGCTAGGATCTTCAGTTGAATTGAGTGACACATGGTTAGGTGTAAAATCCTGCTGATACCAGTTGAATATGAGAAGCTGGAGACAACGTGTCCACGAGAACACACGTTAACCCCAAATCGGAGTCAGAGTTCTAGCAAGCTAAGGGCACTATTTGGTAATAAAGCAACTTTAGAAGTGACATGAACCAGATGTAACACCCCTCCAGGATCAAAGCACTTTTGAACATCACAAGGGAAAAAATGTAATCTGAGTTTGATGACGTAAAGTCATGCTCAACATGAATACATAGTTGTGTCAGAAATAATTCAGATTAAAGGTATCTTAAACAATCAAGAGTAAAATAAAGTTATTTTACGATAATGTCATATAAACTTAATAACTACTAGAAGGAGAACATAAGCCCTTAATCGGGGACAGCCAGCAGAGTCAGCTCTCATAGCTGCCCTCGGTCATGGGAAGGATAGAACACAGCAACCGAGCAGAACAGCAAACCCATCGGGAGAAAACAAAAAGATAAAGAAGAAAGATTGTCAAGGCAGGCCTGAAGTTCTAACAACTGACCAGGAGAATCCAGAAGCAAGATCTTTTTACTTTTCTGTAAAGACAGTGATTTTTTAAAAGAAAAAAACTCAAAATAACTTTAAAATTTTAACCTGAAACAGTGGTTATTACAAAGTCTACTTTACTTACCTAGCAACGCGGGACCCAGGATTGATGCTACTAAGTGGTAAGTAGCTGAAATCGCCTATGAAGATATGGGTTATACCGGGGAATAACTTGAAAATATAGATTGACCCGAATAGAATCCATCTAAGTCTGCATAGGAGTCAAGGAGTGAGAATCCGACTTCCGGGTGCGGCGATGACCAGCTGAGTCGCACGTTTCGGCAGCTCCCGGTGGAACGGACTTTTGGGCTCTTTTTAATAAGAGCCCCAACGGCAATTTTTACGGCTAAAAGTACTGTGCGGTGAACCAGAAGGGAATCCCCCCTGGATACGGATGAAAAAAGGAGAGGACGGTGGCCGGATTGCGGTGGATCCTTTAGAGCAGCGGCAAGGAAGGCAAGCAAAAACCAAGATGGCGTCGGAAGGTGGCAGTTTAATATGGGGCCCTGAACAATACGAGTTTCGAAACGCTGCGTGGAAGAACTCAAAAAGGAAACGAAGAAGGAGCTGTTGGCCCCGATATTACAGGCGATCGAAGGGCTAAAGGAGGAGCAAAAGACCCAGGAGCAGGAGCTTTGGGTCGTGAAGGCAAAGGCTGCCGAGAATGAGGATGCCATACAGGGCCTGGTGGTGAAGACGGAGATGCACGAGGCACACCATAAACGATGTGTGGAAAGGCTGGAGGCGCTGGAGAACAACGCGAGGAGGAACAACCTAAGGATTCTTGGTCTTCCTGAAGGTGCAGAGGGAGCGGACGTTGGGGCATATGTGAGCACGATGCTGCACTCGTTAATGGGAGCGGAGGCCCCGGCGGGTCCGCTGGAGGTGGAGGGAGCATACCGAGTGATGGCGCGAGGACCGTGAGCAGGAGAAATTCCTAGAGCCATAGTGGTGAGATTCCTCCATTTTAAGGATAGAGAGATGGTCCTTAGATGGGCAAAGAAAACTCGGAGCAGTAAGTGGGAGAACGCGGTGATCCGCGTATACCAAGACTGGAGTGCAGAGGTGGGCGAGCTTTAATCGGGCCAAGGTGGTGCTTCACAAAAAGAAGATAAAATTCGGAATGCTGCAACCGGCAAGACTGTGGGTCACATATCAAGGGAGGCACCACTACTTTGAGACGGCGGATGAGGCGTGGCCTTTTATCGTGGAAGAAAAATTGGAATCAGCGGGTTATTAAAAAAAGAATGTTTGAAACAAAGTGGTGGGGTGAGTATGGGGGGCGAAGAGGGGGGTAAAAAGGGGGGAAAGAGGAGTTTTATGTTATTAATCCTGCGATGTGGTAACTTTTCTCTCTTCCACAGGAGGTGGTGGGGGGAGGAAAGGTGGTGGAGGAGATGGGGCGTTGGCCATTGGGGGCGGGGCCAAGGGGGAAGCGCGGGCTCGGTTCCCGCGCTATGATAATCATGGCGGGAATAGGGAAGCAGGAAGGAGGGGGCGTCGCACGGTGCGAGCCGAGGTCACGGGGGGGAGCCGAGGTCGGCCAGTGTTTGCTGACTTCTGGGAGCAACATGGGGGGTGTAACTACGCTAGTGGGGGATCTAGCGGGGGGGGGGGGGTGGGAGGGGGGAATTATTGGGCTGCTGCTGCTGGGGAGAGGGGGGAGCTGGCATGGGGTGGGATGGGCGGGGGGGCACCGCCTGGGGGGGACACAGCTGCGTGGGAACCGGGTGAGGAGCTGGAAAAAGGGGATGGCTAATCGACAAGGGGGGGGGTAAAAAGCCCCCCAACCCGGCTGATCACGTGGAACGTGAGAGGGCTGAACGGGCCGATAAAGAGGGCACGGGTACTCGCACACCTTAAGAGACTTAAGGCAGACGTGGTTATGTTACAGGCAACGCACTTGAAACTGATAGACCAGGTGAGACTACGCAAAGGTTGGGTGGGGCAGGTGTTCCATTCGGGGCTAGATGCGAAAAACAGGGGGGTGGCTATATTAGTGGGGAAGCGGGTAATGTTTGAGGCAAAGACTATAGTGGCGGATAGCGGGGGCAGATACGTGATGGTGAGTGGCAAACTACAGGGGGAGACGGTGGTTTTGGTAAATGTATATGCCCCGAACTGGGATGATGCCAATTTTATGAGGCGTATGCTAGGACGCATCCCGGACCTAGAGGTGGGAAAGTTGGTAATGGGGGGAGATTTCAATACGGTGTTGGAACCAGGGCTGGACAGGTCGAGGTCCAGGACCGGAAGGAGGCCGGCAGCAGCCAAGGTGCTTAAAGATTTTATGGAGCAGATGGGAGGAGTAGACCCGTGGAGATTTAGCAGACCTAGGAGTAAGGAGTTTTCGTTTTTCTGCTATGTCCACAAAGTCTATTCGCGAATAGACTTTTTTGTTTTGGGAAGGGCGTTGATCCCGAAGGTGAGGGGAACGGAGTATACGGCTATAGCCATTTTGGATCACGCTCCACATTGGGTGGACTTGGAGATAGGGGAGGAAATAGAAGGGCGCCCACCCTGGAGAATGGACATGGGACTAATGGCAGATGAGGGGGTGTGTCTAAGGGTGAGGGGGTGCATTGAAAAGTACTTGGAACTCAATGATAATGGGGAGGTCCAGGTGGGAGTGGTCTGGGAGGCGCTGAAGGCAGTGGTTAGAGGGGAGCTGATATCAATAAGGGCACATAAAGGAAAGCAGGAGAGTAGGGAACGGGAGCGGTTGCTGCAAGAACTTCTGAGGGTGGACAGGCAATATGCGGAGGCACCGGAGGAGGGACTGTACAGGGAAAGGCAAAGGCTACACGTAGAATTTGACTTGCTGACAACGGGTACTGCAGAGGCACAGTGGAGGAAGGCACAGGGTGTACAGTACGAATATGGGGAGAAGGCGAGCAGGTTGCTGGCCCACCAATTGAGGAAAAGGGAAGCAGCGAGGGAAATAGGGGGAGTGAGGGATGAGGAAGGAGAGATGGAGCGGGGAGCGGAGAGAGTGAATGGAGTGTTCAAGGCATTTTATAAAAAATTATACGAAGCTCAACCCCCGGATGGGAGGGAGAGAATGATGGGCTTTCTGGACCGGCTGGAATTTCCCAAGGTGGAGGAGCAGGAAAGGGTGGGACTGGGAGCACAGATTGAAATAGAGGAAGTAGTGAAAGGAATTAGGAGCATGCAGGCGGGGAAGGCTCCGGGACCGGATGGATTCCCAGTTGAATTTTACAGGAAATATGTGGACTTGCTCGCCCCGCTACTGATGAGGACCTTTAATGAGGCAAAGGAAAGGGGACAGCTGCCCCCGACTATGTCTGAGGCAACGATATCGCTTCTCCTAAAGAAGGAAAAGGACCCGCTGCAATGCGGGTCCTACAGACCTATTTCCCTCCTAAATGTAGACGCTAAGATTCTGGCCAAGGTAATGGCAATGAGGATAGAGGATTGTGTCCCGAGGGTGGTCTATGAGGACCAAACTGGGTTTGTGAAGGGGAGACAGCTGAATACGAATATACGGAGGCTGCTAGGGGTAATGATGATGAACCCACCAGAGGGGGAAGCGGAGATAGTGGTGGCGATGGATGCCAAGAAAGCATTTGATAGAGTGGAGTGGGATTATCTGTGGGAGGTGGGGAGGAGATTTAGTTTTGGAGATGAGTATGTTGGATGGGTGCAGCTGTTGTATAGGGCCCCAGTGGCGAGTGTGGTCACGAATGGACGGGGATCTGCATACTTTCGGCTCCATAGAGGGACAAGGCAGGGATGCCCTCTGTCCCCATTATTGTTTGCACTGGCGATTGAGCCCCTGGCAATAGCATTGAGGGGTTCCAAGAAGTGGAGGGGAGTACTTAGAGGAGGAGAAGAACACCGGGTATGTCTGTATGCGGATGATTTGTTGTTATATGTAGCGGACCCGGTGGAGGGGATGCCAGAGATAATGCGGACACTTCGGGAGTTTGGAGAATTCTCAGGATATAAACTGAACATGGGGAAAAGTGAGTTGTTTGTGGTGCATCCAGGGGAGCAGAGCAGAGAAATAGAGGACTTTCCGCTGAGGAAGGTAACAAGGGACTTTCGTTACTTGGGGATCCAGATAGCCAAGAATTGGGGTACATTGCATCGGTTAAACTTAACGCGATTGGTGGAACAAATGGAAGAGGACTTCAAGAGATGGGACATGGTATCCCTGTCACTGGCAGGGAGGGTGCAGGCGGTTAAAATGGTAGTCCTCCCGAGATTCCTCTTTGTGTTTCAGTGCCTCCCGGTGGTGATCACGAAGGCTTTTTTCAAATGGATCGAAAAGAGTATCATGAGTTTTGTGTGGGCCAGGAAGACCCCGAGAGTGAGGAAGGGATTCTTACAGCGTAGTAGGGATAGGGGGGGGCTGGCACTACCGAGCCTAAGTGAGTACTACTGGGCCGCCAATATCTCAATGGTGAGTAAGTGGATGGGAGAAGAGGAGGGAGCGGCGTGGAAGAGATTGGAGAGGGCGTCCTGTAGGGGGACTAGCCTACAAGCTATGGTGACGGCCCCATTGCCGTTCTCACCAAAGAAATACACCACAAGCCCGGTGGTGGTGGCGACTTTGAAAATTTGGGGACAGTGGAGATGGCATAGGGGAAAGACGGGAGCCTTGGTGGGGTCCCCGATAAGAAATAACCATAGGTTTGCCCCGGGGAGAATGGATGGGGGATTTGGAATATGGCAAAGAGCAGGAGTAACGCAACTGAAAGATCTGTTTGTGGATGGGAAGTTCGCAAGTCTGGGAGCGCTGACTGAGAAATATGGGTTGCCCCAAGGGAATGCATTCCGGTATATGCAACTGAGGGCTTTTGCGAGGCAACAGGTGAGGGAATTCCCGCAGCTCCCGACGCATGAGGTGCAGGACAGGGTGATCTCAAAGACATGGGTGGGGGACGGTAAGGTGTCAGATATATATAGGGAAATGAGGGACGAGGGGGAGATTATGGTAGATGAGCTGAAAGGGAAATGGGAAGAAGAGCTGGGGGAGGAGATTGAGGAGGGGCTGTGGGCAGATGCCCTAAGTAGGGTAAACTCATCGTCCTCGTGTGCCAGGCTAAGCCTGATTCAATTTAAGGTGTTACACAGGGCGCATATGACTGGAGCACGGTAGAGGATAGGTGTGCGAGATGCTCGAGAAGCCCAGCGAATCACACCCACATGTTCTGGTCATGTCCGGCACTACAGGGGTTCTGGGTGGGGGTGACAAAGGTGCTTTCGAAAGTAGTGGGGGTTCAGGTCGAACCAAGCTGGGGGTTGGCTATATTTGGGGTTGCACAAGAGCCGGGAGTACAGGAGGCGAGAGAGGCCGATGTTTTGGCCTTTGCGTCCCTAGTAGCCCGGCGCAGGATACTGTTGATGTGGAAGGAAGCCAAGCCCCCGGGGGTGGAGACCTGGATAAATGACATGGCAGGGTTTATAAAGCTGGAACGGATTAAGTTCGTCCTAAGGGGATCGGCTCAAGGGTTCACCAGGCGGTGGCAACCGTTCGTCGAATACCTCACAGAAAGATAGAGGGAATGGAAAAGAAGAAGGTAGCAGCAGCAGCCCAGGGGGCGGGGGGGGGGGGGGTGGAGGGGGGGGGGGGGGGGGGAGGAACCAGAAGGACTCTCAGGGTTGTTAATATATATGTATAATATGTATAGGTCGTTGCTATAAATAATTGTATATTGGACTGTTAAATCATATTTTTGGAGAGTGTTTATCTGAGACAAGGCAGTTGACATTTAGTTTTAGTTTTAGTTTTTGTTATATATTATTTATTCTTTGTTTATAAAACAGGTCATTGTTATTTATACTGTTATATTATTGTGTAAAGGATACACAATGTACTGTGATGGTTGACCAAAAATTTTCAATAAAATATTTTTTTTTAAAAAGGAGTGAGAATCCCTGTTCACCATTTAGAATGTCTTCTTGACCCTTTTTGGTATAGGGGGAATTCTAAGAATAGTGGTGAGATTTTTACTTCAACTTACACTTTAAAGCAATCTTAGGCAGTAATAATAAACTCTTAAAGATGTTAGTAGTATTGCGGCACTTGGCTCAATGCTTAGCACTGCTACATCACGGCACTGAGGACCCGGATTCGAACTCAGCCCCAGGTCACTGTCCATGTGGAGTTTGCACATTCTCCCAGTGTCTGCATGGGTATCACCTCCACAAACCAAATATGTGCAGGATAGGTGGATCGGCCGTGCTAAATTGCCCCTTGATTGGAATTTGTTTTTTTGAAAAAGACGTTAATAGTCCGAAGATTGTATGCAACAGCCCAGCTTCAAACAGATTCAATCTTATGGTTATGGTGTTCAGGCAGGAAAGTGGAGCTGAGTCCACAAAAGATTAGCCATGATCTCATTGAATGGTGGAGCGGAACCAAGGGGCCCCTAGTTCTTATGTTCTTATGTGTCAAAACGTAGGTGGGCAGATCAGAATGTTGAGAAGCAGCAGATAAATAGTCTTAGAAATTGCTTTTGAATATGTTTCCATTATATCAAAGGACCAGTGCTGTTTAACATATGAAGAACATATGAACTAGAAGCAGGAGTAGGCCATCTGGCCCCTCGAGCCTGCTCCACCATTCAATGAGATCATGGCTGATCTTTTGTGGACTCAGCTCCACTTTCCGGCCCGAACACCATAACCCTTAATCCCTTTATTCTTCAAAAAACTATCTACCTTTATCTTTAAACATTTAATGAAGGAGCCTCTACTGCTTCACAGGGCAAGGAATTCCATAGATTCACAACCCTTTGGGTGAAGAAGTTCCTCCTAAACTCAGTCCTAAATCTACTTCCCCTTATTTTGAGGCTATGCCCCCTAGTTCTGCTTTCACCCGCCAGTGGAAACAACCTGTCCGCATCTATCCTATCTATTCCCTTCATAATTTTATATGTTTCTATAAGATCCCCCCTCATCCTTCTAAATTCCAACAAGTACAGTCCCAGTCTACTCAACCTCTCCTCGTAATCCAACCCTTTCAGCTCTGGGATTAACCTAGTGAATCTCCTCTGCACACCCTCCAGTGCCAGTGTGTCCTTTCTCAAGTAAGGAGACCAAAACTGAACACAATACTCCAGGTGTGGCCTCACTAACACCTGAACAATTGCAGCATAACCTCCCTAGTCTTAAACTCCATCCCTCTAGCAATGAAGGACAAAATTCCATTTGCCTTCTTAATCGCCTGTTGCACCTGTAAACCAACTTTTTGCAACTCATTCACTAGCACACCCAGGTCTCTCTGCACAGCAGCATGTTTTAATATTTTATCATTTAAATAATAATCCCTTTTGCTGTTATTCCTACCAAAATGGATAACCTCACATTTGTCAACATTGTATTCCATCTGCCAGACACTAGCCCATTCACTTAGCCTATCCAAATCGCTCTGCAGACTTCCAGTATCCTCTGCACTTTTTGCTTTACCACTCATCTTGTGTCGTCTGCAAACTTGGACACATTGCACTTGGTCCCCAACTCCAAATCATCTATGTAAATTGTGAACAGTTGTGGGCCCAACACTGATCCCTGACGGACACCACTAGCCACTGATTGCCAACCATAGAAACACCCATTAATCCCCACTCTTTGCTTTCTATTAATTAACCAATCCTCTATCCATGCTACTACTTTCCCCTTAATGCCATGCATCGTTATCTTATGCAGCAACCTTTTGTGTGGCACCTTGACAAAGGCTTTCTGGAAATCCAGATATCCCACATCCATTGGCTCCCTGTTATCTACCGCACTGGTAATGGCCTCAAAGAATTCCACTAAATTAGTTAGGTGCGACCTGCCCTTTATGAACCCATGCTGCGTCTGCCCAATGGGACAATTTCCATCCAGATGCCTTGCTATTTCTTCCTTGATGATAGATTCCAGCATCTTTCCTACTACCGAAGTTAAGCTCACTGGCCTATAATTACCTGCTTTCTGCCTGCCTCCTTTTTAAAACAGTGGTGTCACGTTTGCTAATTTCCAATCCGCCGGGACCACCCCAGAGTCTCATGAATTTTGGTAAATTATCACTAGTGCATTTGCAATTTCCCTAGCCATCTCTTTTAGCGCTCTGGGATGCATTCCATCAGGGCCAGGAGACTTGTCTACCTTTAGCCCCATTAGCTTGCCCATCACTACCTCCTTGGTGATAACAATCCTCTCAAGGTCCTCACCTGTCATAGCCTCATTTCCATCAGTCAGTGGCATGTTATTTGTGTCTTCCACTGTGAAGACCGACCCAAAAAACCTGTTCAGTTCCTCAGCCATTTCCTCATCTCCCATTATTAAATCTCCCTTGTCATCCTCTAAAGGACCAATGTTTACCTTAGCCACTCTTTTTTGTTTTATATATTTGTAGAAACTTTACTCTCATAATCTATCTGACTCTTTATAGCTTTTTTAGTAGCTTTCTGTTGTCCCCTAAAGATTTCCCAGTCCTTTAGTCTCCCACTAATCTTTGCAACTTTGTATGCTTTTTCCTTCAATTTGATACTCTCCCTTATTTCCTTAGATATCCACGGTCAATTTTCCCTCTTTCTACCATCCTTCCTTTTTGTTGGTATAAACCTTTGCTGAGCACTGTGAAAAATCGCTTGGAAGGTTCTCCACTGTTCCTCAACTGTTTCACCATAAAGTCTTTGCTCCCAGTCTACCTTAGCTAGTTCTTCTCTCATCCCATTGTAATCTCCTTTGTTTAAGCACAAAACACTAGTGCTTGATTTTACCTTCTCACCTTCCATCTGTATTTTAAATTCCACCATATTGTGATCGCTCCTTCCGAGAGGATCTCTAACTATGAGATCATTAATCAATCCTGTCTCATTACACAGGACCAGATCTTGGACCGCTTTGATTGTATGGATAAGTTTTGAAAGGAAAAGGATTTTGTTTTTTCGAACCACCCTACCAGATAGCCATGCCTCAAAGTACTGGGGAAAAGTCGAGGAGAAGAAAGAGTCAAGCCCTTTTACGGGAAATGGTTAGAAACATTCAGGAATGAAGAAAGCCTATTCACTTGATCCAGCTGCCGTGATCTTAAAAACATCTTTTCCAAAACAATTTTCAATAGAAATGTATTCCATTGAAGTACCAATGTTTTGGGAAGAATTCTAAAACTAACTGGAAGAAGTAACTGCTGGTGATGCAAGGTGGACACACAGCATTCATCAAAATAAAACATGCCTCAGTACAACCATTTTGGAACGCAGCCACACTACAGTGTTTGGATCATTGTAACAACTGTATTATTGCAGAATGGTAGCACAAGTCAGCACGATGTATTGTGCTGACCCTGCACATATATAGAACAGACCATGACTGCTGGCACTCTCAGACTGATCCTGTTCAGGTTATGGGAATGATTCCAAGACACCAGTATTGACATAACAACAGCAGAGGAGATTGCAGTCTCAACCTTTATTTTTTGGCCACAGCCCCTCCCCGAGATCAGGCGATGGTCTATGCAAGTCAACAATGTACATCAGATAGCTGGTCAATATGTGCAGGTTGACTATTATGAGAAAAGAAATGGCAAATGGTAACATCCAGAAGAACTAATATCAGCCTGAGAACCCATGTTTTAATTCAGTTTCAGACTCCCGTACCTTTGACTAGCCTTTGATTGACAGCTTAGTGGTAATTACATAGCAGGCAGGAGCTTTGTTTATTTATCTTTCCTTTCACATTGAATGCATCTGAAGAAACCCCAAGTGTTCCTACCGTAATGTTTATAAATATCCTTGTCCTGCTTGACAGCTGCAGGCAACTTCAAAGCAGTTAAGTGCTTTCAGTTTCTCTTTTATGACTGCAATATTTGTTTGTTTATGATGCGGATAAGATGGGCTGGCTGGCATGCTTCCTGATTATGCATTCTTTTCCATACTAAAGATGGGTGAGTTGTGATCTGCATTGCGCCCATCACCCGACTGGAATCACCCCACGGTTCCCTCATGAAATGACACTATCATGTTTTGGGAGAATTGAACCCAATGTTTTGAGAAAGTATCCTTGAATTTAGAACTATTAGAAATACTAATGGTACAACCTTGGAATCATTTTGTCTGATTTCAATTAACTCCTACTCCGAAGGAAACTGAGCAGAAGGGAGCAGTTCAAATAAGACCAGTCACTTAGTCCACGCTGAACACCTTGCTTTCTCACTATGTTCTAATCTCAACTGCTTTCTTGAGTGGGACCACTACAGGAAGGAAATATATAAAGACTGTGTGCCATGTCACCAGGACCTAATATGCAATTTTAGTCAAAGGCCTGAATGACAAAGCAGTGATGGCTTCCAATCAGGCCAACCCCCTTGAGAGCTGGATCGTCTCCTTGAATAGGCCGGATAAAAACTTGAGGTCATATGAATTTCGTCAATTTGCACAAAAGATTTTCCTCTATTGTTGCTTGTAACAAAATTGCAGGGAATGTAGAAATTGCCTACAAACAAATCATGATCAGATGAGCAGGGATACTAAAATATATATTTATGGATGTGAAATTTCATATATTTCATACATAACACTATGGACTTAATTTGTTGTCTGAAATTTGTTTTGGCACGAGCTTTAGTAAATTCAATTTAAATTAAAATGTGGAACAAAGCTTCTTTCATTTGACAAAGAGTGGAGTTTTGGCAATTACACTAAGTGTATATTGCTCAGGGAATACAAAAGTTATGTGGAAAAGTTAATCCATTAACCAGCCTCCTAATGGCACTCCCCAAGGCCAACTTTGAGCCTCATTAATAACATCAACATTAAGCTCTTTCAACATCTTACTTAACGCCTTCTTTCACAATAGCACCTGATGTAGCTGTGCTCGCTTATAATATGCAGACTGCGACACGATGGATACCATTCCCGTATTCAAAAATGGCAATACTAGAAATTAAATAACATTAAAAAATTCAAAGAACTGGTCACTTCAAATTAAATAACTGGCAACTTTGCAGCATTGATAACGACCTCTCCACAAAACCTGGAATGGCAAAATAGAAATTGATATATGTTGCACCTGTTCTTTTTGGACGTAAAATGGGCACGAAGAATACCAGCCTGGCAGTGTCATGGGCTGCACCCAATCTGTGAATATGTTGATCCCACTGCCAAATTATAGATAGAAATTAAAACAGGTATTAGACATGTAATTTAAGAGACTATCACCTTTTAAAGGATCCCTCAAGAAATATCATCACCTCATGAGCAGTGCAGGCAGATTCTTTAGCAGTCTGCACGACAGCCAACTAAAGATAAGTTTTTGAAATGTTCTTTCTTCAAAAGTTTTTCCTATGGAGGCAGGAGGACTAGTAGTGTTCACTATTATTCCACAGGAGTTGCAACCATTCAATCCCTTACTCATGGCCAATCCTAATCACTGCTGCCACCCTCCCAGTCCTCTCAAAGGTTGTATTAGGACCAGTGCTGTCACTCACTCCAAAACAGAAATTGATGCTTGGGCCTCTTCACTATCAATCTTTTGGGCTCTTACTGCCTCTGCAGCATCAAGTCTGAACATCGATTGTAATTTATCTCATTGTGCCCACCTGTTTCGCACTAATTGATACCAAGTGGGTGTAACATCTATTCAAATTAGCCGCTGGCATTGACTTACGTCGAATAACATTTTTGGAAGAGCACAGCAAGAAGTCTTACAACACCAGGTTAAAGTCCAACAGGTTTGTTTCAAATCACTAGCTTTCGGAGCACTGCTCCTTCCTTAGGTGAATGAAGAGGTGGGTTCCAGAAACATATATATATATATATATATATATATATAGACAAAGTCAAAGATGCAAGATGATACTTTGAATGCGAACATTTGCAGGTAATTAAGTCTTTACAGATCCAGAGAGAAGGATAAGAGACAATTCACACCTCTTTAACCTGGGATTACCCCTCTCTCTGGATCTGTAAAGACTTAATTACCTGCAAATGTTCACATTCAAAGTATGCAAGATGATACTTTGAATGCGAACATTTGCAGGTAATTAAGTCTTTACAGATCCAGAGGGGGGATAAGAGACAATTCACACCTCTTTAACCTGGGATTACCCCTCTCTCTGGATCTGTAAAGACTTAATTACCTGCAGATGCTCACATTCAAAATATCATCTTGCATCTTTGACTTTGTCTATATACATGTTTCTGGAACCCACCTCTTAATTCACCTGAGGAAGGAGCAGCCCTCCGAAAGCTCGTGATTTTAAACAAACCTGCTGGACTTTAACCTGGTGTTGTCAGACTTCTTACTGTGCTCACCCCAGTCCAATGCCGGCATCTCCACATCATTTTTGGAAGAGGTTTGGTAGAACACAATCAACAATGTATTTAACATGCCTCCATTCCAACAAACGGCCAAACAAGCAAAACTAAATAGAATACAGGGAACACTTATCCGATGTTTATTCTGCGCATGAATTTATTCAATAAAACCCTCAGTGGACAGTCTGACATTCATTCTGCCTGTGTATGCAAAACATGAATCCTTTTCATAGGAAGATGAGAAAAGGAATAGGCCATTCAGCCCCTTGAACCTGTTCTAACACTGAATTACATCATGGTTTATTTACCCATTTAAGCTCCATATCCTGTGTTACATTACTCTATTGGTTCCTACTTGGTGGATGTCTTACTGGCTGACCTCATATACACTGGGTAATTGAGATACTCTGCCCCGTGCAGGGGAGGTCGTACTCCACAAGGAGCACGGAGAATACAAGCATTCCACCCTGTAGGTCCCATGTGGGATATTACAACACCGAGCTACAAAGCCAGATGACCAAAAACATGGTCAATGCGATCAGTGTCATGATGCGTCTTGAAGGATGATAGTGAGGTAGTGAGGCAGAGAGGTGCAGGCAGGGTATTCCAGGATGATGGCCTAGGCAAACTGAAGGCATGGAAAAATAAGAGAAAGTCTTGCTCTAGATAAGCCAATTCAACAGACAGTGCACTTGTATACTGGCTATCAAGGGGGATTGTATCTACTTAGCTTTTAGCACGATCAAACGTTTTCCCCAAATGATTTTCTTGCTTGAATTCACAAAAAATACCAAATAAGCTCATTGTACTAGTTTAGAGAGATTGTATTACAGACAAATCTGAGAATTCTGGAAGCAGGGCTGCAGCACAGAAGGCGTTCTGTCCTGGAGGAATTCTCCTGTTGTTATTTAGCCTGAAATTTTCTTCATGGTAATCCAAATCGCCTTAGGTCTAAAGCTTTCCTGCCAGGAATTTGTCACCATGGTACGGAGACTCTTAACAAAGCAAAACTCCTCATTGGAAAGGATCTTGGGTTGAGGAAAAGAGAAAATATAGCTGCATGGTAGATTAAAGGAAGAAAATATCGTCCCACTGAATTGGCACAAAATGCTTTGAGCTCACTGCCATTTAAATTTCACAAAATGCAATTGAGAAATCACAGAGAAAAGGCTAAAAATGATCGAGTCTGTTGCTCTTTTGTCATTTTTGTCTTAGGAAGAGTGCAGTTTGGAAGTAATAACACAGCAGCTTTTTAATGCTGATTGGATTGCTTTTTGGTAGATAAATTAATCTCCGTTGCTGCAGGCAGCTTTGCAGGCAGCTACTTAAAATAAGCAGAAGTAAATGAGCGCCTTAATACCTGTTTTAGGATCCCTTTGCCAAAATGGATTGCCCTTCGGCAATGCAGATGGCCAAGACTTCTTCACATCCAATTCTTCTGTGACATTTTTGACCAGTCCCCACACCCCTCCCATTCCAAAGACATGCCATCGTCTTTTAGATGAATCATTGTTGTGGTTCAAGAGTGCTTGTCCAACTCTGCAGCCCTCATGATAGGTCCTCCATTTTTTATCACTCCATTCTGCACACACTTCCTTTTGTTCACTGTTGGCAAGGCAATAGTTTGATATCAATTTCCTCAAATGGGTGAGATTCCTCTGGGTGTGTGACAGATGAGGCCTAAGGCCCAATTTCAGGCCTTCCTGGTGTTGGACACAAAATGTCAGCGCACCTGTGGTATGGACCCAAAATGGGTCAGAACCATTTTGCACCACCCTTTTATGTTTAATTGGGATGACAGAATTTCTGCACAATATGTTGTAATCTTCTTCAGAAATAAAAGAACCAAAAGGTAAATTTAGATAACCCACCGTGCATATTTTTGTAGTATCCGATGGTAGAGAAGACAGGAACACATGGTTGGGTAGGAATGAACAAAAGGTTAATTACGGTATACACAAATAACAAAGCTACAACTCCACTCCCCGATAGGCTGAAAGGCCACCCTCAGTCAGGGTTTTTATACCAAGTGGTTCCCCCTTGTTAGGGGAAACCCCGCCCCTAATTACAAATGGGGTCATACTCAACTGTGTGAGGGGGAAATTGTATAGACCACCGTCCTTGGCTCCCAAAGGGGTCGGAACATATTTCATAACACTTTCTCACAGTCTTTAGTTCAAATTCCTCTTCACAATTTTCACCAAAATGATAAAGTTCCAAATGGGATTTTGTTTTGTATAGTAAACAGTTGTTCTACACCAGCACATTTCCCAAAATTACAAAACTCAAATACAGCCTTCCCACATCCATTATTTGTCTGAGATTTGGGCTAAATGGGAGTCCTCAAAATGAAGCTGCAAATCAAGGTGACCTTATTCACTTAGAAAATAATCATTGCCTTCATGCCCTTCACCTTCCTTGATGGTAATTTCCCTTCAATGGATACTGGGCATTATGTCTGAACAGGGGAAATAAATTGTTCCAAAAAAATGCTACAAAGAAAAACACGGCAGTGTACAAGTGTGAAGTATGATTATGAGTCACACTGATTTCTTTCCCCCAATGACCTGCTAACTAATTAAGCCAACTGAGGGCTGTTCCGTTCTGTGTTTTTCATTAAATCTCGACATATTAGTCACATTACTCAATTATATTAGCACCTTGTAGTCTATTAACCACAACACTGTCAGATTTAGTTCAATGAAAGCATTCTTCCAAGTCGGAAGGCAATCGGTTCAAGCTACACTCGAGGCTGATACTTTAGTGTTGCACCTTCCTTTGAGCTGAGACTTCAAACTTGGGCCCGATCCGTCCTTTGCGGGTGACCATAAAAGATCTCATGGTCTCACCATCATATATCCTTCAATCATTATTCTGAAAACAAATCCCCTTTTCATTATTTCATTGCTGTTTTGTGAACCCTTGCTATATACACACTCACTCATTCATTTCCATGGATTAACAACAGTGACTTAATTCAAAAGTACTTATTTGGTTTTGCCAAGTGCTTTGAGATGTCCTGAGGTTGTGAAAAGGAACTAAATTGATGAAAGTCATTTCTTTCTTCACATTCATTTCTGAAAATAATTCATGAATCAATTCGGGCAGCACAGTGGCTAGCACTGCTGCCTCACAGCAGCAGGGTCCTAGGTTCAATTCTGACCTAGGGTAGCAGTCTATGTAGAGTTTGCGCTTTCTCCCAGTGTCTGGGTGGGTTTTGTCCGGGTGCTCCGATTTCCTCCCACAGCCCAAAGGTGTGCGGATTAGGCGGATCGGTCATGTTCAGCATTCCCCCTAGTGTCCAAAGGTTGGGTGAGGTTACAGGGGCTGGGGCAGGGGTGTGGGCCTAGGTAGGGTTCTCTTTTGGAGGGTCAGTGGGCCAAATGGCCTCCTTCTGCACTGTAGGGATCCGTAAAATATATTGAAAATTACAGGCTGGATAATAGCACAGGGCTAAAGAGCTCGCTTTTAAAGCAGACCAAGGCAGGCTAGCAGCACGGTTCAATTCCCGTACCAGCATCCCCGTACAGGCGTCGGAATGTGGCAACTAGGGGCATTTCACAGTAACTTCATTTGAAGCTTATGGTAGGGCAGCACGGCAGCATGGTGGTTAGCACAATTGCTTCACAGCTCCAGGGACCCAGGTTCGATTCCCGGCTTGGGTCACTGTCTGTGCGGAGTCTGCACGTTCTCCCAGTGTGTGCGTGGGTTTCCTCCGGGTGCTCCGGTTTCCTCCCACAGTCCAAAGATGTGCAGGTTAGGTGGATTGGCCATGCTAAATTGTCCTTAGTGTCCAAAATTGCCCTTAATGTTGGGTGGGGTTACTGGGTTATGGGGATAGGGTGGGTGTGTGGGATTGGGTGGGGTGCAGACTCGATGGGCCAAATGGCCTCCTTCTGCACTGTAAATTCTATGAGAAGCTTACTTGTGACAATAAGCGATTTTTATTTCATTTCATTTCATTTCGGAGTGTTAAAATATTAATACAGTTTAGGTTTTTCTTCTTTTTTGGGGGATCCACTTTCCATAAATCTGCTCTTGGTTTCTTCATCTACTTATTTCCCATTAGGTGGCAGGTTCCTCAAATCCAGTGTGTCTGAAATTACCCATTTTTTTTCTTGTCTGCCTTTGTACATGCACAGTTTCTGCATTCTAATTTTGAATCTTTTCAGATTTTGAATTTGCATTGCTTCTAGTTTTTTTGTCTTTCACCTTCCCTGCCTCTCTGCGTTTTCTTGAAAATCACTTCTAATTTGCCATCCAACTTCACTTTTAACATCCAATTTCTGAGTTTAGGATTCAAGGCTGCACTCACAGGGTCGGGAGGTATGGTTTGGAAATGAGATTAGTCTGGAGTGACTATCTAATCATGTGGCGCGCATAATAAATCATTCCACGAGTTGCAACAACCTCTGGGAAAGAGAAAATTGCTGCCTACAGGAAGAAAAGCAAGGATGACATTATAAATGGAAAAAAGAAAATGAATCAACTCAAGTAAAGCGAGGAGAGGGGGGAAAAAAAACGAGACAACATTTCTTTGCCCTTTACCCCTTGAGCTTAAAATTGCTGCATCATATCCTATACAACGTGGCAAATACTATTCTGAAAGATCTAAGACCATCCAATAGTTTTATATTTAAATTATGACAAAAACATAATAAAATAAAACCTACAAATTCCCCTGGAAATCTACAAGATTTGGAATGAAGGAGCAGGAAACTGGAGAAGAATCAATTTCCACTAGTTCTCTGCCCTTTGTGTCTTGTAACGAGAGTTTCTGCTGGAGAGGGACCACAGGATGTTTCCTCTTTGTGTGCACCATCCTGATGTTCCTTTTGGGGACATACTTGGCAGCGTCTCAGCCACTCCCAGGAAACCATATCAAGCACACCACCGATATGAAGTGGCACAGAAGATGCATTTGAACCTCACACGCACTATGACGGATAGCAACTCCAATATGGGGCCAAATTATATGTGACTCTATGGGAACACAAATGAACCATAATTATCTTTGAAAAGGAAGCCTGTTCCATGCCTCCACCTCACCGTGACAGCTAGAAAAATGCTCAGAAATCCTTCAGAGTCCATGAAGTAAATGTTCCCATGCAAGGTGTCACAATTATGAGAGATTTAAAAGATAATGGACGGGATTCACCATTGCCCGACGCCGATATCATAACCGGCGATCGGGCAGAGAATCCCTTCCGACGCCCAAATCAGAGTGGAGCCGAGTTGATGCCGGTTTTCTATCCTCCGCTCCCGTAGAAGTGGCGTTGTCACACGCCATTGGAACGGCTTTGGCGCGTCACCTGAAGGCCCTCTGCCGATGCTCCGCCCCCCAATGGGCCAAGTTCCTGACGGCACGGGACACGTGTGGTCTCAGCCGTGCGGGAACCCTTTGTGGTGGCTGCGGACTGTGTCCAGCGTTGCCGCAATCGGCCGGGAGCCGTGCTGTTGGCCGGGGAGCTTCCACGAGGGCTGGGGGAACTGGCGGGGGGGTGTGTGGACAGGGGGCACTATTTGACAGGTCGGGTCCACGCACGACCGGCGCCATGTTTTACAGCATGACCACTGCAGGTCACCGCCATGCACATGTGCGGCCATGGACCCGGCCGTTCTCCTGCTGTTTATATCGTGGAAGTTGGGAGTTTTACCCGATGCGTCTGCTAGCCCCTCATTGGTCGCAGGATCGGTGAGGGTTCGGCACAGTTCCCACATCGACATCAGCATGAAGCCTCAAAAATGGTGAATCCAGCCCTATGGTCTGGGATTGCATTGTTAAATTTATGGTAAAATGAATGACTTGTCTTAAGTCTGCCGACCAGGAAGACTGATTGATTTGATTGTTAGAGAACAGATTGGCCCAGAGGGTGCGAGGTAGTTACATTTAGAGACAATGGCAATAGCCTGTTGTGCTAGCAATGGGTAGATTGGGACTCTTCAAAGTCCGAGGAAAGTATTGACAATGTCAGGTTGTAAACAATTGAAACTAAATGGACGATGTAAAGCACAAGATGAAAGATAATTGGTCTCTCATGAATATGTAATCGGCATTTCTAACTTGATACAAGGCCCATGTGATTCACATTGACTCAGAGATGGGAAGTTTTCTCAGATATTGCTGAAAACGCACAGGCAGAGTCTGCCAGAATCCAGGAGAGAGCAGTTAGAGGCCACAAGTTTTTATGGTTTAAGTGCAAGAATGTGAATGGAAGCTCACATCCAGATTTGAAAGACTAAATTAGTGGGGATTTAAAACAAGCTGAGAAGATTTTCCTAGTTTTAACCAAGTGGAGAATTCTCCTGACAAACATGCACCATGAAAGACAGTCCTGTAGTTAAATATTTCCAGACTACAGTAAGAAGCCTTACAACATCAGGTTAAAGACTCACCTGATGAACGAGCTGCTCTCCCAAAGCTAGTGATTTGAAAAAAACCTGTTGGATGTTAACCTGGTGTTGTAAGACTTCTCACTGTGCCATCCCAATCCAACGGCGGCCTCTCCACACATTTCCAGACTAGGAAAGGAAAGGTTCAAAAGTAAACCCTCAGGAGAGAAGAATCATTTTTGACAAATTTTGTGAGAATTGCATGTCTACTTAAAGGACAGTGTAACATATACCCATGAAGTGAGCTTGTCTGTGTTGTGCTTAATTAAGGAGGCTATTCTAATATGTGGTTTAAAGTACAAGTTTCCTCTGAAGATAAAATTTAGTCTCAAGTTTTCAGTCTTTTACTGCAGGAAATGTCTGAAAACATTAAATTTTGTCATGTAATTCTTTCAACTATCAACTGCAAGTTGAACTTCTTATTAATAGTTATGGGTCGCCGTGGGGATTTTAACAAATGGGGAGGTGGATTTGGGTGTGTGTGACAGTTAAACTCCCTGAAAGTGATGCTTGCTTGAGATCCTGACGTTATCCCACTCTATTCCATTTTTCATCCCGGTAGGTTTGAAGGCCAATGGAGAATATCCATGCACATGTCAAGTAAGGCATTGAAACATCCCTTGTTTTAACCAAGGATTCCTCAGCAGACCTATTTCCCAAGCTGTGTCAAAGTCACTAGCTTTATTAAAGTGAGTGAACAGTGGGAAGAGCTACTTCAGTGCAACTGACAGGTTGGGGAGTCTTTCAGCAGTGAAACTCAGGGACTGCAGCCATGGTAAGATGAGAGGCAGCTACTGACAGCACTCCATCAAAAGTGTTTTAAGTGCTTGTCAGGTGATTGCCAATGCTTGGCAGTCCCTTCCTCAGTCTTGTACTTCATTTGCTTGAACTTCACTTTCCTGCTGCCAGCCTTTACTATGACATGGGAGCAGCTTGGGCAGCTCCACCTTGTACCTCTGACAAAGAGCGAGAGGATCATCAATGCAAACACCAACAATAGCAATAACAGCACCATCTGTCATTTCCTTAACCGCATGCCACACGATGGACAGAGCGGATGGACAAAGATCCAGCTCAAATTTATTTATTCATTTTATTTATTCGTTCATGGGATGTGGGCATCACTGGCAAGGCAAGCATTTATTGCCCATCCCCAACTTCCCTCCATTCCAGAGGAAATTTTTAACAGTCAAACACATTGGTGTGGGCCTGAGGTCGCAGGTAGGCCAGGCCAGGTAAGGACGGCAGATTTCCCAGAGTTTGGCTGCTGGGGTGGGGATATGAAGTTCCTGGAGAGAGAGAAACAAATGGAGTGGTGTTTTGCGAAGACTGCTGTAAATGGAGATGTCAGAGTGTGTGACTCAGCGCCTCAAATTGCTCTGCCACTCACCTTTCCCACCCACCTGAGGTCCTGGATACTGAGTGCACTGACTCCAGATTGGAGAGGCCACACTTCTGGTGCTGACATCCTTGGTTACTCTCATCCATGCCAGCTTAATTGGAGAGACTGTCCACTCCTCGCATCCTTGAGGAGACCGCCTCACTGCAGTCCCACAGATCCCCCAGCAGGACCTCCTGGTAAGAGAGAGGCTATCAGGTAGCAGCCTCACTGGGTCTCCTCTCCAATCCTGTGATTGCTGCAGTCTCCCGGTGAGCCAGTCTAACCAGGTCGTGAACTCTTCCATTAGAAATCCTTTATTTGAAGGAAATGGCATTTCATCCCCGCCCCCCCACCCACCCCCAATTGATCAGGTAATCCAGACTGCTAATGCCATGACCCAGTCAAAGTGCCTCAGCAAATCTCCATGGAGAGTACAAGGAGTTCCCAACCAGAACATACCCTGAATCAATGCCCTAGCATCACTAGGACATGTGCAAACAGCTGAGCTGAATATTAAAGTGATGTTCTCCACAATTGGGTCCTCGAATGTCAGATGAGGGAAATTCATTTTTAAAATGAAATACTACACTTTATACCAACAAGCTTTAGTTAGTAACATACCTCCAATGGAGCGCTCCTTGGTTTTTCCAAAAGTCAGCTTCATATATTACTCACAAAAAAGATTAGGGTTGTTCCAAAGCACTTACTTTCTGATACAACTATCATGTGAATTAATGGATACGTTTGCATAACTCCAAATACATTCACAAGAAATTAAGGGGAGAGGGGTGTGGAAAGAGTGGGAAGGCATGCGTCACAAAAGAATCAGGAATTGCCATATGTCTCTCAAGCTTTTCCCATGTGTTTGTTCGCTGCTAAGCAAATGGTGCAAGAGACACCCACTCAAGTGGATTTCTAACCTCAGCTATGGTTTTGAGCAGAAATGCTGGATGGACACCAAGTACCTCCCCATGGTGAGGGCATTGGAAAGATTAACGTGTGAAAAACTGGATAGGGAAACAGAGAAGACCTGGGAATCGATCAGCAGCTTTTTCTCTTGTCTGGGGAATATGTTTACCCCTGGGGAGACTTAGAGGATTGAGAAAATGCTTGCACACATGAACCTATTGTCTGATTTGACATGTCAAACACTCACTTTTCACAACTATTAGAATTCATTACCAGCACTCCTTCATGTTGAGATGAAGCCACGGCATTAACTTTCACAGAATAGGCTGCCAGTATTGCTTTTGAAAGGAGTTAAAGTATAGACATAGTACACAGACACTTGGAAATGACAGAGATTTAGCTTCCATTGACCTCAATTTGACTGCTAAGCTTTACTTGTGTCTATTTTGCAAAGTTGACAGCACTGTAATGTTCGCAAATGAATTTTATCCAGCTTCAGCTGTTTTGGTGACAAGCAATGGAAAACATCAAGGGTGCAACAGTAATAACCGTGGCCACACAACAATATACAGTTAAAAACCTATTACAAAAGGGACAAATTTGACAGCCTCCGAAAACAGGCAACGTGATCATGATATACAATTAATCCATATGCATTTAGTTAACCCAGGCTGCACGCAATGCCACCTCACGAATGCCCAGAGATGCCAAATCAATTTTGTGTCTTTAAAAGGAGGATTCAGAAGGCATTGAGAGATATAAAGAAAGTACAGGAATGGGGACTAAAGATGCCAATGGATAACAAAAATAGTGGAACATGTTGGATGACTTCGGTTCTAATGAATGAAAAAGGTATCACTTTAAATTTCAGTTTTCGTTGTTCAAATCTAATCAACTATTTTTCCTAATCTAATCAACTATTTTTCCTAACAGGAAAGTGTAGAAGCCACAAGACCGTAGATATGGCCAGCCCAACAGCTGATAAATAGCAAACACTGACACAATTAAAATTCTGTCCAATTTTCCCTTAAATAGTCAACACTGGCTCCTTGGACTATCTATTCAATATGTTCACCAACTTCACATAAAATAGCAAAATCTAAACCTAAATTTAAAGTCTGTGCTCCCCTCTTCTAAGTTTGAAGCTGTCCCCTAATTTTAAATTTGTGATAACTACAAATGTACAAAGAACAATACAGTGCAGGAACAGATCCTCCAGCCCTGCTGCTTGCCTAACTTAAAATCTCCTACACTTCTGGGGTCCGTATTCCTCTATTCCCATCCTATTTCATGTATTTGTCAAGATACCCCTTGCACATCACTATTCTACCTGCTTCCACTACCTCTTCCGGCAGCAACCTCCAGGCATCCACTACCCTCGGTGTAAAAAACTTACCTCGCATATCTCCTCTAAACTTTGCCCCTCGCCCCTTAAACTTGAGTCAGTAATTGAGTCTTCCACCCTGGGAAAAGGTTTCTGACTATCCAGTTTGTCCATGCCCCTCATAATTGTGTAGACTTCTATCAGATCGCCCCTCAACCCCCGTCATTCCAGTGAGAACAAACGTAGTTTATCCAACCTCTCCTCGTAGTTAATGCCCTCTATACCAGGCAATCTCCTGCCAAACATCTTCTGTACTCTCACCAAAGCCTCCACATCCTTCTGGTAATGTGGTGACCAGAATTGAACACTATATTCCAAGTGTGGCCTAACTAAGATTCTATCCAGCTGCAGCATGACTTGCCAATTTTTATACTCAATGCCTGTCCGATGAAGGCAGGCATAACATATGCGTTCTTGACTACCTTAATCACCTGCATTCCCACTTTCAGGTGACCTGTGGATGTGTACATCCAGATCCCTCTGCCTGTCAATACTCTTAAGGGTTCTGCCTTTGACAGTATATTTCCCACCTGTATTAGACCTTCCAAAATACATTACCTCACATTTGTCCGGATTAAAGTCCATCTGCCATCTCTCTGCCCAGGTCTCCAACCAATCTATATTCTGCTGTATCCTCTGACAGTCCTCATCGCTATCCACAATTAGTGTCAAGTTTTAATTTATTTATTCCCTTGAGAATTTTGAATGCCATCTCCCCTGAGCTTTCCCTTCTTCAGGGTAAGCAATTCATGGGGTTTAAACTTGTCCTAGCTCATATACCTGAAGCTGGATATCGGTTGGCTTTCCCTTATCCAGAAGGAGTACACACTGTTGGAGGTGCCACCTTTCAGATGCAACATTAAACCAAGGTTCCAGCTGTACTTGCAGGTGAGTGTAAAAGATCCCATGACACGATTTTGAAGTCTTACAACAGCAGATTAAAGTCCAACAGGTTTGTTTCAAATCACTTGCTTTCGGAGCGCAGCTCCTTCCTCAGGTGAATTCACCTGAGGAAGGAGCAGTGCTCCGAAAGCTAGTGATTTGAAACAAACCTGTTGGACTTTAACCTGGTGTTGTAAGACTTCTTACTATGCTCACCCCAGTGACGCCGGCATCTCCACATCATGGCTTCTATTTTGAAGAGCAGCAGTGGAGATTGCCACTGGTGTCCTGGCCAATAGTTATCCCTCAATCAACATCCAGTCAATCATTCTTCACATTTCTGTTTGTGAAAGTTAGCTGAGCAATCAGTCACTGCTGTGTTTTTAAAACAATAATGAGATTTCAAAATTATTTCTTCACTCTGAAGCACTTTGGGACATCCAATGGTCATTAAAGTTGCTTCATAAACGTAAGGCTTGCTTTGTTGCATGCTTTTAGATAGTATATCAATAGGGTCATGGAATATTTAATGTGCCAGCATAAATTTTCCCCCTACACAAAACACATTAGCTTATGCCTTCTCAATGAGATTCTTACCTAAAACACAATTTTTGTCATATTGTATGGCCTGGGAACCTGCGTTTTGCCACAAATTGAAACTGGACTATTCAAAACCATTTTGTGTAGCATTATTGAACCCATTGATGAAATGGCAGTAACATTGGTGTCACCCAATTCTGCTCTATTCCTGATTTGAAATAGTCTCTGAATGTTTGCTCCTTTCCTACTGTATCAGAATTCTTCCAAACTTGGCACAATTTACATCACCAACAATTTTGAATAATAGGTAGAATTAATCTCAAGCCACATTCAACTTACGTTAGTGATTTTTCTAATCTGCTTCCTGATGAGCCCACAATCTCCCCAAGGGTGCAGAAGATTTGGCCCAGAAAGTCCTATGAAGTAACAAAGCATATCATAATTGAGTTATATATTTTACACACTGCAATCATTGCTGACATGATACAGTATTCAAAGGATGATAATTAAATGACATTGATAGTACCTCACCTTACCAATGAAGAGGTGATTCCACCCTATTGTTCCAACCTGGTCTTAGGGTTGTTCCAACCTTCAACCTCCTAGAGACTATGGGTGCGATTTTGCCATGCCGTTGTGCCCAGCATCGATCTCATTGCACTAGGTGCATCATGAGAGAGGCCAAAATGGTGAGAATGGCAAAACTGGATGCGAGTTACCCAACCCACAGCACCAGGCATGGTCTGGATATTCATATTTAAATAGACTCATATGAACGGTCTATTTGAGGCCACATTTTACCGGCGCCCGGGAATTACAGGCCGAACCGGTGAAGCCTCAACCGGCCATCATGGTCTCCACTCAGGTGTGATGGCCACTCCAGGGGTCTTGGAGGCTATTGGAGCCCCTGGGTAGTTGGGTACAGGGCAGGGCAGTATCCTGGCACTTCCCGTGTCGATGTCAAGTTGGCACTGCCAGGTGCCAGGGTGGCAATGCTCTGTGCCACATTGGCAGTACCAGGATGCCCAAATGCCAGATTGGCACCTCCAAGAATGAGGGCCTGAGTGTTGCCATGCACATGAAAGGGGAGGGTGGTGTGAAGGGGCATCATAAAGATTGGGAGGGGGGCGGAGGTAATACCCATGTCTGCGAGGGTGGCATTGTCCTGAGTTGGGGGTGGGACACTTAAGCTCACTTAGAGATCAGGGCACCATTTCAAAATGCTGTACCATCCCCGAGGAGCCAGTTTCACCAGCAAGTTCATCTCCCACTGCTGAAAACATTTCTAAGTGCGGGCTAAACGAGGGAGAAACTTAATCAAGGTCCAAAAAAATGACTCGGGCCTGGATCTCACCCCGCCAAACTCGCCGACATTGACATTTTTTGGGTGAAACACGCCCTAGATATATATCAAAAACACAAAAATGCATTCTAGCAATTGGGTCAATTAAAATGCAATGATATGACAAGAGCCATTAGAATGCTGATTGGAATCATCTGCTAATTCACAAAATGAAATGATTTAAAATCACTGGTAAATGCATGTGATTTGCAATTTTCAAAATTCATGGTCTACTCTACATTACAGAATCTGTTTGTTATTGTGTGTAAATGCTCTATTCTGGATATTACAGAACAGATTAGAGAACAAAAAAGACTTTTTTTTCTAAAGCTATCATTTAAATAACTTGAAAAACAATTTTCTTTGTTTGTTGTAAAAATTGCCAAAAGAATTCAAATCCTTGCTTTCAAATCAGTGCACCTCCTTGTTTACATATTACAATTTTCTCCCTGTGCGCTAGTCATATGGAATTACAATCGGAGGAGGATATTGAACCCTACAACTCTATTCTACTCCTCATCAATATATTTAGATGTGTAAATAATAACAAGCATGTAAACTCCAATCAAAGGTCACACTAATGAATTTACTGCATAGAATGAACCACAATCAATGAATAAAAACTTTAAGTAAATAAAAATTAATTCAAAGGAATGAGTTACCAATTATTATCTATGACATGGCACAGCACCATCCATTGCACAGAAAGATGGCTTTGTAGAGGAACAAATTGTCTGAACATGACGAGTCTTTAATGTAAATATAGCTAGCCAGACAGATATAAAATCGGCAGAACGTTCTGCTGCTTCCCAGGAAGGTGAATAGGTCATTCAGCCCTCAAGGCTCCTCTACCATTCAACTGGAATATTTTTTATTTTTTAAATTCAATTAAATTTAATGGGCCAGCTTTAATATCCATCCCTAATTGAGAGTCAATAACATTGCTGTGAATTTGGAGTCACATGTAGGCCAGACCAGGTAAGGATGGCAGATGTCCTTCCCTAAAGGACATTAGTGAACCAGATGGCTTTTACGACTATGGTTTTATGGTCATCATTGGACTTTTAATTCCAGATTTTTATTGAATTCAAATATCACTATCTGCAGTGGCAGGATTTGAACCTGGGACACCAAAGCATTACCCTGAGTCTCTGAATTACTAATTCAATGACAATACCATTATGCCATCGCCTCCCCCATGTGACTGGTCTGTATCCCAACCCCTTTTCCTGGCTTCTGATACGCAAGTCCTTGACATCCTTAACAAATAAAAATCTTATTTAGTCTTATTTCAAATGACTAATTTCAAATTTATTGTGAAAATTCTACATTTTGCACAATTTCAGTCCTCGAATTGCGGCCCCAGGTAATAGTTTCATCATCTATATTGATTCATTTTTATTGCTTTCCTAAATCTTAATCAGATTAGAGAAACTAGAATATAGGAACAGGAGCAGCCTTTTGAGTCTCCTCCGCCATTCAAGATGATCAGGGCTGATCGGTTAACTCAATGCCAAACTCCTACTTGCTCCCCATACCTCTTGACATCTTTAATATCTAGAAATAAATTTATTTCTTAAATATAGTCAGTGACTTGGCCTCCATAGCCTCCTGTGGTAAAGGATTCCACAGGTTCACCACCCTCTGAGTAAAGATGTTTCTCCATGCCTCAGTCCTAAATGTATCCCAAGACTGTGACCCCTTGTTCTAGACCCCCAGCCAGAAGAAACATCAGCCCTGCATCCAGACCTTCTAGCCCTGTCAGAATTTTATATATTTCAGTGACATCCCCTCTCATTCTTCTAAGCTCCAGTGAGCCTAGTCGACCCAATCTTTCCTCATATGACAATCCTGTCTTCCCAGGAATCAGTCTGGTGAACCCTTGCTGCACTCCCTCTATAGCAAGTGTATCCCTCGTTATGATCCCAGATTGTGTTAGAACCGGACGGGATGATCCCAGAATGGAACCCTGTCTTAAAAGACTAACTTTTATTTTTTTAAATAAAACATGGTGCAAAGAGTCACAGGACCACTAATTAGTTCTAACAGCAAGAAAAAGTTGTTTATTTAACATGAAAAGTTGGATTATTATACAATATCCCTTTACCCCACCCCCCCTCCCCACATTTTAAAGTCCCTGGATTTAAAGATTAACATGGATTACAAAGTACATCTTAAACTACAACGGTCTCATTAACACAAAAAGTCCTTTTATGCACAAAGGAGGACACTCCCCTCTAAACCTGTAAGTTAGTGCATGTGGTTTTTTCCTCAGAATCCCCCAGATGATTGTCACATGAGAGTTTCCAAACTCCATTCCCAAAGGAATCATATTTCTTAATAATGCTTTCTCTTGGCAGTTTACATTCGGAAATCCAGTCCAAGTTTTACAAATGACAATTTCAAACAGAGCTTCCATTCCAGCCCAGGGTTTTGCACCAACCCCTTTTGGATTTCTTGGTCTTGACTGCTTTGCATACTGCTCATAATTGCTTAATCTCTTGATCCCAGGACATTATTTTTTTTTAAATTTAGAGTGCCCAATTATTTTTTTTTCCAATTAAGGGGCAATTTAGCGTGGCTAATCCACCTGAGCTGCACATCTTTGGGTTGTGGGGGTGAAACCCATGCAGATATGGGGAGAATTTGCAAACTCCACATGGACAGTGACGCAGGGTCGGGATTCGAACCCGGGTCCTCAGCGCTGCAGTCCCAGTGCTAACCACTGCGCCACATGCCGTCCCAATTCAAATGTTTTACCCTCCTCTTCTAGTTACTGCAATTGTCTCTTTAACTTATTACACTTTGTTTTCTCTTCCTTGAATTCATCTCAACAATACCTTGGGCTTAGTTCTCTTAACTTCAGTTGTATTAAACATTCTTTTTGTACCAATTTCCTGGTTATCTGGACTGTAAATTGTACTTTAGCAAACCTTCAATTTTGCAACACCCTTGTCC
Organism: Scyliorhinus torazame; assembly: GCF_047496885.1. NCBI lineage: Eukaryota > Metazoa > Chordata > Chondrichthyes > Carcharhiniformes > Scyliorhinidae > Scyliorhinus > Scyliorhinus torazame. The sequence goes on from NC_092723.1 coordinate 35,386,580, forward strand.
TATCCACCAGTGACCTGTCTCCAACTGCTCTGGCTTTCAGTTGAAACTAAGAACTCCTGTTGCTAAGCAACGCCCACATGCTTATACATTTTATTTATTTTTCACACCATAGCCCTCCCTAAGCACAGTAGAAACATAGTTGGAACTAACCAACCCCCACACATACAAACACCTTTGTCCTGCATGGATTTAAGTACAGTTTTACCCTTCCAGACACAGGAACATTAAATTAAACCCACTTAATGCTAAACCTTATTTCTAATGTTTACCAATACAAATATAAATCCCTCAAAATTACCTTTGTTTTCCTAACACCCTTCTTAGCTATGGAGACCAAAACTGCACACAGTTCTCTAAGTGTGGTCTTACCAAGGCCCTGTACTGCTTCAGTAAGACATCCTTGCTCTTGTACTCCAATCCTCTTGCAATGAAGGCCAACATATCATTTGCCTTCCCATCTGCTTGCTGAGCCTGCATGCTTGCTTTCAGTGACCCCCCTCAACCATTCAAATTCAAAAGAAATATAACCCATATTTATGTAACCGATCATAAGTGTCCTTATGCTAGATAAACACATACCATGACATGGACTACACAACTATTCTCTGAAGCTGTGGCGAAGTGAGGATCAGAGCAAATTAAATCACTGAATACAAATAGAAATCAAACAATAGAACATCATGCAAAACTGGAAAGAAAAATACTTACATGTTTTGATAAATCTGGGCTTTTCGAATCAACATCATACCTAGAAAGAAATAGTAACAAAAACCATTACCTTTGCAGAAAATGTTATCAACTTAGGTCATAAATGAAAATAAATAGAATTCCCCGCTTCCCCAAAATGGAGTTTTAAAGAGATTTCTTATGACTTTGTATTATGGAGACCCAGGCACAAACTGAAAATAATCAATAATTACAAGATTGCTCCAATAACCAAATCTATCTATGTCAAAAACAAAAGCTGAAATAATTTCATAAGCCCGGATTCTCAGAGCAATGGCAATGATGGTTGAATTGTCGCTGTTCTCCAAAATTCCCCCGACTTGAAACTGCTGTGTATTTCTTCCGGAGTATCCCGACCCCGGCTTTCACAGAAATGTGCAGTGAAATATACCCTGGGGAATGGAGGCGACAGGCCATGTCCCCTTTTTATGGCACTAGCAGTTGAACAGCAAGTTTAAAGTTCCAGTCTTAATATTAGGGAACGGGTGGGTGAGGGAATGGGTGGGCAAGATAGGCAAGTGGATAGAGAGGTGAGGGGGGTAGTCAAGTCGGGTCATGACATAGTTGGGTCAGGCCAGTAATTGGGTTGTTGATTGGTAGCTGGATCGGGGAGCTTGAGAGGATGCATTCAGGTCTGATCAGAGCGATCAGAGGCCAGTTGGGTCACGTTGGGGATCACTTGTGTAGTTATCCAAGTGTTAGACTAGGTTTTAATCTATAGAACATATCCTGGGTGACACCTACTCGCAGAGGCTCCTGAGGAAACTGCCCATCAGGAGTTTAAACGTTGTACGCAATTCCCATGTAGGGTTGCATGTCAGGATTGCCACAGGGTCCCAGCAGCACGGTAGTACAGTGGGTAGCACTATTGCTTCACAGCTCCACGATCCCAAGTTCGATTCCTGGCTTGGGTCACTGTCTGTGTGGAGAATGCACGTTCTCCCCGTGTCTGCGTGTGTTTCCTCCGGGTGCTCTGGTTTCCTCCCACAAGTCCCGAAAGACGTGCTGTTAGGTTCTTTGGACATTCTGAATTCTCCCTCTGTGTACCCTAACGGGCGCCGGAACGTGGCGACTCGGGGCTTTTCACAGTAACTTCATTGTGGTGTCAATGTCAGCCTACTTGTGACAGTAAGAAAGATTATGATTAATATATACCCTCAGTGGTACTTCGAGTCTCTAATCCGAAGAGCGGAAGATTTGGCCCCATTGTATTTCATTCTTAAGCATTTATGTTAGTGACATTACACTCACATGTACGAACTAGTAGAAGCAACATTTAATTGTTAATATTTCAGCTCCTTGTTTAGTGGTAATGAATGCTGTTATCAGGTTTCTTGTAAAAAGAGATTTGTGAAAGCAAAATTCCATCTTTTTTGCCCATGATAGGATGCACTGTGAGTTTTCTGAAATTGTGCCTGAAATGTAATACTGATACAGGAAGCAGGACAACCCAAAAAGGTCAAAGAATGATCTGCAGCAGAAGATTCATGTTAACGTTTCTTAATATTTCTGGGCGTTGGAAGGGTAGGCTGATTTGGAAAGCAAAACAAAACACCAAAGGCAAATAGGGATCATAATGTATGATTCACTCACCCCTGTTTGATGTAATACAGAGAGCATGGTATCTACATCCAACCTACTTATCTGAATGATCTTTCCTGCAACAGTGCCAGTGATTGACTGCCTGCACCTGCATGGAGCCCAATATCAAACTACTTAAAGCTATCCTGCACTGCTTAAATAGGAATGTGCATTGTGTCTTGGGCAAGGGTTGGAAGTCCTAGAATCCCTACAGTGTAAGAGGATGCCATTCAGTCCATCAACTCTGCACAGATCCTCCAAAAGAGCGCCCTACCCTATCCAGGCCCATTCCCCCATCCAATCCCTACACATCTTTGGACACAAGAGGCAATTTAGCATGGCCAATCCAACTAACCTGCAAATCTTTGGACTCATGACTGAGTTGAATCTCATCTAGAAAAGATAGAAGGATGGTTGACGATGGGTACCCAGGTTTTCTGACCTTGCACTGGAGGTCTTGTTGGAGGATACAGAAATAGGGAGTATCATCTTGTATCTGCAGAAGACTAGCAGGGACCTCTAGACACATACTCAGAAAGCAATGGAAGCAGATGTCTGTGGAAATCAATGCCAGGGGTCCAAGGCCTCAGGACCTGGATGCAGTGCCTCAATTTCAACAATCTCACCCTAGTGGTCAAGGTGAGCGAATGCATCTTCAAATGTAATATTGTACAAACAGTACTCGTCTTCAGCCACTGTTCAAATAACCACACACCCATCACTGTCTGTCAATCAAAACTCACGCCAAGCATTCAAATATTTCACCTCCCCTTCACACACTTAGCAATATTTTGCAAGCCTCATATCCACATCTCATACCTTGCACACACTCTTAGCTTTTCAAACATGATATTCAAAACATATTTCACAAAATTCATTGACACACTTTCCTCCCCCTAATGGGAGATGGTTGTGCACAGTGCAAGGCATTAGGAACTGGGGGTGGGCTGGGGAAGAGGTGCACTCGCTCTAACCCCCATGTGGGAGACATTGCTGGGCATTATCTGAAGTGCCATTGCTGAGGCAGAGGCTAGTGGCAGGGCTGAAATTGATAGTATCCACATATCCTATCCTTCACACCCCACAATCACTTACGACGTACAAGTTGTTCATGATGTAAGTATGAACCTTTCACCTCCTACCCTCCACTCCCCAAAATCTTATTCTTCTGTCTTTGCCATTCAGAGACCAGAACAGTTGAATCGGGCTAGATAGTGGAGGAAGTTCAGGAAGAGTGTGATTAAGACACACCATCACATGATTATGCAGTCAAAACTATCACCTCAGATACTGACACTGTGCACACGTTAAGAGGTCAGATCTGCACGTGGTGAGAACCCAGGCACAAGTTCATTGCACATGCATGGGTGCAGTTCCAGAGAATGAGGTTACACATGGGCTCTGCTGTAGCAGACTCAGTTGAGGAACTCAGTGAGGTGGCTCAGTGAAGCAGGCTGATGGGTATACACTAAAAAAAATGCTTGGTGCCCTTGGAGGGCTGCCAAATAGTTGCTAATCAATGTCAAGGAGCAGGTGGGTGGTCAGCACTAACGTGGCATAGGGCTGTACACAAAGATTGTCCAGCATGATATTGTTGGCCAATTCCACCAACATACCCAACCATGAGCCAGTGCCTGGTGGCCGTGTCTCAGTTTCCTTTGCAGCACAAGCAGTTTCCACCAAATGCTTGAGAGGTGCCGTGGAAGCTCAGACTGAAGTCATGCAAGGTCAGCTTAATGACATGCGAGTTCAGACAGCTGCCACCATACTAGTGTTCAAATGGGCTTGAAGCATCTCACAGCCGTCCAACAACCTGTGATCCAACAGCTTACCAGAATCACTGAGGCACCACTGTGGGAACTGACTAAGGAGTTGATGGTCCCTTTAAATAATACTGGGTAGAGGTCCATGCTGCTGCTTGATTGATATCAAGTTATGCAAGCTTAAGAGAGGGTTTCAGCTGAATCACTGAGCTGGAAAATGGCAGGGCTGGCAACAAATTAGTTTACATCATGGTCTGCTTGCTCTGCTCTCAGGCGGGTATTCACTACATGCACATGCGAATAAAGCTGAGCCAATTTCTTGCCCATAATCTCAGGAGTAGGGAAGAGAAGAGGTCGGCCTCAAGTTCAGGTGTTGAGGAGGGCACAAGCTCCTCAACTTGTGCTGGTGGCTGAAGATGGCTGATGCATTCTAAGACACCGAGTTGCGAATGGAATTGCAGTTTTATGCAAACAATCTCGATGACATCCCTTGGAAGATATGAATACTCATCAGCTCAAAGTTCACAGCCCTCTTATTGGAGTCTAAACATAGGTTCAGGATGTAGAACTTGTTGCATTTCAGAAAAGTACACTTGTGAATACGATCAAGAAAAATACTTAAATTGAGGGGGAAAGGTGTGCTGTGCTATGACATAGAGAAATTAAATTAGAAAACAAAATACACGGACTTAAAGGAGAAATCACTTAACTAATAAGGAAGTGAGAAAAATGTACAACAAACATTCCTTTGTATTGTGAGTTTGCCAACCTTTGAACATTTGAAAGTGCTTCACAGCGAGTGAAATACTTTTTGAATTGCTGTCACTGTTGTTTGTCACTTTTTCTTTGGCAAATACAAAACTCGATGTGCTAAGAGCAAGGTATCAAAAGCAGCAATGAGCTAAGCGTTTAGTTAATCTGTGTTGGTGGCATTTAATTGAGGCAGAACTTCCTGCTGTGTTTTTTTTTGAAACAGCACCATTGGATCTCACCAGGCAGTGCCTCAGTAGAAGGTCTTATCCAAAAACATATTCCACAAACGTGCAGCATTTCCTTAGCACTTCAGTTCATTGTCAGCCTACATTATGTGCTCAAGTCCTACAGTGAAATTTGAAGTCAAGCCTACAGGAAATTTAATTACGAGGATTACCACATAAAAAAGGAAATACCTGGAATAAAATAACTCTGTTTAAATTATTGATTTCAAACTGAGAATGAAATATTCTAATGGTATCTTTTAAAAAACAGTTTCATAATTCCTACCCCAACAGAGGACCATACCCCTCTTTATTTCAAGTCCAGATCTTGCGAAGTCTACATCCTATCAGAGTTCCATTTATTTTAATTAGAATTGCAAGCCCAAACTAGTTAGTATCTGGGAACACTTGATCTATTTGGACGTAGACGTCATGCTAGCTGACTGGGTATACAGAACAATGGCAAAAAACAAAAACAAATGTAGGGTACAGCTTTCACAATTTCTATTTTAAGTATTAGTTAAATATAAGAATAAAAACAGACGGTGACGACAAGGCTGTGAGAAAATTCTGGGGTTCTGATGGTATTCATAATCTGCACAACATTGTTGGCATCGTCAAATCCTCTCAGTCTTTTAACAGTTTTAAATTCATTGGCAAGCTTCTGTTCGCCTCCACATCAATATTTTCCACATTCCACGCTTATTAAAATAAACGCAAATAAATACATTTGCTTCTTTTCCCGAGGTGTTTTATAAATTGATTCCATTTATATAAGCAAGCAGCGACCTCAGTCAATTAAAAAACGTAATTAAAACCATAGCAAATAAATAAATGCAATCCACATTCTGCATTGATAATACATGCTTGGGTACATCTTACTTTGAGCTGGTGCAAGGGTTGAAAATGAAAAAATTGATGGCAAGTTGGTCCAACTCGCCAACGTCTATATTGGACTGTTGCGCAGTTAGCTTTTTGCAAGCAGTCCCTGTGGGACAGTTATAACGTTTCAATACGTTATTAACAATGTTAACCTGGGTTTAGGGATTTGACTGTGAGTGCATTGGGCCCCGGGTTCCTGAAACTCACCAATGAAAGCAACACAAGCTCAAAAAGGCAATTAAGGGCGTTGAAGCAATAACAGGCAAATAGTCCAATAAGTACTGAGGTTGCTTCTGTTGATTTGGAGTTTGGTAGACCTGATCTTTGGAGCCAGGATCTATCACAGCAGCATGGTGCTGCTTATGCTGGTTTACTCTGGTCCTCAGATGAAATAACAGCAGGAAAAGTGGCAGAAGAACAACAACAGCAGGAACACAACCAGCAACAACTTGCTTCTCACAAGCCTGCCATTCTACTGGAGAAGGTAAGTAGAGAGCTGCAACTTGCAGGAGGAGATACTCTGAATGTAGGGTGTGCAGGCAAAGGATGAGCTTCCTTAACATGTCAGAAGACAAGTGTCTCAGAAGGCTCAAGGACTCATGTCAGTCAATTGCAGCCAGTAGGAGGACGACCTACTGTACTATCAAGTGGACCTTGATCCAGCTCAGGCTTCAAAATGCGCCATGGTGGCAGAAGAGCCAGAGGCACCATGCACAGCAGATGATGCAAAACCAGTTACTATGACAAAAGCACCACAAGCAACTAGACCCATGGCAGAGTCCAGCAGCAAGAAGGGTGCCACTAAAGTCAAAAAGAAAAGGAGGCACAGTCAGAGGATCATTCCCAGGAGAAGGAAAGGGAAGAAAAGAGTTGAGGACACAATGGGTCGACCAGGCAGCATCCGCGACATTGACACACGCGGCATCGGCAATGCGGCTGACAGGTGAGAAAGCACACGGAGATGAAGTCGGAAGCATCGCGTAAAAAAATTGAAACAGTTGGTGACGCAGAGAAGACCAGCAAGAAAACCGGTCTTCAGGACACATCGCGTCAAAAGGCTAAACACGTTGGTGATACAAAAAAGACCAACCAGTAAACCGGTCTTCCGAAAGATAAAGCGACTTGAGTAGTGGATCAAGGTTCAGAAGACCAATGGGATGTCGTTGTGAATGTCCAATAAGCTGCGCACAAGGGACACGTTTAAAATTATCAGGCATATCATGTTGTGTAAAGCACAATTGCATTTGTACATATGACATGTTTAAAAATTAGGATGCAGATCATGTTTTGTACAACACAGTTACATTTGTATGTAAATGTTAACAGTTCCAGAGGAAGGGGAATGTGGTGATATGCCAATGCACAGTTCTATATATAGCTAGCGATGCAATCTCCAACCAGCTGGTGGCGATAGAAATCTATCATGTGACTCAAGACACCCGCCAATTGGTAGTAAGTCGTACAAGAGGATGCTCGCACAAATAGTGGCTCCAGGAAAATTCAGTGAATTAATTTAGTAGCCGTCATCTGTATTATAGTTTGTTAGTTATCTTTCCATGTGTTTGTTAATAAATCATCTTTCTAGTTAAACAACTAGATGTTCTGTGTACATCATTTACCATGGTCATAACACAGAACACAACAGGGTGCCCTCATTATTGCGAGATTCATGTAGGTTCTCAATTGTCAGCTACGTACTAAAACCCCTTTCTTCCCCTCCACCTCTCTCCTCCTCCTCCACCACCACCCCCATCCCAACCCACCACTCCAACACAATGCAGTCTTGAAAGCAAAAAATATTAATGTGTCTCAAAAAGGCCCAGAAACTTGATAACCCAACAATTTTTAGCGCATCCAGTTGCACCTGTGTAATTACAGGTCTGAACTCTTTCACTGAGAGTTTCTTAATTTTGCAACCCTCATGACTGCAGCAGAGGCAGAGAGCTCATCACGCTGGATTTGACTGTTCAGATGCTTCGCGCCAACATCCTCTGGGCTTTGGAGTCCATGAGGGCCTCACCAAAGAATATGCCAGTGGCACCTGCACCTGGGCAGACTTGGCCATCGACAGCACAGGACGTAGTGGCAGGGTGAAGGGTTAAGGTTGGAGGGAAGGGGCAATGGGTGAGAATTGGCACGCTTTGGGCAACATTCCCAATTGCAAACCCCCGTTCACCAACATCCACCTGATCCTCAATTCTATGCTCGTAATGAGCAGGGATGGGTGGGGGCCACTTTGCTGCAGATCAGTGTGGCAATGAATGGCCACGTTAGGGCTTCATCAATCCTATCTGAAGTGGTATTCATCGTATGAAAGCCATTGTTGGGGGCCTGAATGCGCATTTGCTTGTGCTTGATACTCCATGCAGGCGGCCACTCCTTCCATGGACACAAACATCATTCCAAATGCCTCTTATGTCATGTCAGTAATGCTCGAGATTCCTCCACTCTCTCTGCAAGTGTTCACAGTGTGGCTGGAATGTCTGCCAGCACATGGCACACTCTGTACTACTGCTCCAGAAGAATCCTCTTGATCAACAGCACCTTGAAGTACAGTATATTCACCCAGCTCAGCGGAGCTTGGAGCATCCTGCAGTCTCCGATTCAGACTCTCCACTGCTGCCCCTGCCTCTCCATTTATTATAACACACTTTGTAATATGTGAATCACCAGATGCAACCCAACTATCTTCCTTCCTGATCCCACTGAAGTGTAAGGAGCAAAGCTGATGCAGGTCAGCATGAGCCCAGCGAGGGTGAACCCTCACGAGGGAGTGACCAACTCTGAAGAGGCGTCATCATCTTCTTGCACCACCTTGCCTGAGGCACTTGATTGGCCTGTGGGAGATTAAAGTCATGAATTTAAAATCGTCATGCTAAGAATGTTAAATGATCATTATGCACATGAACATCAAGTCAATCTGAGTGAATGTTGTATACCATGTGGCCGTGAGATATTTAGTTCTGTCACCAGGTAACATGGAGGTCCCGGTCAGAACATTTAGCCCCTCAAGCCTGCTCCACCATTCAAAAGGATTATGGCTGATCTGATAGCAATCTCAAATCTGCATCCTGCCTACCCCACTTGCTTACCAAGAATCTATCCATGTCATAGAATGATAGAATTTACAGTGCAAAAGGAGGCCATTCGGCCCATCAAGTCTGCACTGGCCCTTGGAAAGAGCACCCCACTTAAGCCCACGCCTCCACCCTATCCCTGTAAGCTAATAACCCCACCTAACCTTCACGCGGTTCAGCACAGCCGCTCCAGCTTTTCCAGCGCGACCCTGTGTGTGGGGGGCGGAGGAGCGCATGGCTGCACTTGTCAGCCCCGCCACCTAACCCATTCTGCCCATCAAGTCTGCACCCAATCCTCTGAAAGAACACCCTACCTGGGCCTATTCCCCCGCCCTATCAACACAACCCCACCTAACCTACACATCTTGGGACACCAAGGAGCAATTTAGTATGGCCAATCCGCCTAACCTGCACATCTTTAGACTGTGGGAGGAAACCGGAGCACCCGGAGGAAACCGACATAGATACCGGGGGAGAGTGCAAACTCCACACAGTCAGCCGAGGCCGGATTTGAATCCGGGTCGCTGGAGCTCTGAGGTAGCAGTGCTAACCACTGCGCCACCGTGCCGCCTAAAAAAAATCTTCACCTCATCTCTATTTTTAAACCATAATTCAAGATTCAGGATTCAAGAGGAAACAGACTGTCAAGACCCCACAAAATATTATGGGCAGGATTCTCCATAGCCTGATGCCGAAATCGGGAATGGCGATCGGGTGGAGAATGGTTCCTGATGACGGAATTTGGGCAGGCACCGGTTTGACACTCCAAATCAGCGTCATCGGGATGCGCGCCGCGTATAGTCGCAACACCGTTGGCATGTCATCAGCCAGCCCACCCGTGATTCTCCGCCTCCGATAGGCCGAGGTCCCGATGGCACGGGCCACATGTGGTCCCAGCGGTGGGGAGCCTGGCGTGCGGACAGTATCCAGTGTCACCACACTCGGCCGAGATCTGTGCTGCTGGCCGGGGGACTTATGCCAGGGCTGGGGAATGGTGGGGGCTGGCCGGAAGGTGGACCGTGAGGTCAGGATGGGTGGGCAGGCGGTTCAGTGCGTGTGTGGGGGGTGTAGGAGTTCATGGCTGCAGCTTGTCAGCCCTGCGCATGTGCAGCATGGGACCCGGCGATTCTTCAACCATTTTCCGTGCATTTCGCAGGTGTTTCACATGGCGCCAGTACTTACCCCTCACCAGTAGCGGAATCGGTGAGGATTTCGCACCAATTTTCCCGTCGTGAAACACCATAGATCCTCCGTTAGCATCGGCACTTAGCCTCAGCAATGGAGAATCCAGCCCTCTATGTTTCAATTAAGTCACCTCTTAATCTTCTAAACTCCGATGGATACAAACCTTGCCTGTCCACCCTTTCCTCTTAAGACAATCCACCCATTCCAGGTATTAGTCTAGTAAACCTTATTCAATAATAAAGAGGCTAAACAACGTCCATTACCAACTCCCCTTCAGCTGTCAGTTACGATATTACTGGAGGATCAATTCCAGTTCCCAGCCTGTCACTGGTATTGTATCCATCTTCTCTTGTGAGGAGGAACAAGTGACATCTGAGCGAAAAGAGCAGAGTGTATTGAACGGATGGGTGGATAGCATGTTTTGAGGGTACGAGTGAAGGAGAGGAATGACATTGCATTAAGATGCGGGGAATATCAATGAAGGATTAACAGCTGGGGCTGCAAGGATGTGTACAGGCAGAAAGTGATGGTGTACCTGTAAAAGTAAGCTGTGGTGGGGAGCGATGTACTGAAGTAGGCTCGAGAAGGCAGAGTGAGGAGTTGGTGTAATGCACACTTCGGGATATCATTGAATGAGCCACCCAAATTCACCTTCCTGGCTATGCCATTAAACTGTGCTTGGCAGTGAATTCAGCAGTATGGCATTACTTCCCTGCTGCTGACCTTCTCAAATATCTCCAGACACATAAGTTTCTTACTCCCATCAGTAGGGAGACATATCTTTTTGTAAGGTCCTTGTGGTAAACCATGTTATTGCATTATATGTATTGTATTGTATTGTGCATGCTTGTGCATGCCTAGCTCCACCTGTGGCTCCTCCCCTCGGGCTTCTGAATAAAGGTGGCAAGTCTCCGCCTCCGAACCAGTTCGGGTCCAGAAGCAGGAGGCTTGCTGTTTAGTGTATTAAAGCCTCAGTTACGTTCATCACTCGTCATGTGTTATTGATGGCACATCAATTTAATACACTAAACTCCTAAAGATGAACTCATCACTCAAGCCTGTTCGTTTGGAGCTGGACCCACAGGCAGCCAACGCTACAGAAAAGTTTGAACACTGGCTAAGCTGCTTCAAGGCATACCTCGCATCCTTCAACGAAGACCTCACAGACCTCCAGAAGAAGCAGGTCCTTCATGCACAGGTGAGCCCAAGAGTCATTCTCCTCATTAGGGACACCCCATCGTACACGGAAGCAGTAACGCTGCTAAAAGGACAATACGTGAAACCTGTTAACCAGGAATATGCTAGGCACCTCCTTGCCACAAGATGGCAACGCCCTGGGGAATCACTCGCAGAATTCCTGCGTGCCCTGCGCATTGTCTGCCAGAACTGCGACCGTCGGGCGATATCGGCTACCCAGCATGCGGCGATGCTGATCAGGGATGCTTATGTCGCGGGCATGAACTCTAACTATATCCGCCAGCGATTACGAGAAGGGGGGACACTCGGCCTCCCAGAGACAGTACAACTCTCCAACTCGCTGGAGGTGGCCTCCCAGAACATGGGGGCCTACACCTCCGACCGCGCGGCACCCTCGTGGACCTCGTGGGTGCAGCCATCAACCGACCCGAGGTGCTACTTCTGCGGCCAGGGTAATCACCCCAGACAATGCTGCCCGGCACGGAACACAACTTGTAATGGCTGTGGGAAGAAGGGCCACTTCGCAAAAGCCTGCCAGGCCCGATCCCCCCCTAAATCTTCTAGGCCCAGCAACGCTGCCTGCTGCCTGTCGGGGCTGCCCCCACCTGCCACGCCACCCGCCATGTGCGACCCATGGGCGCCGCCATCTTTAATTTCGTCCGACACGTGCGACCCACGGGGGCTGCCATCTTGGATGCCATCGCAGATGTCACGCGCGACTCATGGGACCACTCCGCAGTCTCCCAGCAGCCCAGCTCACCCACCCGTACGCTGGTCGCCGCTACCTCTGACCGGCCTAACGACCACCTTCCGACATTCGCCTCCGTCACACTCGACCTGCCCCGGCCGCACCACCTCGCAAAGTCCACAATGACCGTTCAGATCAACGGGCACGAGACGGCCTGCCTTTTCGACTCCGGGAGCACAGACAGCTTCATACATCCAGATACGGTAAGGCGCTGCTCCCTCCCCTTCCTATCCGCGACCCAGAAAATCTCCCTGGCTTCCGGATCCCATGCAGTCGAAATCCGGGGGTACTGTGTCACGACCCTTACTGTACAAGGCGTAGAGTACACTACCTTTAGGCTCTATGTCCTCCCCCATCTCTGCGCTGCCCTATTACTGGGGCTCGACTTCCAGTGCCATCTCCAGAGACTTACCTTAAAGTTCGATGGACTTCTGCCCCTCCTCACCATCTGTAGCCTCGCGACCCTTAAGGTCGCCCCACCCTCCCTCTTCGCAAACTTCACCCCGGACTTTAAGCCCGTCGCTACCAGAAGCAGACGCTACAGTGCCCAGGACAGGGCCTTCATCAGGTCGGAGATCCAGCGACTCTTGCAAGAGGGGATCAATGAGGCTAGTAACAGCCCCTGGAGAGCCGAAGTGGTGGTCGTCAAGACTGGGGGAAGCACCGGATGGTCATCGATTACAGCCAGACCATTAACCAGTACACGCAGCGCGATGTGTACCCCCTCCCCTGCATATCTGACATGGTCAATCAGATTGCGCAGTATCGAGTCTTCTCTACAGTCGACTTGAAGTCCGCGTACCGCCAGATCCCTATCCGCACGGAGGACCGCTAATACACTGCCTTCGAGGCAGACGGCCGCCGCTACAACTTCCTCAGGGTCTCCTTCGGCATCACCAATGGGGTCTCAGTCTTCCAAAGGGAAATGGACTGAATGGTTGACCAGTAAGGGCTGCGGGCCACTTTCCCGAACCTAGACAACGTCACCATCTGCGGCCATGACCAGCAGGACCATGACGAGAACCTCCGGCGCTTCCTCCACACCACTAAACTCCTGAACCTAACCTATAATAGAGAGAAATGCATCTTCTGCACAACCCACCTCGCCATCCTCGCTATGTCATGGAACACGGAGTCCTAGGGCCCGACCCCGACCGCATGCGCCCCCTCCTGGAACTCCCACTTCCCCACTGCCCCAAGGCCCTGAAGAGATGCCTGGGGTTCTTCTCGTACTATGCCCAGTGGGTCCCCAACTATGCGGACAAGGCCTGTCCACTGATCCAATCCACCATTTTTCCCCTGACGGCTGAGGCCCATTGGCCTTCAATCGCATCAAGGCAGACATTGCCAAAGCCGCAATGCACACTATGGACGAGTCCATCCCATTCCAGGTGGAGAGCGATGCGTCGGACATTGCTCTGGCCGCCACACTCAACCAGGCGGGCAGGCCCGTGGCTTTCTTCCCCCGTACCCTCCATGCCTCCGAAATCCGACACTCCTCCGTCGAAAAGGAAGCCCAAGCCATCGTAGAAGCTGTGAGACATTGGAGGTATTACCTGGCCGGGAGGTGATTCACTCTTCGCACTGACCAACGGTCGGTAGCCTTCATGTTCAATAACACACAAGATTCTATGGTGGAGGATCGAGCTCTCCACTTATAATTACAATATCTTGTATCGACCTGGGAAGCTCAATGAGCCCCCAGATGCCCAGGTACATGCGCCAGCGCACAGGTAGACCGACTCCGGGCCCTCCACAACGACCTCTGTCATCCGGGGGTCACCCGTTTTTTCCACTTCATCAAAGCTCTCAACCTGCCTTACTCCATCGAGGAGGTCAGGTCCGTGACAAGGGACTGCAAGGTCGGCGCGGAGTGCAAACCGCACTTCTATCGGCCAGACAGAGCACATCTGGTAAAGGCCTCCCTCCCCTTTGAGCGCCTCAGCATGGACTTCAGAGGGCCCCTCCCCCCCCACTGACCGTAACGTGTACTTCCTCAACATCGTTGACGAGTACTCAAGATTCTCTTCGCCATCCCCTGCTCTGACATGACCTCTGCGACCGTCATCAAGGCCCTGCACAGTCTTTTCACCCTGTTCGGGTTTCCTGCCTACATCCAAAGTGAGCGACGAGTTGCGTCAGTTCCTGCTCAACAAAGGCATTGCCTCCAGCAGGACGACCAGCTATAAACCCCGGGGAAACAGACAGGTGGAGAGGGAGAACGTAACGGTCTGGAAGGCCGTCCTTCTGGCCCTACGCTCGAAAAGTCTCCCAGTCTCCCGCTGGCAGGAGGTCCTCCTCGATGCGCTCCACTCCATCCGGTCGCTCCTATGTACAGCCACTAACGAGACTCCTCATGAACGTATGTTTGCCTTCCCCAGGAAGTCCACCTCCGGGGTCTTGCTCCCGTCCTGGCTGGCAGTCCCAGGGCCCGTTCTTCTCCGGAAGCATGCGAGGAGCCAGAAAACCGACCGCCTTGTCGAGAAGGTCCTGCTCCTCCATGCAAACCCCCAATATGCCTGCGTGGCACACCAGGACGGGCGGTAGGTCACGGTCTCCCTTCGGGATTTGGCACCTGCAGGTTCCCTGGCGACCATCACCACCACGCCCCACCCTACACCGTCTTCCCCCACCCCTGCCCACCTCCCTCATGAGCTGACACCCACAGGCTCACCAGCGACAAGCGCCACCATCTCCGCCCATACACCGACCCCCCTCCCCCCTTCGCCGACTCAACATTTGGGTGAAGAAGAAGAAGACAGCACGCTCCCGGATGCGCAGGTCTCGACGCCGCCGCCCACACCACAGCCGGGACTGAGGTGATCACGGCGGAAGATCAAGGCCCCCGACAGACTTGACCTTTAAGACTACTTCACCCCCGCCGGACTCTTTTTTTAAACAGGAGGTGAATGTGGTAAACCACGTTATTGCATTATATGTATTGTATTGTATTGTGCATGCCTGGGCTTGTCCAGGCTGGCTCCACCTGTGGCTCCTCCCCTTGGGTTATGTATAAAGGTGGCAAGTCTCCACCTCCGACCCAGTTCGGGTCCAGAGGCAGGAGGCTTGCTGTTTAGTGTATTAAAGCCTCAGTTATGTTCATCACTCGTTGTTATTGATGGTGTATCAGTCCTTAAAGTCCTCAGTAACATATCCAGGAAGGCATCATTAAAGTGAATTCATTCTGCCTCCCAACTGCAGAATCCGTCAATTATCATCTTTGCAAAGCTTCTTTAAATAATGGAGTTGAAATCAACTCACACAGGCAGTCATTGTGCCTGCTCTGCATAATAGGTTGGGAAACCTGGAATTCCGATGCAAAAGCAATGGCTGGGTTAAAATGCTCCTGGCAAATGTGCTGCACTTACTTCAGATTTCCATCACACTATTGGAACCCTGCGCCCAGTTTCAGACAAACAAGCGGTTTGCCCATTTACAGGCTTACTTCAAAAACAGCGTCGGGCAGACCTTGGACGGCAATGGGCGGGGGGGTGGGTGAAGACCTCATCAATTCCAATTCCGACATGCCCATTTGTCAGTTGTTAAACAAAAGGCAGCGAGTTAAATTGCTCTCCCTTATGAGACAATTTGTGCCATTCCAATTTTAATACAGTGATGACAGATGATGCAATTAATTAGAAAATGAGAAATTATAAATGAACTCTATAAAGTCGGAATTATACAATGCCTATTATTATGTGACAAAAAATGATTTTAAAAATGCACTCTCTGGATAGGAGCATGGTTGTAAAAGGTGTTATTTATTTCCCTGCCTGTCATGCATGTCGTTTTGTGTATCAGGATGGCACTTCCTTTTGGTCTACAAGTAGATAGTTTCAGAAATACAAGACAACGCGATGGGGAGAGGGGTGGCAGTGAATGAAGTGACAGTTGTACATGTCAAAGCACAGTGGTCGCGATTCTCCACTCCCACGCCAGTTGGGAGAATCGCCTGGGCCGCCAAAATTTCCGGGGTCGCCGGTCCGACGCCCTCCCGCGATTCTCCCAAGCAGCGGGAACGGCCCGGTCGAGTTTCGCGGGCCGCAGGCCGGAGAATCGCCGGAGACACCAAAAAAGCCAATTCTCCGGCACCCCCGCGATTCTGAGGCCCAGATGGGCCGAGCGGCCAGGCCAAAACGGCGGGTTCCCCCCGGCGCCGTCCACACCTGGTTGCTGCAGTCGTGGGCGGTGCGTGAACGCTGGGGGGGCAGCCTGTGGGGGGGCGAGGGGGGATCCTGCACCGGGCTTCACCTGCAATGTGGGGTGGCCCGCGATCGGTGGCCACCGATCGTCGGGCCGTCCTCTCTGAAGGAGGACCTGCTTCCTTCCACGGCCCCGCAAGATCCGTCCCCCATCTTCTTGCGGGGCGGATTTGGACAGGACGGCAACCACGCATGCGTGGGTTGGCGCCAGCCAACCCACGCATGCGCGGATGACGTCCGTTATGCGGCGCCGGCCGCGTCATCTATGCGGTGCCGCTTTTACGCGGGCGACAAGGCCTGGCGCGGGTAGATGACACGGCCCCGATACTGGCCCATTGTCAGGGCCTGAATCGGTCGGGAGTGGGGCCGTTCCGCGTCGTCGTGAACCTCGATGGCGTTCACGACGGCGCGGCCAATTCGGCGTGGGAGTGAAGAATCCCGCCCAGTATCTATGAATGCAGCCACTTGGAAAAAAAAACTGCTGGTGGGATTTTGATCCGGGAGTGGGGATCTGGTGCGAATTCTTAAATGACACCACACCCACTTCTCCCAACTCTCACCTTCATCATGCTCACAGTAGGAGGGGGGATGGGACTGATTGAATTACATCATTGGGAGAGATGGCGGCAGAGCTGAAATGTCACTGGGCTAGTATTCCAGACGTCCAGCATGCTCTGGGAACATGGGGTGAAATCCTGTAACGGCAGCAGCTGGGGGGATTTGGATTTACTGAATAGATCTACAATATAAAGCTAGCCTCAGTAACCCGGACCGTCAACTATCATTCATTTTTGTGAAGATCCATCTGGCTCACTGCAGTCTTTCAGGGAAGGAAATCTAGCAACAAGACCCTTAACTAGCAAGCCATTCAGTTCAAGGGCAATTAGGAATGGGCAACAAGTATTGGCCTGGGCAGTGATGCCCAAATGCCAAGAAAGAAGAAGAAGAGAAAGTTATCAGGTATACCATCAGCTCTGCTTCAATTTCCCCTAACAGTATGATTCCAGTATGTGTAGCTTGCCAGAAATTATTCTGCCTGAAATTAAGGGCAAGAGGATGGCAATTGGTTCATTGCTATTGGAAAGCTGCAAATAATACTGTAATGTTCCAAAGTAGTCAAATCTGGCACCTTTAGTCTGAACCCCTGTCCCACCATATTTCCCACAATGCAACAACCTTTCAAGAATTTTGAGGTCAAAAGGTTGTGTGTTACTTAAAAGAAATGTACTATTAATGCCATCACTCAACTCTATACAGGGGATAATCCACTTCAGAAAATATGGCCTCCACATGTACTTTGTCAACCCACTTATGGTAGACAATATATTGTGCTAAGTGAATTGATTTAGTATCAAAGATTCTTTCAGGTTTAATGCGTTTTTACACATTAAAGATTGACCCTTTCACTCAGCATAGTGCCCAGAGTGCTCTAGTGTCCAGGGTAGCGGTGAGCTTTACAAGACCAGGAAAATTGAGTTAAGAATATACAAGCCACCTTTGCTCCTACTGCTGAATATTGATTCGCTGACTGTTGAAGTTGGCCGCCTCACTGACATTCATTTTGTTTACAGACTGTCTTCATCATGTCTGAAGGAGAAAGGTTCGACAGCAGAAAGGTGGGGAATGAAGGAGCAATACCAAGTGATCTAGTGCATGGATTGCAAAATAGTAGAATTCAAATAGATGCAATGCTTTGTCAATTCTACACATTTCCTCCATTTGCCAACATTAACAAAAATGAGCCAGCTTGCGTGTAAATCGAGGTTAACTGCTTATCACATATGTTGGCTTCAGAATTACTTTTAACAAAATTGAAGTAAATTAACCCGGCTGGAATCTTCAGTCATGTCATCAAATGGATGCATTGAGTCCGCAGAAAGGTCTAAGTATGAAAGCGGGGTTGATACAGACAGGATAATCAACTGAGCAGTAAGTACATATGTTGAACATAAAACATAAGAAACAGGGGCAGGAGGAGGCCATTAAGCCTGATTCACCATTCAGTAAGATCACAGCTGATCTGATGTGGCTTTAGCTCCACTCTTCTGCCTGCACCCCTGACCTTCGACGCCTTTGTAGATCGAAAATAATCTACTGAACTCAGCTGGAAAATATTCAATGAACCAGCCTCCGTTCCTCTCTGGGGAAGAGCATTCCAAAGACTATCAACCCTCTGAGAGAAATAGTTCTTCCTTATCTCAGTTTTAAATGGGAGACCCTGGGCTGGATTCTCCATCGGCGGGATCCTCTGTTTCACTGTCAGCGCACTCACGCCTGCGGATTTCCTGACAACGTGGGAGAATCCAGCTGCAGGCGAAGGCGTGCCGCACGAGAAAATGGGTGCGCTCCCTTTATTTTTAAATTGTGCCCCTAAGTTATAGTGCTCTCCACAAGGGGACATATCCTCCCATCTAGCCTGTCAAACCCCCTCTGAATCTTAGACGTTTAAATAAGATCTTATGTGTTTAAATAAGATCACTAACGTTCTTCTAAAGTCTAATGAATATCGGCCCAACCTGCTCAAATCATCATCATCCGACAACCTCTTCATCCCAAGAGTCAACCGAGTGGACCTTCTCTGATTCGTATAAGCATATTCCTCTTTAATATGGACACCAAATCTGCACATAATGCTTCAGATGTGGTCTTACAAATGCTCTGTACAGTTGCAGCAAGAGTTTTATATAAACTTTTATATGCATTTATTCTCCATCCCCCTTGCAATCAAGGTCTACATTCCATTTGATTTCCTAATTATTCGCTGAACCTGCATGCTAACTTTTTGTGATTCATGTGCAAGAATACTCTACTGCAGAATTTAAATAAATAATAATATTCTGCTTTTTGATTCTTCCTACCAGAGTAGACAACCTCACATTTTCCAACATTATACTCCATCTGCCAATGTTTTGCCTCCTCATCAATGTACCTTTGAAGACTCTGTAGCCTCCTAACAACTTGCTTTCCTACCATCTTTTGTATCAGCAGCAAATTTGGCTGCAATACAGTCAGCTCCTTCATTAAAGTCAGTAATATAAGAAGGTAAATATAGATGGTAAATAGTTGAAGACCCAACACTGATTTCTGTGATACTTCACTAATTACAGTTTGCTAAATTAAAAATGACTTTGCATTTCCTGCTAGCTAACCAATCCTCCATCTATGCCAAATTGTGATCCCCCCCCCCCCCCCCCCCCCCCAACACCATGAGATTTAGTCTTGTGCAGTAACCCTTTATGTAGTACCTTTTTTTAATGTAATTTGGAAATACAAATACACTGGGCGGGATTCTCCGAAATGGAGGCAGAGTGTTCGCGCCGTCGTGAACGCCGTCGAGGTTCACGACGGCGCGAAACGGCCCCTATCCTGACCGATTCAGGGCCCAATAATGGGCTAGGAGCGGCGCCGCGTCATTTACGCGTGCCAGGCCTTGGTTCCGCGTAAATGCGGCGCCGCATACATGACGCGGCTGGCGCCGCATAACTGGCGTCACCCGTCCCGCAAGAAGATGTCAGACGGATCTTGCGGGGCTGCGGAAGAAAGGAGGTCCTCCTTCAGAGAGGATGGCCCGACGATCATTGGGCACCGATCGCGGGCCACACCCCATTTCAGCCCCCCCCCGGTGCAGGATCCCCCCTCCCCCCTCCCCCAGGCTACCCCCCCCAGCATTCCTGCGCTGTTCCTGCTGGCAGCGACCAGGTGTGGACGGCGCCGGGGGTAACCCGCCGTTTTGGGCTGGCCGCTCGGCCCATCTGGGCCCGAGAATAGCAGGGGTGCCAGAGATTCGCCATTTTGGGTGTCTCGGGCGATTCTCCGGCCTGCGCCGCGCGGAACTCGACGGGGCCGTTCTCGCCGCTTGGGAGAATCGCAGGAGGGCGTCGGACCGGCGTCGCGGGAAAACTTGGCGACCCAGGCGATTCTCCCAACCGGCGCGGGAGCGGAGAATAGCGCCCACTATATCTACTGGTTCCTCTTCATCCACTCGCCCCCCTCAAAATTCCAATAATTTGTCAAACTCAATTTCCTTTTCATGAAACATATTGACTCTGCCTAGTTATGTTATAATTTTCTAAATGTCCTGCCTTAATAATGATTTCAAGAATTTTCCCTATGAAGGACATTCGGCAAACTGACCATTAGTTTACTGCTTTCTGCCTCCATCATTTCTCAAGTAGAGTTGTTACATTTGTAGTTTTCCCATCTGCTGCGACTTTCCAAAATCTAAGGAATTTTGGAAGATTACAAGGAATTTTGGAAGATTACAATCAATGCATGCACTATATCCGCAATCACTTATTTTAAGACCCAAAAGTTGCAGGTCATTCGGTCCAGGGGACTTCAGTCCCGTAAGTTTTCCTAATACTTTTTTTCTAGTGATTGTTTTAATGAAATATCTCCTTAAATGCTTGCCAGGTCCATCAGCATGACATCACAGGCTGTGCCACTGAACCCAAGGGATCTGCCGGATCAGCCCGCATCGCAGCTTGCAGCAGGGGGGAGGGGGGGCAGTTCAAGACCAAAAACCTGTGATTTTAAAACCTGCCAACAGGACAGGCATTAAAAAAGAACAATGAAACAGACCAGGATTTAGCAATTTTTTCCCCAACTGTCCTCATATCTTTGTAACTGCTTTAAGTTTGAGAGACTACATTTCTCACCCTCAAACTGAATGTGGAACTCATGTTATGATCACTCTTGCATACATGAAGACTTGTGTTCCCCACCCTTACAATGACAAAAGTGGGCAACGAAAAAGTGATCATTTTCTTTCATTGCATCGCTCTCTTGCCATGGCTTTCTTTCTTGCTACATATTTCTGGCACTTTGTATTTCCTAATTAGACCTTCACAATCAGCCCATTTCCAGTTCCCAGCATAATTTTCCTTCCCCACTCTATGACTGGTGAACAAGAAACCATGCCAACTATTCTATGGAACTTGCTCAATGCATTTCATTTTAATGATATTGCATATCAAATAGAATTCAATTCCTTTGAATGCAACACAATTACGAGTTTATAAATGAAAAATGATCCAATGTTTGAAAATAACTCAAATCTGAACTGTGCTTTATTCCAGAAATGTCAAACTATACTTCTTTTGTAGAATTAAGTGAATTTCATGAATTCAATTAACTGAACGCAAAACACAGAATTGTACATGCAAGTTAAAACATAAACATTTGAATGATAATTACTGCTTTGATTTTACATTCATTACTTCACCCATACTCCCTCTTATGAGCTCAAGAAAAATATTGATGCAATAGCAGTGGAGGACAAACTTACAAATCAAATCGGAGATTTTGCCGCTCTTCAAAGAAGTAGTCCAGAATGAATTTCCGTACAAAGTCTGGGTTTAAGGAATTGTTGATTACTTCTGTTCTTCCAAACTGCAAATAAAGTAGAGACTATGTTAGCTACCAGGCCCTTGTGAGACATATTGCAAAAGTAGTAGAGAAAATGAATATGGAAACTGGGTGGTTCAATGGGTACAACACTGCCGTTCAACTCAGACCAGGATTCAAATTCATTTCAGATTGCCTGCTGACTGTGACAGTCCTCATAAAATTGGGGTTTGACAGTTTTGATCCAGTTCTTCATAGCACAGCCCAAAATTCCTTTGAGCATAGACTACCCAGCAATCTCACACAGAGAAACCATGAGACTATTGCTGTTGGGAAATGACAAAATGTCACATTGGACATATTTCATGCAGAAATCCTCAAGTTGAATGACACTGGAAATGAAAAAGTCTGTGTTGTCAGCATGGTCCTTAACAGTAAGTGAAGGAATCTTGATGTTCTCTTCCCAATGTGGCCATTGGGGTAGAAGCAGAGGAACAGCTTCAGTGCAGCGCAATACAGGACCAAAAGGAAATTGTGAATAACACAATGTTCAGGACTAACTGGGTTTACAAAATATATATTTTTCTGCATGAAATGGCCGTTAAGCCAGGGTGTGATGTTAGGGTGTGTAGTATATGTCACTTCTAAAAGAACTTGTTCTGTTATGGTTTGCAAGTTAATAGTGGATTAAAAGCAAGGTGTTATCTAGTTTACATTTCATTTTCGAGCTCGACCTTTGTGCATGGGACTGGGGGTAGTGTATTGAGATGGATAGTGATGTACCATCAATTACCACGAGATGAGAATAGTGGAACAATCGAGGATTTATTGAACAAGATGTTGTGCCTCCTGTAGCTGGAACCAGAATGGCTGCAGCGCAGGAGAGCACACACATTTATACACCTCCTACTGGGCGGAGCCAGCAGGCAGGGATTCACTATTTTACCCTTAATATACGGACAGTGCCATAATACATACAATATACCACTAGTGGTGTTTACCACATTCAACCCCTGTTAAAGAAAGAGTCCAGCGGGGGTGACGGAAACATTACAAATTAAGTCTGTCAGGGGCTTTGACCCTCCTCTGTGATCGCCTAAGTCCTGGTGGTGATGTGGGCGCCGACCTGGCCACCTGCAACTCCGGGAGCGTGTTGTCTTCGTCTTCATCACCCCGAGTGGATCCAGTGGGAGGACGGATCCAGCTGGAGTGGGGGCTGCGGTGAGGTTCGCTGGAGGGAGGGTGAGTGGCGCAGGGATGAATGAGGCAATCAGGGGGGGGGGGGGGGGGGGTCAGGTCGGGGGTTGTGGGTGCGAGCCAGCGGATGCCAGGTCCCAGAGGGAGACGGTGTCTTGGTGCCCGTCGGGCTGTGCCACATAGGCGTACTGCGGGTTTGCATGTAGGAGGTGGACTTTCTCGACCAAGGGATCCGATTTATGGCTCCGCACATGCTTCCGGAGGAGGACGGGTCCAGGAACTGTCAGCCATGTTGGGAGCAAGACCCCTGAGGTGGACTTCCTGGGGAAGGCAAACACACGTTCATGAGGGGACTCATTAGTGGCGGTGTAGAGGAGCGACCGGATGGAGTGGAGCACGTCGGGGAGGACCTCTTGCCAGCGGGAGACCGGGAGATTTTTAGATCGCAGTGGCAGCAGGACGGCCTTCCAGACCGTCCCGTTCTCCCTCTCCACCTGCGAGTTTCCCTGGGGGTTGTAGCTGGTCGTCCTGCTCGAGGCAATGCCCTTGCTGAGCAGGAACTGCCGCAGCTCATCGCTCATGAAGGAGGATCCCCGATCGCTGTGGATGTAGGTGGGGAAACCGAACAGAGTGAAGATGCTGTGCAGGGCTTTAATTACCGTGGCAGAAGTCATGTCGGGGCATGGGATGGCGAAGGAAAACCGGACGTACTCATCAATAATGTTGAGGAAGTACACGTTGCGGTTGGTGGAGGGGAGGGGCCCTTTGAAGTCCATGCTGAGGCGTTCAAAGGGGCAGGACGCCTTCACCAGGTGTGCTCTATCTGGATGGTAGAAGTGCGGCTTGCACTCTGCGCAGACGTGGCAGTCTCTGGTGACGGTCCTGACCTCCTCAATGGAGTATGGCAGGTTGCGGCCTTGACAAAATGGAAGAACTGGGTGACCCCCGGGTGGCAGAAGTCATAGTGGAGAGCCTGGAATCGGTCTACCTGTGTGCTGGCACATGTACCGCAGGATAGGGCATCTGGGGGCTCATTGAGCTTCCCCGGGCGATACAAGATCTCATAGTTATAGGTGGGGTGCTCGATCCTCCACCTCAAGATCTTGTCATTTTTGATCTTGCCCCGCTGTTTATTATTAAACATGAAGGCAACCGACCGTTGGTCAGTGAGGAGAGTGAATCTCCTGCCGGCCAGGCAATGCCTCCAACGCCACATAGCTTCCACAATAGCTTGGGCCTCTTTCTCGACAGAGGAGTGCCGAATTTCGGAGGCATGAAGGGTGCGGGAAAAGAAAGCCACGGGCTGGCCCGCCTGGTTGAGGGTGGCGGCCAGAGCCACGTCTGATGCATCGCTCTCTTGGAAGGGGAGGGACCCGTCGACCGCGTGCATCATGGCCTTGGCGATGTCCTCCTTGCTGTGGTTGAAGGCCTGGCGGTCCTCAGCCGTCAGGGGAAAAGCTGTGGACCTGATGAGTGGGCGGGCCTTGTCCGCATAATTAGAGACCCACTGGGCGTAATATGAGAAAAAACCCATGCAACGTTTCAGGGCCTTGGGGGGGGGGCTAGGAGCGGCGCCGCGTCATTTACACGTGCCGGGCCTTGGCGCTGCATAAAAGTGGCGCCGCGTAAATGATGCGACCGGTGCCGCGTAAATGACGTCACCCGCGCATGCGCGGTTGTCGTCCACCCTGCGGCCGCCCCGCAAGCAGATGGCGGATCGATCTTGCGGGGCAGCGCAGGAAAGGAGGTCCTCCTTCAGAGAGGCTGGCCCGCTGATCGGTGGGCACCGATCGCGTGCCAGACCCCTTTTGAGCCGCCCCCTGGTGCAGGAACCCCCCTCGCCCCCCCCACCCAGTGTTCCCATGCTGTTCCCGCCAGCAGCGACCAGGTGTGGATGGCGCCGGCGGGAACCTGTCGTGTTGGGCAGGCCGCTCGGCCCATCCGGGCCAGAAAATCGCCGCTCGCCCATTACCAACGGTAAGTGCCGATTCTCCCAGCGGCCAGCCGTGATTCACGCCTCGCCGTTTTTTTTTGGGGGGGAGAGAATCGCGTGCGGGCGTCGGGACGGCATGGGGGACTCGCGCGGCGCCCGGGTGATTCTCCCACCCGGCGTGGGGGAGGGGGGGGGGGTAGAATTCCGCCCTGTATGTTTTCAGAAGGAATTTGATACAGGTCTTGGGGCTAAAGGGATCAAAGGATAGGGGGGGAGCAGGAACAGGTTACAGAGTTGGATAATCAGCCATGATCATAATGAATGGTAGAGCAGGCTCAAAGAGCCGAATAGTATACTCCTGCTCCCTTTTTTTAATGTCTATGTTTCTATGTTTCAAGCTTCAAAAAATCTCCCAGTTAATAACATACTTCATCAGAAGTTTTTTTAATTCAGCGAACTCTTGGTGACTCGGATTCTGTGGCAGTGCGATGGAGAACTGCAATCAGAGGTCTGATCATTTTCAGTATCAGCTCGGAGTATCAGTTCAAATGATTACCCAACTACAATGCAGCGGAAATGGCAATCATGCCTGAATGCTGGGAATCAGGCTTATTCCGCAAAATTCCACTTCCTAGCATAAAATATTCAGGAGTCACATTGAAAATTGCTATCAAAAAATGGCAACAACAGGATAAAGATGATAGGCTGCCATTCACACAGAGCTATGGATATGTAGGAGCAACACATTAAAATATAAACGGAAAAAGATGCAAAATGGAAGAAGGGAAATAAAGTAAAATTAGGGAACGGTTCCGTGTGACATTCATTTGAAAAAATACCCATAACCTTTCAGTATTTTAAGATTTTCATCACATTTGTAAAATTAGACGTCAATCGCAGCATAACTTCTATTAACCTTTGCGTACAATATATTATGAGCTGATTATTATAAGCTGGTTATTTATTTTGCATTGAGCACAGATTTAAGGCTTTAAATAGACTTTTTGTTCTCTAATGTTTAGAAGTTCAAATCCTGGAGGCAGGTATTCTTTAACAAAACAAAATTGAAGAATTGTGATCCAGAAGGAAAATTTAATGAAAAAAATGCAAGTGTTCATGAAATGTATTTTCTCGTTTACCGAGAGCCAAAGAACTATTTTATGTTGCGTTGGGTTCAGCGAAGTAAGAAGACATGATAAAATCGAATAAATGTATTTTCTTTCTCAGGATAAGGCGAGCGTCACTACGGTGTGTCGTGTGCAATGTGGAATATTAATCATTAGTTTACTGTCTTGGATTCTTTGGGCGGGAATCTCTGATCCTGAGGCTAAATGTTGACGCCGTCGTAAATGCTATCGCGTTTTACGACGCCGTCAACAGGCCCCAAGGATCAGGCCCCCAGGATCAGCGATCCTGCACCTCATAGGGGGCCAGCACGGCAGTGGAATGACTCACGTAGCTCCAGGTGCCGATACCAGCGGTACAGCCGATACAAACGGTCTGCGCATGCGCGCTGCGACCGGCGCGAATTCACGCATGCACGTTACGACCGGCGTGGAGAAGGCTAGTAGCAACATGGCGTAGAGCTACACGGACCCTGCATGGAGTAAAAGAGGCCCCAACCAGGAGAAGCCAGCCCACCGATCAGTAGGCCCTGATCGCAGGCCAGGCCACGGTGGAGCCCCCCCCTGGGGTCGGACCTCCCCTCCCCCCCCCACCAGGCCGGCCCACGCAGGATCAACGCCGAGGTCCCGCCGGGTAGGACCACATGTGAACAGCGCCGGCGGGACTCGGCTTATCTCGGCGGCCAGTCGGCCCATCCCACATGGAGAATCGCCGGGAGGCCCGCGTAGAGCGGCCCCCAACCGGCGCCGCGCCGATTCTCCGGTGACCGGAGAATTGGCGGACCGGCGTCGCTTAATTCGCGCGCCCCCCACCCCCAACGATTCTCCAACCTGCCCTTTATTTTTTAAAAAGGAAAGGAACAGCTAAAACTGCAAAGATACGGAGCTGAAATGTATGTGCCACTGGCAGTTGTTTTTCCCTCATTTGAGAAGGGGGGTGGGGCGGTGGTGTTGGTAAAATAGGGCAGGTGCTCATCTCACCACCTTTCCAAGATCATCCTCATAATGCAGCCAAAATCGACAGTCTGCCAGCCATATTTAAACGGATAATTAAGGATCAATTATCAGTTATCAAGCCCGATAATACAGAACCCATCCCAGAATATGGTTAGCATGGGCAGCAAGGTGGGAGCAGGGGCCTGATTGCTTTTAAAATTCGGAAATGTTTAAAGGGTGGGGCAAAAGGGGAGGCTTCGTTCCACAGGAATTGCTTTCACTGACCGCAGCGTGGCATCCCCTTAGACTGAACTACCTCTGGCCTCCCCTGCCCATTTCCTTCCTCCCCACTCCCTCTCTTCAACTGACCTAATTAAACCTACTCCAACCTCTTTAGTCTGCCCTGCGGCACAGAACAGATCGGCGCTATATTATTCCACCCACTATGTTTTAAAATGGTTGCAAGAGTCACTTGACCTGAAAATTGGCCATGTTACTAGTAACTTCTGGGAGCGGATTACCAGAGGACACGTCTAGGCAGTTCCTTGATGGACTTCACAGCTGCCAGGCTTCCTGATTCCAGAAATAAAGGACGAAGGAAATCCATTATGCAAGGCAGGACCCCCCCCACCCCACCCCATCGGTTTTATTGGAGCTTTGATATTGGCAGATCAAAACCGCTTGGCAAGAGTGAGTTCCGGGAAAAAGAGTTTGAAAAGCAGCGTCATAGGATCCACGTTGGAAAAAGATGGGTGACAGTTTAAAAGGGACTGTCTCCATAAAAGCCATCAGTTTATGTAGGCTGCAACACACCTCGAATTTTCAACATCACCAAGGAACATTAGAACATATATTTTCTATATTTCTTCTTCAGGACCTTACCTCTTATCAATTCCACTTCCTCTGCGCCACCCTGTAATATGTGCTGCACATTGCATACTAGTGTGTGCACATGGGGTTTGGGATGTGTTTCGGATGTGTTTCCCTTTTTAAAAAGTCTTGTACTTCATCTCTCCTTTTAAAACAATAAAATTAACTCCTTACTTGCTAACTCAAGAGATCCGGCTGGTTTATTGCTTCATATAACTTTATAGATAGCTCAGTTGGCTGGAGGGCTGGTTCGGGAAGCGGAACGATGCCAATGGCATGGGTTCAATTACCATACTGGCTGAGGTTCTTCATCAAGGCCCCACCTTCTCAACCTTGCCCCTCGCCTGGATTGTGGCAACCCACAGGTAAAGCCACCACCATTCAGCTCTCTCTCTCTCTCTCTCAATAGGGAAAAGCAGCCTATGGTCCTCTGGGATTGTGGCCACAATTACATAAAAATATTGAAAAAGACCAAATCTTCTAAAACTGTTATGACCGCGTGAGGAGGAGTGAACTGGCATGGACAGACCATTGGCTAGCTAACAGGAAACAGAGAGTAGGCATAAATAGATCATTTTCTGCTTGATAAGACGGAAAGAGTGATGTGCCACAGGGGTTAGTGCCGGGGCTTGAACTTTTGACAAATTCTGTGCAAATGACTTGGATGAGGGGATCAAAATATGATTGCTAATTTTGCTGATGATATAAAGATAGGTTGTGAACAGGGCATAAGGAGGATAAAAAGATAGATTGACAGGTTAAGTGAGTAGGCAAGTATCTGGAATATGTAATATCTTGTGGGGGAAATGTGAAATGGTCCATTGTGGCAGGAAGAATAAAAATGCACCGAGTGGGGTTCTGGGAGTCTTAATGCATGAATCACAAAAGGCTAGTACGCAGGTACAGAAAGTAATTAGTAAAGTCAAGAGAATGTTGTTTATTGTGAGGAGAATCAAATCCAAAAGTACAAACTGTTATGCTTCAGTTATACAGGGCTTTGGTGAAATCACATTTGGAGTACAGTTTATAGTGTTGTTATCCTTATTCAATGAAACATGTAAATTTGTCGGAAGCAGTTTAGAGAAGGGTTAGAACATAGAACATAGAACATAGAATAATACAGCACAGAACAGGCCCTTCAGCCCACGATGTTGTGCCGAACCTTTGTCCTAGATTAAGACTTAAGAGGTTAACAGCTAGAAAAGTAAGAGCGATAAAACATCAGGTAAGATCACTTAGCTAAAGAACTGGAAACATAACGTCTGTAATGCTTGCAAGGACAAGGACATTCCAGAGGAACGTTTTTGTCAGGAGGTAGAATTAAGTTATGTTTAAAATGTTTAGTAAACCCTGAAAGGTTGCAAAACCCATTTACTTCATCAAATTAAAGAAAAATTTGTAAATGAGGGATAATCAACCTAAAGGTCGCGGCATTGTGGAGATGGGTGGAACTTCGGGAGGCTGTCTGGTTGTATTTTAGGTGAGTGTTTGCTGGGAGAGTTCTTAGCTGCAGCTTGGAACTGGTGTGGGCAGTTTGCAACTCACAGAGAAGACAGCCAAAGTAAATAACAGTTAGATAGACCTGCACTGTAAGCAGAGTAAAATAAAATTACCTTGATCATTGGAATGTAGATGAGGATTAATCTCACGTTTGAATTTCATGAGAGAACAAAAGCTTGAAGACTGTCTATTTTGAAGCAGGAAAACTGCCGTCAAAATGAAATGAAATGAAATGAAAATCGCTTATTGTCACGAGTAGGCTTCAATGAAGTTACTGTGAAAAGCCCCTAGTCGCCACATTCCGGCGCCTGTTCGGGGAGGCTGGTACGGGAATTGAACCGTGCTGCTGGCCTGCCTTGATCTGCTTTAAAAGCCAGCGATTAGCCCATTGAGCTAAACCAGCCACAGATTTCCCATTTTGCTGGGGCGCAAGAAGGTCGCTTCCTTCCCTCTGGTCCCCCTGCCCTCGTTGTTGAACAGGCAGCAGCTGTCGTAGAGCTTGCAGCTCCAGCAGCCGATATGGCTCCCCGCACGTCCGGGTCAGAGGCCGCGCATGCACACGACGGCGGCCTCCAGCGGCCGCCCCGTGCTTCATGGTGGACTCAGCCCGCGGACCTGACCGTCAAAATAGTGACACGCGTCGGCCACTCGCGCGCCCGGGAGTGCCTGCACACATTGTCCCAGCCCTGAATTAAGTCCCGCCCCAGTAAACTGATACAGGTTGAGTATCCCTTATCCGAAATTCCAAAAACCGAAATCTCAAGTATTCAGCCCTCATGCAGTTATTTGCGCTCATGCACAAACACACACAACTATGTCTTTTGATTGTCCTTGAGGCGGAGATTTTCTAAAAGTTGCGGCCGATTTGGGTTGACTGGTTTCATGGATGTAGTCAGATGTAGATGATGTCGCAATTATTATGGGATATTGGTTCGCTGGTAGATTTCTATTAAGGTTGCTTTCAAATTCAGGTAATAAACTTGTGTCACTTGAAATCTCTCCTATAGTGTCTGCAACCTGGCCTGTTATACTTCACCCATTGTGTATTTCTCAGAGGTTTTGGATGTGTTTGTGGCAGCTATTGTTTCAATGTCCAGCGTTTTACATTTTACTGACTCTTCCTGAGGCAGTGATGAATTTTGAGGGCCTTTGAATTATGGGAAATGTCTTTCTCTTTACACTCCCGAGGGTGTCTTGTTTGCTTTTTCACCTACACCGTAGAAGTTTGCCTTGCATTTGTAAGTAGCTTGTTCAGTCTCAATTCAAACTATAGTCCAAATATGTGCAGGTTAGGTGGATTGGCCACACTAAATTGCCCTTTATTGGCCAGGGATGTGTAGGTTAGGTTAAGGGGTTATTGGGACAGGGCGGGCCAGTGGACTTGGGGATGTGAGGGTTGGTGCAGACTCGATGGGCGAAATAGCCTCCTTCTGCACTGTAGGGATTCTACGATTCTATGATCACAAGAAATGAAATGAGATTCACTCTCATTACAAGGTACGAAAAAAATACAAAACAGAAACATATTCACTCGCATTTACTCTCTACTCAAATTGCAACTGTTCTTTCTGTGGTGATGCCCAGATGATCCTAAACTGTGTTAGGTCCTGGATAACATGTTCTTACATTGGTTTTCCCTTATTGGTGGTTGGTTGCAAATAATGGGCGGGATTCCCTCACCCCGGGGCCGGGCCAGAGAACCGCCGGGACTGGCGTGAATCGCGCCACGTCGCCGGTCCACTGATATTTCCGGAGAGTGGAGAACCGGCATCACTGGCGTCGGTGCGGTCGGTGCGCCGCCGGTCGGGGGCCGCTCTACTCGCCGCCACCCCCCCCCCCCCCACCCCCCCCACCCCCCCACCCCCCCCACCCCCCCACCCCCCCACCCCCCCCCCCCCCCCCGGCGATTCTTAGTCTGGGATGGGCCAAGCGGCCACGCTAAAAAAGCCGAGTCCCGCTGGCGGCATCCACACCTGCTCTTAGCCGGCGGGACCTTCGGCATGGATGCATCTGGGGGTGGCCTGGTGGGGAGGGGGGCAAGGGGGGAGGGGGAGGGGGCCGACCCCAGGGGGGGGGGCTTCCGCTGTGGCCTGGCCCGCGATCGGGGCCTACCGATCGGCGGGCCGGCCTCTCAGGCTGGGGGCCTCTTTTGTTCTGCGCCGGCCCCTGTAGCCCTACGCCATGTTGTGTCGGGGCCGGCGCGGAGAAGGGACCCACTGCGCTTGCGCAGCAATCACGCCGGGCCCACTGCACATGCGCAGGCCCGCGGCACCCATCTGACGCCGGGGATCGACAGCTGGAGCGGCGTGGGTCGCTCCAGTGCCACGCTGGACCCTGTAGGGTCAGAATTACTGCTCCTGAGGCCATGTTGATGCCGTCAAGAAATGCAACGGCATTTAATACGGCGTCAACACTTAGCCTCAGGATCAGAGAATCCCGCCCAGCTTGTCATCATTTGAAAAGATCAGGCTGGCATCTGAATTCTGGAGTAAATTTTTTTTTTGGCAGGCAGGATAGATAAATTTGTCAGTACCCCTGTGTCTGTTCCTTGCTGTAACTCCAGATTAAGTATAGTCCAAGGGGTTTGGATGGTTTACCCAGCTGTTAGTTGACAGACTGCTGTTAAGAGCCAAGCTGCTCTTGATTAGCTGCAGGGGTATTCTGTACTTCTCACTGGCCCTGCCTTCATGTTGTTTAGCACAGAGGCTTTTAACATGCAAATTTTTTTCATTGCTTGTCTGATCTGCTTCGATCTTTTTTAACCCCTGGCTGTCCACCTGTGAAATTATTAGCTTCAACCCAGAAACAAAGCTGATTTTCAGGCCGGTTAGTGGGCTGGAGTTGGATTTTTTGCCCCTGTAGGAATTTCTGGTTGCGTATCTCGCACTTCACTTACGGTGAATTGGAAAACTTGCCGTGCTTCACCTTGTTAATCAGTGGTAACTCTGCACAAATCTCTCTGCTAATCCCCTTCAGACCTCCACAAGTGTTGACTACTTGGGGTATGTTCTCCTCTTTTCTTTTGGGAATTGGCATATGCCTAACCTGTTCCATGGTTCCATGCCCCTGGGACACTACTGTCCTCAAGTGGATGCTCACCATCTGCTGCACTCCCCAGTTCCTCTTCAACTCAGTGGGGCATCACCCGCACTCATGATCTATTTGGAAACTTGCTGGTCACCATTTAAATCTGACATGAAAGTGTCTGCTAAACACATCACTGGCTCCCTTTCTTCATCCTTTTTAAACTATTACAGACCAGTCATGGACCTCTTTTACTGCTGCTGGCCTGACTTCAGCCCTACTAAATTCAAATGGCTGTTTCTTAGCTACCTAGACTCCCACAAATTCTATTCTGACTGGTTTTACTTCTACTGGTGAAGACTCAGCCTTTTTTTATTTATGGTCCAGTACCTCTTCCATAGTTACTGCAAATCTCAGGTTCTATTGCTGCCTGTCGGACATCCCAACCTCTCTCGGTTCCCTGTACTCTGTCAGATACACGTTGGCTTTCTCCAGTCATTTTTAGCCTCTCTAGTCTGTCCCACACCTGGCGGGAATACTATTCTTCTTAATAATAATAATAATCTTGATTGTCACAAGTAGGCTTACATTTACACTGCAATGAAGTTACTGTGAAAAACCCCTAGCCATCACATTCCGGCGCCTGTTTGGGTACACAGTGGGAGAATTCAGAATATCAAATCCACCTGACAGCACGTCTTTCGGGACTGTGGGAGGGAACCGGAGCACCCTGAGAAAGTCCCATGCAGACACAGGGAGAATGTGTAGACTCCACACAGGCAGTGACCCAAGACGGGAATCGAGCCTGTTTTGTTATGCTCTTGACGTAGCATAAGCTGCTTCCTTGATGTGCACTCTGACAAAGGAAGGTTCAGACTTGGAGATAGCTTTAACACATTTATTAAACTGTTAACAATTCTCCTACTTGGATTCGACTCTCCTGTTAATCCTGCTATAGCTACTCAGACTAACTAACCGGTCTGCTGCAATCCACGTGGTGGGTGTGATGTGTTTCAATCAACCTTGTCTGTACTCACTAAGTGTCTCCACTGGAAAGAGAAAGATCATGTGTGCTGTGTCCTTTTATATGGGTAGCGTCCTTGTGGTAGTGTTACCTCTGTGTGTGTGTCTTGACTGCCCATTGTTCGTGTCCTATCTTACTGACCTATTGGTTGAATGTCTGTGTGTCATGATGTCTCTGGTGTTCCCTCTAGTGTTTATCTAGTCTAAGTGTATTTACCTTAACCCATTGTGTATTTACAGTGATGCATATCACCCCACCCCCCGCTTTCTTCGTGTTACATATTTCCTGTACAGTGTTAAAGAAAATTGAACAAAAACAGGTAGATAAGTGATGCTATATACAAGTTATGATGACTATGCAATATTATACAAGACCAAATATTAATTGTGATGACTTTGAAGATAAGACAATACAAAATAAAAGTTATGAGTCCAAAGTTCATGAATTTATATGGTCTGGTATGGAAGTGTTAATGGTGACGTTGTCATTCCCTTGTGAACGCCGTCAGTGTCCTGGTGTTTGGTCATCAGGAGGTGTTCAAGTGTTCAAATCACTTCATTGACTGATTTGGACTCTTTCTTTCGATGCTTATGGTGCAAACG
The DNA here is from genome assembly GCF_047496885.1 of Scyliorhinus torazame. NCBI lineage: Eukaryota > Metazoa > Chordata > Chondrichthyes > Carcharhiniformes > Scyliorhinidae > Scyliorhinus > Scyliorhinus torazame. The sequence continues at coordinate 35,420,474 of NC_092723.1, forward strand.
TGAATTGGTAAGATGCAGCGCCCTGCCATGGTATGTCATTGTACTGAGCTGAGCAGTAACAGTGTCCCGCATTTGCAGAGATTTACCACGTCGTACCAGTCCATTGTTGTTTTTGTCGTGCTTGTGTTGACGTTGTTGCCTTTGGTACACTTCTTGTTATTGTCTTTGATGTTGTTGTTGTGGTTGGTTTTGTTGCCATGATTGTTGCGCTCAAGGACCACACTCTGTGGATAATACGAGTCCTTCACAGTTACTCGTGTCAGCGTCCTTTGTGGCATCTGCTGTTTCCTTGAACGTGCCGTCACTGAGTTTGCGGCGCTCCCTGTCTGAAGTCATGTCCGGCTTACTTGAATCAGCTTTGGCTTGTCGATGCTCCCCGTCTGGAGTCTGGTCTGTTTTACCTGAGTCAGCTGATGTTTCTTGATGCTCCCCGTCCGGAGTCATTTCAGGTTCACTTGCATCTTCTGAGGTTTCTTGATGCTCCACGACTGGAGTCAAAACATTCAGGAATGCATTTGCTTGTGGAGAGGCTCGAGCGGATGAGGTTTGAAGTAACGTGGTGTCACCGGAGTCACCAGTAGTCTCACTGTGATTGTCGAGTGCCTCTGTACATTCTAGCTGAGGTCTGTCACGTTGCACATCTGGGACGTCATTCTCCGACCCCCCCGCCGGGTCGGAGAATGGCCGTTGGCCGCCGTGAATCCCGCCCCCGCCGATGTCTCCGCTCCCGGAGATTGGGCGGGGGCGGGAATCCGGCCGCGCCGGTTGGCGGGACCCCCCGCTGGATTCTCCGGCCCGGATGGGCTGAAGTCCCGCCCAGAAATTGCCTGTCCCGCCGGCGTAAATCAAACCTGGTATTTACCGGCGGGACCAGGTGGCGTGGGCGGGCTCCGGGGTCCTGGGGGGGGGGGCGCGGGGCGATCTGACCCCGGGGGGTGCCCCCACGGTGGCCTGGCCCGCGATCGGGGCCCACCGATCCGCGGGCGGGCCTGTGCCGTGGGGGCACTCTTTCCCTTCCGTTTCCGCCACGGCCTCCACCATGGCGGAGGCGGAAGAGACTCTCCCAACTGCGCATGCGCGGGAAACTGACAGCGGCCGCTGGCGCTCCCGCGCATGCGCCGCATTTCCACGCCAGCTGGCGGGGAAACAAACGTCATTTCCGCCAGCTGGCGGGGCGGAAATCCCTCCGGCGTCGGCCTAGTCCCTCCCCTCAATGTTGGGGCTAGGCCGCCAAAGATGCGGAGCATTCCGCACCTTTGGCCGGCGCGATGCCCGTCTGATTGGCGCCGGCTTTGGCGCCAGTCGGCGGACATCCCGCCGTTGGGGGAGAATTTCGCCCCTGGTATGGGAAGTTGGGTGCTGTCGTCACTCGTCGCACATACAGTGGGTAGAGCCTCAGTGTCTTCTTACTTTGCACTTAAGCGTGGCAGACTGTCATAGTCTGCTGCTGTTCACTTGAGCGTGGCAGACTGTCATAGTCTTTCTGTTGTTCACTTGAGCGTGGCAGACTTGCATCGTCTGCTGCTGGTTGCTCAGAGGAGGTTGCTAGACCCTCATGGCCTTGTTCATGCAAGGACTGCACTCTGGAGTCGTGTGTTTCTTCCATCGTGGAGTTCGTCCACGAGCTCGCTGTGGAGGCTTGTGTCACTCCCTCTGTGGAGTCTTGCAGCATTCCTTGTGTGGAATCGTGCACTGGTCTCGCTGTGGAGACTGTCATCATTTCTTGTTCATGCAAGGACTGCGCTCTGGAGTCTTGCATTGCTTCTATCGTGGAGGCTGTCCACGAGCTCGCTGTGGAGGCTTGTGTCAATGGAGTCACTTCTTGTTCATGCAAGGACTGCGCTCTGGAGTCTTGCATTGCTTCTATCGTGGAGGCTGTCCACGAGCTCGCTGTGGAGGCTTGTGTCAATGGAGTCACTTCTTGTTCATGCAAGGACTGCGCTCTGGAGTCTTGCATTGCTTCTGTTGTGGAGTCTGTCCACGAGCTCGCTCTGGAGGCTTGTGTCAATGGAGTCACTTCTGGTTCATGCAAGGACTGCGCTCTGGAGTCTTGCGTTGCTTCTCTCGGGAATGTCTGTCCACGAGCCCCCTGTGGAGGCTTGCATCACTGGAGTCACTTTCTGTGTGGAGACGTGCAGTTGCCTCGCTGTGGAGTCTTTCATCGCTTTGTGTGTGGAGGCTGGGACCCTTCGTGGTGCGTGGACCACTCTGTGCGTGGAGTCGGGAACTCTTAGCAGTGCATGGACCACTCTCTGTGTGGCAGCAGGCCACTCTCTGTGGACTTGTACCGCTCTCTGTCTCTTGGCGTCAGGCCTCAGCATAATCCTGCACTCACGAGTCGTGATGTCATATATGCTGGGCTGAAGATTCCCCAATCCGAAGAACTCATCGTCGGAGTCTTCAATGTATAACAGTCTAGTTGAGGTTTGGGTTTGGTACTGGGGTAGCCACCTACCAAGACAAAATCTTCGTCTGAGTCGTTGTCTTCCAAGACCAGATCATCTTCTAGGGCGGTGCTTACTGCATGTTGCAGGGTTCTGCAGAGGTTGCTTTCAGCTACTGGTCTAATTTCAGGCACTGTGCTGTTGTTCCAGGTGAAAGAATCGGGTTTTACGGCTTTAAAACATTTTTTTTGTGTTTTGGGACATTTCCCCTTTAAGTGGGCGTGGTCCAGGGCCTCTGACGTCACAGAGCTTGTGACGTAGAGCGTAGGAAGCGATTGCACATGCGCAGATCGCTGTTCCTTTACTTTGGGCCTTTTTCGCAATTGCGCATTCGCGGCTCCTAGCGCATGCGCAAACGAACCTTCCCGTTCTGTGTGCTCTTCACGCAACTGCGCATGTGCGGCACTTTTTTCAAGATGGCTGCAAATCAAAACTGCCGTTTTCTGCAGGCCTACCTTCGCCTTGTGGTCAGGACCATTTTTTCTTGTATCTTCCTCGCAGAATTCTTGGAATTTGTCCAGGACTGCTGGAAGTTGCTCTCATTTTGCCCCTTTGAGTATTTGAAGGTCTGGAAGATTTCAGCTGTTCTTGGACCCGCGATGGTAAGTAGAAGCTTTATTTTCTCTGCATCCACCACGCCATCTAGGTCGGATGCTACCAGGTAGATCTCAAATCTCTGCCTGAACGCACGCCAGTTTGCACTGAGATTGCTGTGGTACCTGAGCTGCTGTGGAACCGGATTCTCGAACATCATGCCTGGGTGCTGTTGCTGGTTGTCACAAATTTGTTGAGTTGTGCTCTAGGGATTCAACAGGTCACTCCTTGGTACCATGTTTTGTTATGCTCTTGACGTAGCATAAGCTGCTTCCTTGATGTGCACTCTGACAAAGGAAGGTTCAGACTTGGAGATAGCTTTAACACATTTATTAAACTGTTAACAATTCTCCTACTTGGATTCGACACTCCTGTTAATCCTGCTATAGCTACTCAGACTAACTAACCGGTCTGCTGCAATCCACGTGGTGGGTGTGATGTGTTTCAATCAACCTTGTCTGTACTCACTAAGTGTCTCCACTGAAAAGAGAAAGATCATGTGTGCTGTGTCCTTTTATATGGGTAGTGTCCTTGTGGTAGTGTCACCTCTGTGTGTGGCTTGACTGTCCTTTGGTCATGACCTATCTTACTGACATATTGGTTGAATGTCTGTGTGTCATGATGTCTCTGGTGCTCCCTCAAGTGTTTATCTAGTCTAAGTGTATTTACATTAACCCCTTGTGTATTTACAGTGATGCATATCACCACAGAGCCTGGGACCCTGGAGCTGTGAAGCAACAGTGCTACCGTGCTACCAGGTTGCTCTCCAGACTGCTTCGGCAGCCTCCATCTCCCTTGATCGCCCTTTCTTGCTGTCCTCTTTGGGACCCTCTCCTTCCATTCTGTCTCTCTTTCCCTTTTCTGCCCATCTCTCTTCCCTTTCCTCAAATTCCAGTTCCAATTTGCACTGCTCCAATCTTAATTGTTCTGCCGCTAATGTATCTGTTTCGGGATTCTCAATTTCCAGCTCACCAGCCACTCGCCTCAAAATTTCTGTTTCTCTGGCTTTCAGGTAGAACTCCACCTCTAAGTGCCTTGCTACACCTTTTAATTCTTACAAGGACAGTGTCCAAACTCCTCACTAGTTATCTCACATTGCTCTATTAAAGCATTGACCTACAATATGGACATTTTAGCCCTTTGATATTATTATAGTAATTTAGGGTTGTCGACCCAAGGAGACCTTCTGCAGTTTTTAAATTTCTTTTGAAGAAGCAATTGATTTTCCCCACTCCATTTCTTCTCTGTCAGTGGGGAAAAATCCCAGATGAGACTCCAATTTTGTTGTGACCAGGTGAGGAGGGCTCCACTCTATTCAATCTCCTTGGTTGCTGACAACAAAGGTTGAACGTTCTTTTTCACGATGAAAGACCTTTCCCAAATCAGAATGTATTTACCTGTCCATGCGGTGAACAATAACGAGCCAATCAAACAAGACTATCTTGAGTTAAAGAATGACTAACACGAACTATTGTAGTAATGACTACAGCGACTATTACAAATATAAAGTTCAGAAGACTATGCTTTGGGAATACCTTTAATTTAAGATAAAATGAAAGGTGCCATGTGACCTAATCTGAAGTCTGTGTAGGCCATGCAGTATTCCTCATTGATATTATTGAGGATAGTGTAGCAGCCTCTGGCACTGCCTGCCCTGGGAAAATTGACTTAAGTATTGTGCAGTGTGGTATGCAAATTCCTACCTCCAGGTGTTTACAATGCACTGCTCAAACCACCGCTGTGTTCAGCCCTAGTTTCAATGTTACAAAATGATATGCAAACCTCCATAGGATTCATGAAGGGATCAAGATTTGAAGATCAAAGCAGCTCGAACACTATAATCTTAAAAAAAAGTAGGTTAAAAGGAGGATGGTGGGTTCTCAACGAGGTATATTAAATTTGAAATGACAAACAGAGGTGTACAGACCATATAGGAAATTAAGAGATATCCTAAATGCCCCAAATGAATGGTTCCATGCTGCGGTGTTACAAGTGCTCGCTTTTTCCCCCACTCAGAAACTTACACAATCTGGCAACCTTTTGGGAGACGCACTCTGTCTCTGGATGTAAATACAGTGAATCACAAACACCATTTCAAATTAAGTTAAGAAAGTAGGCCTCAAAACCTTTCTGATAGATTTTAAAAATTAAAACGATGGGCAGAAATTTCTGGCCCTTTCCTCCGGCGGGATCTTCTGGCGTCGCCAAAGATGAGCTCCCCCACCCCACCCCTCACCCCGCATCAGGGGCGAAATTCTCCCCAAACGGCGCAATGTCCGCCGACTGGCGCCCAAAACGGCGCCAATCAGACGGGCATCGCGCCGCCCCAAAGGTGCGGAATGCTCCGCTTCTTTGGGGGCCGAGCCCCAACATTGAGGGGCTAGGCCGACGTCGGAGGGATTTCCGCCCCGCCAGCTGGTGGAAACGGCCTTTGTCGCCCCGCCAGCTGGCGCGGAAATGCCAGCGGGGCGGCGCATGCGCGGGAGCGTCAGCGGCCGCTGACAGTTTCCCGCGCATGCGCAGTGGAGGGAGTCTCTTCCGCCTCCGCCATGGTGGAGACCGTGGCGGAGGCGGAAGGAAAAGAGTGCCCCCATGGCACAGGCCCGCCCGCGGATCGGTGGGCCCCGATCGCGGGCCAGGCCACCGCCAACCGGCGCGGCCCGATTCCCGCCCCCGCCGAATATCCGGTACCGGAGACTTCGGCAACCGGCGGGGGTGGGATTCACAGCAGCCCCCGGCGATTCTCCAACCCGGCGGCGGGTCGGAGAATGACGCCCCGGGGCGAAATTCTCCCCAAACGGCGCGATGTCCGCCGACTGGCGCCCAAAACGGCGCCAGTCAGACGGGCATCGCGCCGCCCCAAAGGTGCGGAATGCTCTGCATCTTTGGGGGCCGAGCCCCAACATTGAGGGGCTAGGCCGATGCCGGAGGAATTTCCGCCCCGCCAGCTGGCGCGGAAATGACATGTCAGGGCGGCGCATGCGCGGGAGCGTCAGCGGCCGCTGAAAGTTTCCCGCGCATGCGCAGTGGAGGGAGTCTCTTCCGCCTCCGCCATGGTGGAGACCGTGGCGGAGGCGGAAGGGAAAGAGTTCCCCCACGGCACAGGCCCGCCAGCAGATCGGTGGGCCCTGATCGCGGGCCAGGCCACCGTGGGGGCACCTCCCTGGGTCAGATTGCCCTGCGCCCCCCCCAGGACCCCGGAGCCCGCCCACGCCGCCTTGACCCGCCAGTAAATAGGTACTTTAATTTACGCCGGCGGGACAGGCAGTTTATCGGCGGGACTTCGGCCCATCCGGGCCGGAGAATCGAGCAGGGGGGCCCGCCAACCGGCGCGGCCCGATTACCGCCCCCACCCAATCTCCGGTGCCGGAGACTTCGGCAACCGGCGGGGGCGGGATTCACGGCAGCCCCCGGTGATTCTCCAACCCGGCGGGGGGTCGGAGAATGACGCCCCTGGTCTTTGACTTTACTTACGAATATGCAGACAGCTGAATTTTGCAACTTCCAGAGATGAAGAATCCGAGTCGTTGATCATTTCTCACAATCCCAAGCTTTGAAATACTGGTTAATGTTTTGGGCTATATCACAATGCATTTTTTAAAAATGTACTTATGTCTTTCATAGATATTGGGAAGCTTAATGTTGACTACCTGAAGAAATCAATCCTTTAACAATGTTAAGTGTTCCATTTGCAATTTATGTTTTATTCCCACAAGTTATATCCAATAGCTTTTAGTCAAGTGATTTTGAGCAGAGTGCAACGCCAACAGCTAAAAGGATTACTGTCTGTATGACAGGCACTGGAACAAGCTGGAATCAGGTGCATTTATAATTACACAAGATTAAGTGCTAAGTCCCATCAATTATACAGTTACTAATTATATGTCATCAGTTACTTCTAGTGTTTGAATTAATAGCTGGACTTGAAACTGTTCAAATCTCACCAATTAGTGTCATTGAAGTTCTCAGTATATTGCATGGACTTTAAGTATGATTGGATGTAAAATGTTAATGATCTGTATTTTGTGAAAGAATCATATTTATTAATTCAGTCATATGTTACAAATTTTAATAAAGAATCAGTTTAGAACATTGTGTGGGTTGGTGTCAGTGATTTGGGTCAAACTCCTGTTACCTGATTAGGTGTGGGACATATAAACATTTCCCTTTCTGGAATGAGTAACACTACACTGCAGTTTTCTACTATTTCATTCAGTAATGGGAAACAGGGGAGATTTGAATATTCTGAAGCACAGGGAAGATGGGACCCTGAAGTCTGGGATTCCTAACATACCGTGGAGATTTAACTGCATGTCTAATGCCTGGAAGTCGGCCCGGTTGATTGACCTGACTTCCAGTCGAGGGGGAATACGCTGGGGAAGACTTATTACAATCCTGTACCAGACCGCAATAATTACTAGGATCCTGGACCGAAACCCCAATATTTATTTAATTTGTAGGACTGTGAGGAAAGGATACTAAAACAAACATCATTACAGGATTAAAATAACTTTAACCGTATACAATAAAACAGCTTACAATTATTCATTAAACAATGCTTAACAATACAATGAACCAATAAACCCGAACTGCTATCTTTTATCTCCATTCAAGCAAAACCGATTTCAGGTCAAAATCCACTTTTAAATACAGTTCACAGACCCTGGAATATTTGCTGAGTGGAGATCCTTTTAAAAAGACTGACTGGAGAGAGAGAAAGCTGATCAGGAAACAGCCTGCAGATTATTGCCTGGCTCAAGAGTACTGTTTAGCCTGTCAGACTTCAAAAAACTGCTCCTGTCCTGTTCACAGGCAAATCTTTAACTCATTGTTTTGAGAGAAACCACAGACAGATCCGAATTCACTGTTTTGAGAGCAGTTGTTGGTCTGTCCACAGGCAAATCTTTAACTGAATTTCAAAATGAATATTCAACACAGGATTACTTCAATATCTGGTTCCTCCCACTAACTACATTATCTTCCAAGGGAAAACACAATTTCTCTAATTATCTACTCCCCAGGGAACATAATTTATATAAACAAATTTTTATTAGCCCTATGTTTACGATGTTTAAATTGCACCTCTGAATCCATAAGCCTACTACCTATCAAACCAGGATGATTTTAAAATAGATTTATTGAATATTTTATTATATACAAAATAATATAAAGTTATCAATTCAAGTTACAATGACAAAGAATATGATAAACAATCGAAATCACAAATTAACTTAACCCACCAGCATTAAACTAAACCCCTGAACAACTGGCGGTGACTAGCTCTTAAATCAATTGTTGCCATCTGAAGATAGAACTCTTCTACTACGACCCCCTAATGGGGTACTTGACCTTTTCCAAATTCAGGAACGACATGGTCATCCAACCAAGCCGAGACACTGTGCAGAGTAGGAGACTTCCAGTGAGGCAAAACTCATCTCTGGGCTATTAAATAGGCAAAGGAGAGGACATCCACCTTCACCCCCGGCAGAAGCATCGGCGAGTCGGTTACCCCGAAAATGGCCACTGGCGTACATGGCTCCAAATATCTCTGACATGGTGTTGAAGAAAGAGTCCTCCCCCCCTCCCCTCCAAGAGAACAATATTCACACTTGTCTTCCACCCCAGAGAGAAATCTGCTCATCCTCACCCTGGTTAGATGAGCCCTGTGCATCACCTTGAACTGGATCAGATCAAGAGGACATGGAGTTCATCTTGGCAAGAGCCTGGCTCCAGACCTCATCATCCAAAATAGGACCAAATTCATCCTCGCATTTCACCTTCATCTCGAATCAACAAGAGCTGACTCCGCTAATAGGAGTATATGCACAAAATAATCTCCCCACCAGACTCGACCAAAGACAAAATCCTCTTCAGCAAGGAGGAGGGTGATGCCAAGAGGAAAGAGAAGCCTTACGTGAAAAATCAGGGCCGGGATTCTCTGACCCTGCACCAGGTCGGAGAATCCCCGGGGGGGAGGCGTGAATCTCGCCCCGCCACCCCGACGCCGGCTGCCCTATTCTCCGGCGCCGTTTTTCGGGGGCCGGCAGGATTCTCGCCACGCCGGTCGGGGGCCATTGACAGCAGCCCCCCCCCAGTGATTCTCTGGGCCCCGATGGGCCGAAATGGCCGTAAAGTTATGCCCAGTCCCCCAGCATGAATTACTCACCTCACACACGGCGGGACCTGGCAGGTAAGTGTGCAGAGGCGGTCCTGTGGGGGGGGGGGGGGGGCCATGGTGGCCGAGCCCGCGATCGGGGTCGACCGATCTGCGGGAAGGCTGGTTGCGTGGGGGGCCTACTTTCCTCTGCGCCGGGCCCCTGTATGGCTCCGCCACATTGTCCGGGGGCCGGCGCGGAGAAGGGAACCCCCGCGCATGCGCGGAAATATGCCGGCCATTCCGCGCATGCGTGAACTCGCGCCGGCCCTTTGGCGCCGGCTGGAGCTGCGGGGACGAATCTGGCGGCAACCTAGCTCCCTAGAAAGGTGAGAATTCCTCACTTTCAGGGGCCATTGATGCCGGAGTCGTTGGCGCTGGTTTTCCCATCGGCGTGGGGACATTACCCCATTTTTAGAGAATCCCACCCCATGAATCTGGAAGTATCGAAACAGATTTCTCCAACAGCTCCTTAAATCCAGCAAATCTTCCCTCCATGAATAAGTCCCCAAATCCTTTCAAAGCCTACCTCTCTCCATGATCTAAACGTCGAGTCGAGACCCGATGGCAAAACGAGGTGAGTATTGTAGATAGGGACCAGCTAAGATATGGAACTAAGTTTAAAATGATTAGGCTAGAACCCTTACAGGAACTCACCTCTATTTGTCCCCATATGGAACCCAGATCACTAAAACATCTCAGTGCCTTCTCTATGTTAGCTGGCCAATGGTAAAATAATAAATTGGGTGAAACCAAACCTCCTGATTGCCTATCTCTCTGGCGGAATATCCTATGGAACCTTGGGGTCTTACCCGCCCAAATAAATAAGGACATTAACTTCTTAATTTTGACAAAGAAGTACTTGGGGAGAAAAGTGGAGAGACATTGAAAAAGAAATAACAATCTCGGGAGTACATTCATCTTAATAGTCTGGACCCTGCCCGCCAAGGACAGGGGAGGTTACCCCACTTCTGTAAGTCAGGTAACCAAATCAAGACCCAAACTCGTATAATTCAATTTATGAAGCGAGGCCCAATCATGGGCCACTCGGAGTCCGCGATATCGAAAGCAAGAACTGGCAAGACGAAAAGGTAACATCCTCAGATGGGCTCCCCTTCCCCCAGGGGGGGAGGGGTTAACCGAGAAATATTCACAATTATTCAGATTCAACTTGTACTCTTGAGGGGAGCTAAAGCTCCCAAGCAGCTTCATTCCATAGTGGATACTGGGTCCGTAATATACAGAATTAGGTCAACCGCATAGAAGGACACCCTATGCTCCACCCCGCCCCGATTTATCCCCTCCACTTACTGGAAGATCTAAGCATGATGGCAAGTGGTTCTATTGCCGGAGCAAATAGGAATGGAGACAATGGTCATCCCTGCCTTGTGCCCCTAAAGAGCAGAAAGTAGTTTGAATTCAAAGCATTTGTGCAAACACTGGCAGTGGGGGCCCTATACAATAAACAAATCCAGGATAAAAACTTTTGTCCAAATTAAAACCTCCCAAGAATCTCAAAGAGATATCCCCACTCCACCCTATCAAATGCCTTTCAGCATCTAGGGAAACAATCACCTCCCGTTCAGGCACCGAAGAGGGGGAAGAGGACAACATTTAATCAATGATGTTTCATGGCCATGATTGCCTAACCTTGAAGAAGCCGGTCTGATCTTCCGACATCACCTCTGGGAGGCAGGGCTCCATGCACTTTTGCAAGTAACTTAGCGTCCGCATTTAAAAGCAAAATAGGTCGGTACAATCCACATTTTTTAGCGTCCCTGTCCTTCTTCAGGATCAGGGAAATAGAGGCCTGCGCAAGTGTAATGGACAACAAATCCTGAGATAAGGAGGTTGTTGAACATATGCAAAATTAAATGGGCCAATTGTTTTGCAAAAATCTTATAAAAGTCAATGGGGAAGCCATCAGGGCCAAGAGCTTTACTCATCTACATCAACTTCCCAATTTCCTCTGGGTCAAACAGGGATTCCAACTCTTCCCGTCTCTCCCTGTTCACCACTGGGTGTATTACAATCCCAGACCAGGCCCCAATAGTGGCTAGGATACAGGAACAAAACCCCAATATGTTAGTTTATTTGTAAAACTGCAGAAAGAATGATTCACCCCAGGAGTGATTGCATGAAGAGGAACCCACCTCTTCATTCACCTGAGGAAGGAGCAGTACTCCGAAAGCTAGTGATTCGAAACAAACCTGTTGGACTTTAACCTGGTGCTGTAAGATTTCTTGCTATGAAGAAATAGGGTTTTGGTATTTTTGAAAGAAAACTTTATAGTGACTGCAATATAAAACGTTTTAACTTCACACCGGAAAAGAGCAGCTTAATTACACCTTAAACGCTACTGTTCAATCTCTCTTAAACAATAAGAAACATACAGCTCTCAATTTATCTTACTGTGAGATAATTGTGGACTCCGCGTCAGAAAGATCAGAATTCAGCACCTCTCTCTAAAGTTTCTCCTCAAAAACTGCCTCAGTAAAGCTTTTCGAAATGTCCCTCTGCATTCCTTGGATCCACCCAGCAATGGCCTCAGCTGTCCAAGCTGAAAAAAAAATTCTCTCTGCAGTCTGCAAAACACATTAACTCCCCAGGGACTTCCCCAATCAAACAACATTCAATTAGTCCAGACTGAGGAACACATTCCTTTGTCAATTTCATCTTCTGGCTCCTAAAAGCACGCAGGCCCAGCATAACAGAATTATTTTTCAAAAAGCATGACTGTTGCAGTCAAATACATTCTAACTCCAGACTTTTTACTTTTAAATTATGGGCGGCACGGTGGCACAGTGGTTAGCACTGCTGCTTCACAGCTCTCGGGTCCGGGGTTCAATTCTGGCCTTGAATGACTGTCTGAGTGGGATTTGCACTTCCTCCCAGTGTCTGCGTGGGTTTCCTCTGGGTGCTCCGGTTTCCTCCCTCAATCCAGACCTGTGCAGGTTAGGTGGATTGGCCATGCTAAATTGCCCCTTAGTGTCTAAAAGGTTGGGTGGGGATCCTGGGTTATGGGGTGGAGGTGTGGGTTTCAGTAGGGTGCTCTTTCCAAGAGCTGATGCAGACTCAATGGGATGAATGGCCTCCTTCTGCACTGTAAATTCTATGAACTTTAAAATTGTCCAACATGAATCTAATATCCCTGAAGTCTTCCAATCATTACAGATGGATAACCCATCCCCAAAATCCGTCATGGCCGAATTCTCCGCCAAGGCCTCCAATTTAGAGATCCTGATAAAATGTTTCAAAAGCCGCATTGACCAGTTGCAGGACGGAAACCAGGCTGCCACTCGATTCCTGTTTCTACACAATCTCCCATGAAGCCGCCTGCCATGTCAGCTGATGAGCTAAAAGGCGACATACACCCCTCGAACGCCACCCATAACATCTCCCAAGCATCTTTTCAAAATGCTTCATGGTAGTTGGGCCTTCCATTCCATCTGGTAACGCCAAACTCTGGATGTTTTGCCTCCTGGAACGCTTCTCCAAGTCATTCACTTTGGCCTTCAGCGCTTTATTTACATTGGCCACCAGAGACATCTCTGCTTCCAGAGGGGCAATCTGGTCACGGTGTCTCGAATATGCCACCTCCATGCCTTGTATCGTGCCACCATATGCTTTTGCAGTTTTGTTGGTTCTCTCCAGCGCCAAACGGGGGAGCCAAGGCCTCTTCCATCAATTTGCGGAGGTCCCCGGTTAAATTCTGCCGCCAAGGTGCTAGTAAGCATCTTGGCCATTGGTGAAGTGGCCGGAGTCACAAAAACTATCTCCGCCATTTTCTCTGCAGACTAGCCCCGAAAAGCCTCTGATTCAGTCAACAAACTTCTATTTTCAGGCTTTCTCCCTCTGGGTTTTCTAGCCGCTCCACCTATGTGGTTCCTTATTCCATTAAACATTTCAAATGAAAATCACCCCTGAAACTAAGCGAAAAGGACTAAAAGAACAGTATCCTAGCGGGAGCCACCACGTTGATTGCATTCTCCCTAATAATGCCACTGGAAGTCCCGAACCAGGAATTTTAAAAACATGACTGCAAGGGTCAAATACCAACCCAGGCTTTAACCCTGACTGCACCAAACACATATAATACAATACATCGGAAATTCCTACATTCATCACAGGCTGTCGGACCAGTCATGTCGGAGACCCGATTCTGGGGAAAGGAAGTGATTCCAAAGTGGGGTTCGGGACCGGTCTGTATTTCCCCTGGTTTGTGGTGGGAAAGCGGGGAAAAGAGATTGTCTGACAGTGGGCTCCGTCTTCCCCATCATGGAGAACAAGAAGTGCTCCCTGAAGCTATCCTCACTTCACTCCAATTGCCAGATGTTCGAGGCCCAGAAAAAAACATCCTGCCACTGTTAAACCTGAAAAGCAGGTTGAGCCTGAAGCTGTCCACCTCATTAGCATTTTTAAAATGCATACCTGCCTCCTCAGTGGGCTGGCTGGGCACTTCTTCTCCCACTTGAGTAAAACTCAAGAGGTTGGCAAGTTGGAGCCGACTTCCCAACATGTTTATGCCGTTTGTCCCTTTGACTATTTGATAGCACTGGAAAGGGTGCAGAGGAGATTTACCAGTATGTTGCCTGGGCTGGAGAGTTTTGGTTATAAAGATAATTGGATAAACTTGGATTGTTTTCCTTGGAGCAGAGGAGACGGAGGGGGGATGATTGAGATGTCTAAAATTATGAGAGACAAAGATAGAGTAGACAGAAACAAACCTTTCCCCTTGGTGGATGGGTCAATGACTAAGGGGCTAATAAGGGTTAGGAAGTTTAGAGGGGATGTGAGGAAAATATATTATACCCAGAGGGCGATGGGAGTTTGGAATTGACTGCCTGAAAGGGTGGTGGAGGTAGAGACCCTCATAACATTTAAGAAGTATTTAGATTTACACTTGTGATCCCAGGGCACACCAGGCTATGGGCCAATTGTGGAAAATGAGATTACAATGGTGAGGTGGCTGTTTTTGACTGGCGCATATGCGATGGGCCGAAGAGTCTTTTCTGTGCTGTTTGATTCTATGACTCTATGACCCCTGACTCACAGTCCCACATGCTCACTCATATTAAGGTTTTCCACAATCTCATGTCATCTCACAGTACCTATGGCTTCCATTCCATATTAACTCCCATTCCCACCACCTTTTATCAAACACAGGCTTTGCTATAAAAGCACATTTGCACGGTTCTCAAAATAAACTGTGTAACTGTTGGCCACTGCACTAATTAATTCTGGATCGATTTAGAAATTGAAACTACTTTCTTTAAAAGAAGTGAAGCAGCAAAACGCAATTTTATAAAATGAGCCAAATAATAGTTGGAGAATAAATGAAGTATCAGTGAAAGTATTATTTCTCACATAGATCCATTCATCCCTTAAATTGGACCATACTTGCAGTTCATTTTAGATTTTAAGTGCCTATTTTGTCCAAAGATTCCCCTGATTTATGTCTGGCCTGTACAGCTATCAAGTTTTTTTTGTGATCATCAAGGCAATATGTCAGTGTTCTTCCACTTGTGAATATAGAATAAGTCATGAAGTCATACAGAGTTGAAACGCTAACCCTGTTTCTCTCTCCATAGATGTTGCCTGACCTGCTGCGTTTTCCCAGCATTTACTGTTTTTATTTCAATATATCCAAGTTAGGTATCATCTGTCCAAACATATTCCAACTGCTCTGTTTCATTGGGATGCACCGGGGTTAATCAGGCAGGAGGTAGTTGAAGCAAGCCAACACCCAGGTCATTACTCAGACGTCTTGAACCCACAAAAGTTACATATAAAAAAATAATACATGCATTTGGAGCAGCCTGAGACAGTCGCGATAAAATCCAGGCTACAATTATCAATGGCTCTTTTGTGATGTACACTGAATCTATTGAGCCTTCAAAATTATATTAGGTTCCTATTGGTGACACAGCACCACGATTTACGTGAATGATTAAGACTCCGTCCCAGTTCCTTGTGAGCACCTGGCCCAACAAAATGGTTGGGAACATATGTCGGAAGGAATGATAAGGGTTTCATTACCGGTTTCATCACACACCACTCTATTTCTGCTTGACCAGGCTGGGGATGTGGGATGGAGAGTATGTCCTAGCCTCTGTCTCATTACAGTAACCCTTAATTCCCTAGTGTGATATTTCCATCTCCCAGATGTCCCATGACCCAAGAACAATTCCAGATGGCTTAGTTCCCAAAGAACTCTCAGGAAGACATTGTCATCATCAAATCTGGACTGAACATACAGGTCCCAGTGACAAAAGGTGTGTGGACCCACTGTGTCTCTTAATTTCTCTTTAAAATATGTGCTGCGGGTCTGTATTTTCTAAATCGCACAAAGGCTTTCAGACTGAACCTATACTGCTACCTTCACTTCAACAGAAAACACTTTCAAAGTGAGCATTAATTTTAATACTTCAATGTAATTCATACGTCAGACTTATAAAACAATAAAGCAAACGCTAAGGTCTCTCTTGAGGAAGCAAGCCTCCAGCACTAAGCTCCACATAAGGTCGGGTGGGTTCTAGACTGGTGCAAAACAATCCACTGGCACTTCATTAGATCTCCTGAATTTAGCATCATGTCTTCTTAATGCCATCAGAAGTAAAATTTGCTGCCCACTCCCTATGATTTTAACACCGATAAAAATGTTGGAAGCATACATGCACGAAGTTCTTTTACAGCAAACAGAGTGCTGACGGGCAACCAACAGTATATCTGGTTCCTCTCTCCGAAGGTGCAGCAAGTTCGCAAGTTTAGTTACATATTTTCAAACCAACAATATTTGACCTAACTTGGTCAATTATTACAAGTTCAACAATTACAAAACAAGAAATAAATCAAATTTAAAAAAACAATTGCTGAAAATCTCAGCTGGTCGGGCAGCATCTGTGGAGAGAGAAACAGAGATAATGCTCAGAGTCCAACATGACTCCTCTTCGAAACTGAAGTGAGGTGTGAATGTGATGATTTTATGCTACTGTAAAAGGGGAGAGGGGGCAGGTGGGACAAAAGAGAAGGTCAGGGATAGGAAGAGTCCATGAGACGTTTAGATACCAAAGGTTACAGGACGGCGCTGTGGTTAGCACCACTGCCTCACTGCGCCGAGGGCCCGTGTTTGATTCCAGCCCCCAGCTCACTGTCTGTGTGGAGTTTGCACATTCTCCCCGTGTTTGCATGGGTCCCAGCCCCGCAATCCAAAAAGGTCTGCAGGGTAGGTGAATTGGCCACACTAAATTGCCCCTGAATTGGGAAAAAAATAATTGGGCATTCTAAATTTATATAAATAAATAAATACATGTCAAAGGTTCCGTGGAACAAAAGGCAAATAGTAATAGTAAAGAATCAAAGCTTTGGCTCAGGGTCGGCGTTAATAGCAGGTCAGTTCTGAAAGTAAAAACATGAAAACAAGATACAAACTGACACTTGTGGGTTGTGAGGGGGTGGGGGGGGGGGGGGTGAGAAAGTGAATTTAAAACGGAGGACAATTCATAGTATGATGAACTCAACATCAAGTCCTGAATGCTGTAAAGGGACAAATTGGAAGATGAGGCTCTGTTCTTCCAGCTCGTGTTGGACGTCAATAGAATATTGCAGCAAGCCAAGGCCAGAAATATGAACATGGACGCAAGACGGTGAATCTGATCGGTTTTCTTCACAAGAGTGTACCAAAGCAGTCTAAAATAACCCATAATTATAAAGGATAAAAATACATGTCTGAAGAATTTAAATCCTAAAGCAGTGGTTGTGGAAAGATGTGAACCCCTGCTAAAAGGAACGAGGGTGAAGGAAAATTAATGATATCAATATTTATAGTAAAGCTGGAAAAATAAAGTGAATTTAATTAGGAACTAGCTACCATCTGATAACTTCTGAATAATCTACACAAGCCTGAACACGGATTGTCTTGATTAAAATTATTGAAATGAACTTAATTACTGAAGTAATTAGAAGCAGTAAGCAAACAGCACATTTAATATTCTGTAATCAATATAAAAATGCGGAAATTTTTAAAACTATGCATTCACATTTGCTTCAAAAGTACAGGGCTTGGTTGTTTTTTGCTGCATCAGACATCAGTTAAATCTTCTGTCACTAAATAAAAATAATGCTCACTATGGAAGTCATCTTACTTTTCTTCGGTGTTACTCAGGTCACCAAGTTGGCAAGCTCGCCCCTACTGGAGCATCTGTCACTTGAGCTTTAGTTTTGCTCTTCCATTAACATGCCCTGCTCTCTTGCCTTTATGCAACTACAAATACCTTCTCCTGCCATTAACATTTGCTCTGTCTCGTGACCTACACGTCTTTGTTGTAATCTCTCCTAGCTCCCACCGATCATAGACGTTCTACTCTGCTCCTTATACGGTACATAATCCAACACACCTATCTTTAGCTCTGACGAAGAGTCATATGCACCCGGAATGTTAACTCTATTTTCTCTCTCCACAGATGCTGCCAGTTCTTCGGAGTCATTCCAGCAGTTTTTGTCACAAACTATCTTCATGTTTTGAGGGACACTGCAAACCCTATAGGGTAACATGTAGTTGGTCTCATGGAAGGATGACTTCTACATACATGGAACCTGTCAATCCCTCAGGAGAAGCAAAAATGCTTTGCAGCCAACGTGAGTACATTTGAATTGTGGTCACTCTAATATAGGGAAATGCAGCAATTCATTTACACAGAGCAAGGTCCTACAACCAACACGGGGATACATAATTAGGTAGTTTCTTCATGATATAAACTGAAAGATGATCATTTGCCAGGACACCAAAAGAACAATGTGTGCTTATATAGTGCCTTTGAGGTTGTAAAACATCCCAAGATGCTTCACAGGAGTGTTATCAAACTAATTTCACACTGAGCCAGACATGTAGATATTAGGACAGGTGACAAAAGCTTGATCAAAGAGCTAATTTTAAGGAAATTTCTTTAGAGGACAAAGGGGAAGAAGTAGAGAGGTTTAGCGGGGTAATTCCAGAGCTCCGGATCTAGGAAGCTGAAGGCCACTAATGGTGAGGCAATTAAAATCAGGGATGTTCAAGAGGCTGGAATGATAAGAGCGCAGATATCTCAGACAGTTGTGGGGCTGAAGCAGGATTCAGAGCAGTATCTTTAAAAGGTTAAGATTTTAAAACAATAGGATAGATAGGGACAGTTGGTCTTTGTTGTCAATCTTTGTTGTCAACATTTAATGTTATCATTTGGACTCTCCTTTTAGTCTTCAAATGGGGATACGGGGTCATGTGTCTATCCAACAGAGCAGTTAGACACTCAGCCCTGAGTTTTCGCTACAACAGAGACAGTGAAATTGGTGGACAAGTCCGAAAATCAGAAGACCCATCCCTGAATACGACTCTTCTGATTTCAAAGGTGGGGGAGGATGAGGAAGAATGGTCTGACAGGCATTCAAGCAGCTGGCCATTTAATTCACCAGTTGGCTCCACTGAAGTGGGATTTTGGCAGGCCAGGAGTGTGAACTAAGTAGGCGAGGTAAGAGCATGGCCTGAATTGGTGGATTCATTTAGATACCCATGGTACCCCTTCAGATCTGGTCCGAAGACACCTTTTGAGGAGTGTTATAATAACCTGCCTGGATCCTATTGGCTGGGGTCAATTGGTTACCCCAGGATGTATTTTGGGAATATGAGCTCCCCATATGATGGGGTGGGGAAATCATTAGCAGTGCAGCTGTATAAATAGAGCTGGCCAGAGGGTATCAGTAGTGTACTACTGGTACTTTGTACATGTTGTTGTTAATAAAGTTACTTTCTGTTTGACTCTACAGGCTCGTGCTGGATTATTCGTGGCCCTCCCAAAATAGAGGTATGGTGCTCTTTGCATTGTTAAAAATAGGCATAAATGTGCAGAAAGAGTGCAGAAAGCCATTAAAGCTCATAGCAACGGTCAACAGACTTGTTAAAACCAACTGTTAAAATAGTCGGAAGCATGTCAAAAGAGCCTGTCAGAACTATGAAGATGATCAGTCAAAGGCAACTGCCAAAGGGAGCTGTCAAGGAATTTAAAAGACTTGCCCTTTAAATTAAAACATATCTGGAGTGTTAAAAATGTTTCTTCCTGTGGGTGCAGGGGCATAGGTTGACATGGAGGGTATGGGTGTCCATTAGGGTTGTGAACTGTGATTAAATTTAGTCCTGGAGGGGTCATCATCAGTGGCTCCCACAGTCCAGCAATTTGCTGGCCAACACATCCATTCTTGTGACTCACTGCCATCCTACACCAATTGGAAAACAAAAAGACTCATTACCCAATTCAATGATGCTTAACTGTCAGCCGAACAGCATTTTCCCCCACCAATCTTTTATATTCTTATACCTGGGAAAGGGAAAATTAAAAAAGTGTATTTTTTAACATCCCTATGATTTTTCTCCAGATTGCACAGAGCATTGTCCTTGAGATTGATCTTCAATTCATGGAGACTCCAAGTCAATCCTGGAGGGTTGGAAATAGTAATGCCGATGAGGATATGAGATGGCATGGGTTGGTCTGCATGGGCATGAGGACTGTGTGGAAGGAATGAGAGCTGGAAGTATTTTTGTTTTTAAATATTTCACATAGTACCAATGCACAATGGTTAGTCTTCCGGCCAGCATACCTCATGACCCAACAACCTCCGCATTTATTCTGGATGGGGGCAGGGGGAGGTGTTGGGGAGTGGTACTTGGGTATCCAAGTGAATCCATAAAGTTCAGGCTTGCTCTTACCTGGTCTAATTGTTTCACTCTCCTGGCCTACCAAAATCCCACTTCAGTGGATGCAGCCGATGATTTAAGCGCGAGTGGCCTGAATGTCATCTCGAACATCCCCCATGTAAAAATCGGAAGAGTTATATCTGGGGGCGGAAGTAGGTCCAACTCCCATTTCATGCAGCCTCCTGGATCGAAAATCCCAACTTCCAGGCCTCTTTTAAAAAAAAAGAAATTGAGAACACCCAATTCATTTTTTCCAATTAAGGGGCAATTTAGCGTGGCCAATCGACTTACACTGCACATCTTTGGGTTGTGGGGGCAAAACAGCAGCATAGTGGTTAGCACAATTGCTTCACAGCTCCAGGGTCCCAGGTTCGATTCCCAGCTTGGGTCACTGTGTGTGCGGAGTCTGCACGTTCTCCCCGTGTCTGCGTGGGTTTCTTCCGGGTGCTCTGGTTTCCTCCCACAGTCCAAAGATGTGCAGGTTAGGTGGATTGGCCATGATCAATTGCCCTTACTGTCCAAAAAGGGTAGATAGAGTTACTGAGTTACGGGGATAGGGTGGAGGAGTGGGCTTAGGTAGCGTGCCCTTCGACTCGATGGGCCGAATGGCCTCCTTCTGCACTGTAAATTCTATGTAACCCATGCAAACACAGGGAGAAAGTGCAAACTCCACACGGACAGTGACCCAGAGCTGGGATCGAACCTGGGACCTCGGCGACGTGAGGCAGCAGTGCTAACCACTGCACCGCCGTGCTGTCCCTCCGGCCTCTTTTTACCCAGGTCAGGTTTGCCGAGCCTGGAAAAGTCCTGACTGAGCTCCCAACATAGGACCAAAAATCCGTCCCTCAGTCTCATCTCGAGACAGAAGCCTCCAGGAGTGCAGCTCTCCCCTCAGTGCTACGCCAAGAAATTTCCCAGGCTGGATTAGGTGTTCTAAGTCTTTGGAGTGTACTTGAACCCCAAACTCAGAAGTGAGAGTGAAGCAAGAGACTTAGCCAAGGTTGACAGAAAATGAAAATAGTCAATAATTGGCATTTCCCAGCCACATTCACCCCCTATTTCCCTGTATCTACCAAGAGCTGCTGCTGATGTTGGAACACCATACCTGTCAACTCATTCAGGCCAGAGTGAGGCAACAGATAGAAAGCTAGGCCAAAATGGTCATGCAGCAGAGCCCCCAATCCCCTGCCGCTCCCCCATCCAAAGATGTTGAGCAGTAAAATGAGGTACTTAATTTTAAACACTCAGATTGGAAACCATCATGGAGCTACAGTTTTTATAATCAATGGAGAGAACCTGCCTGTTTGAAAACACACTCCTTTCACCAGTGAAACACAAGTTGAGTCCAACATCATCTGGCTCAGTAACCATGGAAATTTCACAAGACCCATCTCTTCCAAAGGAAAATGCCACATTGTGCTTTGAGGGAAAATGACAGATTACACAAATATCTAATCACATCTGTCTGCTAACCACTGCTCCTTTGTTTGCGTTTTAGGTTGAGAAGCACTTAAATTCTTGAGTCACTGTCAGAACAGCTGCGGACTTGGGTTTCTTCGCAAATGTAACATCAAGCTTATGGTGTTTTCAAGCCACACCAAGGCCACATGACAAGCAACAGGAAAACCGGTCGTCAAACCTCCTATGGTGTGTGCAGCTGCGAGGCAAAACAAATGCATCTTCAGTGCCATTCCAACCTGGCAAATGATCTGTGCCGAGCTTAAGTAGGGACATTGATTTTATTTACTTCACAGCATGGATTTTTCTGTAGTCTGCCGTTTGCCAACATTTATCACAAGCTTTCTGCTCTATGGGTGATTTAGGATGCCTGCTGTCCTCAGGTCCTTCTTATTTATTTTAGTCAATGTATTGCAAACAGCCTTTGATTTTTTTTTTTTGCGAAATGATATTCGCTTTTTGCTCACACCTGGGGCGAAATTCTCCGTTATCGGCGGAAAGTCCGCCGATCGGCGCAAAAAACGGCGCAAATCCGACTTGCGTCACGTCGGAAAAATGGGTCGATAGTCTCCGGCCCGAAATGGGCTAGCAGCGACGTAACGGGATCCGCGCTTGCGCAGTGGTTCACGCCGTGCACCGTCATACGCGTTGCACGGCGTGACGGCTCATAAGGCCGCGCTGCTCCCCCCCACCCGACCGGAACACCCGACCGCAACACCCGACTGGATGGCTGGCCGTCGCTCAGCCCCGAGGTTCGAGTCACGCGATGTGGAGGCGCTCCTGGACGCGGTGGAGCAGAGGAGGGACGCCCTGTATCCCGGGCACGGCCGCAGAGTTGCCCCACGCCACAGCCGGCGTCTGTGGAGGGAAGTGGCAGAGGCCGTCACCGCTGTGGCCCTGACACCCCGGACAGGCACCCAGTGCCACAAGAAAGTGAACGACCTCGTCAGAGCAGGCAGGGTGAGCCTCCCCCATATCCCCCCTCCCCCATATCCCCCCTCCCCATATCCCCCATATCCCCCATATCCCCCCCTCCCCCATATCCCCCCCTCCCCCATATCCCCCCTCCCCCATATCCCCCATATGCCCCCCTCCCCCATATGCCCCCCTCCCCCATATGCCCCCCTCCCCCATATGCCCCCCTCCCCCATATGCCCCCCTCCCCCATATGCCCCCCCTCCCCCATATCCCCCCTCCCCCATATCCCCCCCTCCCCCATATCCCCCATATCCCCCCCTCCCCATATCCCCCATATCCCCCCTCCCCCATATCCCCCATATCCCCCCTCCCCCATATCCCCCATATCCCCCCTCCCCCATATCCCCCATATCCCCCATATCCCCCCTCCCCCATATCCCCCATATCCCCCATATCCCCCCTCCCCCATATCCCCCTCCCCATATCCCCCCTCCCCCATATCCCCCCTCCCCATATCCCCCCTCCCCCATATCCCCCCTCCCCCATATCCCCCTCCCCCATATCCCCCATACCCCCTCCCCCATATCCCCCCCTCCCCCATATCCCCCCTTCTCCATGTCCCCCATATCCCCCCTCCCCCATATCCCCAAGTGAATCCAGCCCAAACCTTAACCTCTGCAATGCACGCGCAACCGATGGCGTGCATTCATATACCTGCCTAACACTGTTGCCTTTTACCCCTCCCCCCCCCCCCCCCCCACAGGAGAAGCACGCACACAACAATAGGGAGCATGTGAGGACTGGAGGAGGGCCCGCTGATGAGAGGCCACTGACCGTACACGAGGAAAGGGCCCTGGAACTGGCTGGCGGACCTGAGGACCGGGAGGTTGCTGATGCAGAGGTCGGGGGCGTACTAGCGAGTGAGCCACCGACAGCCCGTCCCCATATCCCCCCCCTCCCCTATATCCCCCTCCCCCGTATCACCTGATCACTGCCTGATGTCTAACCATGCATGCTTCATTGTGTGTCGCAGGAACAAACGCCCAGGCACCCATCCCCGCAGATGCAGACCGCCCGCAGGATGCCCCTCGGAGACCACAGGAGACGGAGAGACCCGCACCCTCCAGCATGCGACGCCCGCAGGATGCCCCCGGAGACCACAGGAGACGGAGAGACCCGCACCCTCCAGCATGCGACGCCCGCAGGATGCCCCTCTGAGACCACGGGAGACGGAGAGACCCGCACCCTCCAGCATGCGACGCCCGCAGGATGCCCCTTGCACACCACGGGAGACGGAGAGACCTGGAGCAACAGGGAGACGACACCCCCGTCACGTGCGGGAGCGACCACCCAGCGATGAGGGGGGCAGCCACAGGCCCCCATCACATCCGAGCCAGGACACCACTACCCAGGACACCACTACCCAGGACACCACTACCCAGGACATCACTACCCAGGACACCACTACCCAGGACACCCCTACCCGGGACAGCACTATCCAGGACACCCCTACCCGGGACAGCACTACCCAGGAAGACGAAATACCGGACAGTGAGTCAGAGTGGATGGGTGGAGACGAACCCCCACCCCAAAGTGCCATGGACTCAGAGTGGGACGAAGAGCACGACACAACGCCACTGCTGTCACCAACACCCTCCACCATCGCAGAAACACTCACCACGGTTGGGCACTTTAGTGATGAGGCGTCTGGTACACTCACTGGTGCGCACAACACAGCCGTCCCGGTACAGCAGGTGGAGGTAGGAGCAGCAGAGGGACCGGGCGGTCGGAGGGCAGCCCAGCCCAAGCGAACATCTGCCGCCCAGATGGATCCCGGATTCCTGCAGTTACCACACCCACACATAGATCCGATGCAACCACCGACCCGGAGACGAGCGAAGAGGGTGACGGGCGGCTTGCGGCGGCTGCGGTCGCAGGTGGAGGAGTCCACCCGCGTCCAGGAGCTGGGAGTGGTGCCGGTCATGCGTGCCACCCAGGCTGACACCGCACGGGTGGCGTCCCGGTGGAGGCAATGGGTGCGACGGTGTCAGACATGGGGAACGGTTTGCGAGGCCTGGGGCCTTCCGTGCAGGCGGCGTCTGTGGCCCAGGAAATGGCTGCCCTCTCACAGGAGGCCATGAGCCAGTGCCAGCGCCAGATGGCAGAGGCGCTCAACACCATAGCCCAGTCTCTGCAGGCCATGGCCCAGTCTCTGCAGGCCATGGCCCAGTCTCAGCAGGCCATGGCCCAGTCTCAGCAGGCCATGGCCCAGTCTCTGCAGGCCATCGCTGAGGGCATCGGCTCCAGTGGCCATGTGCGAGCCGGCGTCGCACTGTCACAGACAGGGTTTGCCAACACCCTGGGCTCCATGGCTGCAAACCTGCAGACCCCTGTCGATACCAGCACGGGCCTCCAGGACTGGCAGCGCCAGATGTCGGGGGGGCGTCGGATGGCCAGTCCGTTCGCATCCCACACCCATGTGGAGGCCTGGGGGCCATCGGGCACCCCGAGGGAGGAGGAGGTGGTGTGGTCCGTCCCGGCTCCCTCTGTAGGGGAGGTCCCGGTACACCGCGACACCTCGGACTCCCCCCCTTCCGTCCCAGGTGCATCGGGTGGGCAACGGGCAGGACAGGCTGGCAGCTTGCCATCCCAGTCGCCCGGGCCGCAGCCTGGTCCATCTAGGCCAGGACACCCCAGGAAACGGCCGCCAAAGGGATCCAGTGTCAGAGGGCAGGAATCACAGGAGTCCACCTCCAGTTCTGCTGTACCGTCTGGGGAACCACGTAGACGTAGTCAAAGGGCCCGTAAGGCCAAACAATTAGACACTGAGTAAGTTGGCACGGGTGCAGGGCACAGATGAGTTTTAGGGGCTAGGGCACGTGCATGAACTCTTTTGGTTATTAAAGTCAATGTTACACCTACAGAAGCTGCCTTTGTGCTCTGTCCAAAGTGTGCGGGGGTGTCATGTACGTTGAGCGCAAGTGTGTGTGTGAGGGGTGGTCTTACCTCAGCCCCAGGTGAGTCTGCCCCCTTCCCCCTGGGCCGCCATCAACATCCCCGGGCAGAGGACGGGACCGTGCGCTGCAGTGTCACAGCCGCATGCAGGGATGGTCCGGGTGGATGGTGGTACTGTGGCCATGGGTCGGACATAGTCCAACGATGTAGAGCCAGGAGCTCATCGCAGGGCGGGTTGTCATCATCCTCCATGGCCTGCGATAGACACGCGTCCACCCGCAACTGTGTGAGCCCGGCCTGTTGTGCCGCAGGTGGATCGGCAATGGGGGGCGGGTGGGGTGGGTGGGGTTGGGGAGGGGTTGAGGGTGCTGGATGGGTGGGGGGTGTGGGTGGTCGGCTGTTGCCATGGTGTGCGGTCTATGGCCATACTACCCGATTCCCACGCCCATCTAGTCAGTGAAGCGGGCGTCTATCAGTCTGTCCCGTGCCCGCTGGGCCAGCCGGTAACGGTGGACAGCCACCCGCCTGTGTCTACCCCGTCTGCCCTGACCATTGCCCCCATCCCCCTCATCTGGGGAGGACTGGGCCTCTTCCTGCTGCTCCTCCACTCCGCCCTCCTCTGCCTGCGGCACATCGCCCCTCTGCTGGGCTATGTTGTGCAGGAGGCAGCACACCACAATGATGTGGCCGACCCTATCTGACCGATACTGGAGGGCGCCCCCAGAGAGGTCCAGGCACCTGAAACGCATCTTCAGCACGCCAAAGCATCTCTCGATCACTCCCCTTGTCGCTACATGGGCATCATTGTAGCGCTTCTCCGCCTCATTGCGTGGCCTCCGTATAGGCGTCATCAGCCACGATCGCAATGGGTAGCCCCTGTCGCCCAGCAACCAGCCCCTCAGCCGGGGATGGTGTCCCTCGTACATGCCGGGGATGGATGACCGCGACAACACGAATGAGTCGTGTACACTGCCTGGGTGACGGGCGCAGACGTGCAGGATCATCATGCGGTGGTCGCAGACCACCTGTACGTTCATCGAATAGGTCCCCTTCCTATTAGTGAACACGGCCCTGTTATCTGCAGGTGGCCGCACGGCGACGTGCATCCCATCGATCGCTCCCTGGACCATGGGGAACCCGGCAACGGCAGAGAAGCCCACGGCCCGGGCATCTTGGCTGGCCCGGTCCACGGGGAAGCGGATGTAGCGGTGCGCCATGGCATATAGGGCATCTGTCACTGCCCGGATGCACCGATGTCTGCGATATGCCGGACAGGTCCCCACTCGGTGCTTGGAATGACCCCGTTGCATAAAAGTTCAGGGCCACCGTAACCTTGACGGACACGGGGAGAGGGTGTCCCCCGCCAGTGCCACGCGGTGACAGGTGTGCCAGCAGGTGGCAGATGTGTGCCACGGTTTCCCGGCTCATCCGGAGTCTCCTCCTGCATTCCCGGTCAGTGAGGTCCTGGTATGACTGCCGGGGCCGGTACACACGGGGCGCCCTCGGGTGCCTCCGTTGCCGTGGGGCCGCGACGTCCTCCTCCCCCTCCTCGTCCTGTCGGTCAGGTGTCCCTCCAGCCTGGGCGGCTGCCGCCTGCCCCTCTGCGGCAGCCTGCGCCGCCTCTCTGGCATGCTCCTCCTCCTCCTCCTCATCCAGGGCAACATAGACATGAGCGGCTGCCACCACGGCGGCCAACATCGCTGGATGATCTGAAAACATGACGGCCTGGTGGGGGGGGGGAGGGGAACGACGACATGTCATCATTGCCCATATCCCCTCCTCCCCCCAGCCAGGTGGCATGGACCGCATGGGTCCAACTGTTGGAGGCTGGCACCTGGCAAGGTGGACCAACTCACTTGCCCTCCCATCCCATTCCTCGGCACGGACCCCCCCCCAACCTCCACCACAGCACGGACCCCCCCCCCCAACCCCCAACCTCCACCCCGGCACGGCACGGACCCCCCCACAACATCCACCCCAGCACGGACCCCCCCAACCTCCACCCCAGCACGGACCCCCCCCCAACCTCCACCCCAGCACGGACACCCCCCAACCTCCACCCCAGCACGGACCCCCAACCTCCACCCCGGCACGGACCCCCCCCAACCTCCACCCCGGCACGGACCCCCCCCAGCACGGACCCCCCCCCAACCTCCACCCCAGCACGGACCCCCCCCCAACCTCCACCCCAGCACGGACCCCCCCCCCAAACTCCACTCCGGCACGGACCCCCCCCCCAAACTCCACCCCAGCACGGACCCCCCCCCAACCCCCAACCTTCACCCCGGCACGGCACGGACCCCCCCCCCCCAACCTCCACCCCAGCACGGACCCCCCCCAACCTCCACCCCGGCACGGCACGGACCCCCCCCGCCCAACCTCCACCCCGGCACGGACCCCCCCCAACCTCCACCCCAGCACGGACCCCCCCCAACCTCCACCCCAGCACGGTACCCCCCCAACCTCCACCCTGGCACGGATCCCCCCCCCAACCTCCACCCCAGCACGGACCCCCCCCCCCAACCTCCACCCTAGCACGGACCCCCCCCCCAACCTCCACCCCGGCACGGACCCCCCCCCAACCTCCACCCCGGCACGGACCCCCCCCAGCACGGACCCCCCCCCAACCTCCACCCCAGCACGGAACCCCCCAACCTCCACCCCAGCACAGACCCCCCCCCCAACCTCCTCTCCGGCACGGACCCCCCCCCAACCTCCACCCCAGCACGGACCCCCCCCAACCCCCAACCTCCACCCCGGCACGGCACGGACCCCCCCCCAACCTCCACCCCAGCACGGACCCCCCCCAACCTCCACCCCGGCACGGCACGGACCCCCCCCCCAACCTCCCCCCCAGCACGGAACCCCCCCAACCTCCACCCCGGCACGGACCCCCCCCAACCTCCACCGCAGCACGGACCCCCCCCCAACCTCCACCCCAGCACGGACCCCCCCCCCAACCTCCACCCCGGCACGGACCCCCCTTCCAACCTCCACCCTGGCACGGACCCCCCCTAGCACAGACCCCCCCCCCAACCTCCACCCCAGCACGGACACCCCCCAACCTCCACCCCAGCACGGACCCCGCCCCAACCTCCACTCCGGCACGGACCCCCCCCCAACCTCCACCCCAGCACGGACCCCCCCCCCCAACCTCCACCCCAGCACAGACCCCCCCCCCAACCTCCACCCCAGCACAGACCCCCCCCCCAACCTCCACCCCGGCACGGACCCCCCCCAACCTCCACCCCGGCACGGACCCCGCCAGCACGGACCCCCCCCCCAACCTCCACCCCAGCACGGACCCCCCCCAACCTCCACCCCAGCACGGACCCCCCCCAACCTCCACTCCGGCACGGACCCCCCCCCCCAACCTCCACCCCAGCACGGACCCCCCCCAACCCCCAACCTCCACCCCGGCACGGCACGGACCCCCCCCCCAACCTCCACCCCAGCACGGACCCCCCCAACCTCCACCCCGGCACGGCACGGCACGGACCCCCCCCCCAACCTCCACCCCAGCACGGAACCCCCCCAACCTCCACCCCGGCACGGACCCCCCCCAACCTCCACCCCAGCACGGACCCCCCCCCCAACCTCCACCCCGGCACGGACCCCCCCCCAACCTCCACCCCGGCATGGACCCCCCCCCCAACCGCCACCCTGGCACGGACCCCCCCCCAGCACGGACCCCCCCCCAACCTCCACCCCAGCACGGACCCCCCCCCCAACCTCCACCCCAGCACGGACCCCGCCCCAACCTCCTCTCCGGCACGGACCCCCCCCCAACCTCCACCCCAGCACGGACCCCCCCCAACCCCCAACCTCCACCCCGGCATGGCACGGACCCCCCCCCCCAACCTCCACCCCAGCACGGACCCCCCCCAACCTCCACCCCGGCACGGCACGGACCCCCCCCCAACCTCCACCCCGGCACGGACCCCCCCCAACCTCCACCCCAGCACGGACCCCCCCCAACCTCCACCCCAGCACGGAACCCCCCCAACCTCCACCCCGGCACGGACCCCCCCCCAACCTCCACCCCAGCACGGACCCCCCCAACCCCCAACCTCCACCCCGGCACGGACCCCCCCCCAACCTCCACCCCGGCACGGACCCCCCCCCCAACCTCCACCCCGGCACGGACCCCCCCCAACCTCCACCCCAGCACGGACCCCCCCCCCAACCCCAAACCTCCACCCCGGCACGGACCCCCCCCCCAACCTCCACCCCGGCACGGACCCCCTCCCGGCACTCCCCCGGAGCCCAGCCTACTCTAACCACCCCCCCCCCCCCCCCCCCCCCGCCGCACACACACACACACACAACCCGAGACACACCTCTCCTCACGCAATCAGACTGCGGCCACGCCATTTCCTGCCCAGAGCCAATCCCCCAGGCCGTCACTCACCTCCACGCTGGTCGGCGTGAGCCTGGAGCACCGGGTCACGCCGATGAAAAGGAGGTTTGATTCACGTCGACGTGAATGGTCATCACGTCGACGGGACTTCGGCCCATCCGGAAGGGAGAATATCGGCAGGCCGAAAATCGGCTGCCTTGCGCAGACCCGTGACATTCTCCGCGGCAGCGGCGCCATTAACGCCCCGCCGACTTTTCTCCCTTCGGAGACTTCGCGGGGGCGGGGGCGGGGGCGGGATTCACGGCGGCCAACGGCCATTCTCCGACCCTCTGGGGGGTCGGAGAATGACGCCCCTGAAATCTGCAAATTGTGTTTTTAGAATGGTGAAAATAAATGCAGAGTTTTGGAGAGAGTGGCGCATTATCCATTTAAATCAACTCACAGCAAGGTTCTTTAACCTGAAGAAGAGTAGAAACGAAGGGCTAATTTCTCTCTTCAATCAGAACCACCAGCACAAATTGTATGTGCAATCCATCACATTGTGATTTCCTTCAGCTGTTCTCTGAAACACTCATTTAAATATTTATTAGTATTTGCTGATCAGGATTGCTAACCACTCCCTGCCACTACCATAACGTGCATTTTTAAAACATACAAATTAATTGGAGCAGGAATAGATCATACTGCTCCTCAAACCAGTTTTGCTATTCAAATGGCCAGAGATCTGCCTCAACTCTGCTTTCCAGCCCACTCCCCATATCCCTCGTTTCCGAGCAACCAAATATCTGTCTATCTCAGCCCTGAATACATTCAATGATGGAGCATTCACAAGCATCTGGGGTACAGAATTTAAACGATTCAAAGCCCTCGAGTGGAGAAATCTCGATCTCCGTGCTAAAAAACTGACCTCTATGCAAAAATTGTGCTCTTCATTCTAGACTCTCCATTCTGGGGAAACAACCTCTCAGGGGCCTTTCAAGATCTTTCAAAACCTCGCATTCTTCTAAACTCCAGAGATTACAGATCCAATTTATTCAGCCACTCATCATAGGGCATCCCTCTAATTCCAGGGTCCTGAACCTTTGCTCTTCCGCTTCCAATGCAAGTATATATTTTCTTAGATGTGGAGACACAAATTAGCAGGGAGAAGATAGCAGATGTCGGAGGATGATTTTCCAATCCTCACTAGATACATGGGACGTACCAGAGGACTCGAGGAATGCAAACGTGGTTCCATTGTTTAAAAAAGGATCAAAGGAAATGCCAAACAATCTTAGACCAGTTAGTCTTACTTCAGTGGTGGGCAAATTAGTAGAATCAATCCTGAGAAACAGGATTAACTACCACATAGAAAGGCATGGACTTGTCAGGGATGGTTAGCATGGATTTGTTAAAGGAAGGTCTTGCCTCACAAATATGTTTGAATGAGGAAGTGACAAGAAGGGTAGATGAAGGTAGAGCAGTGGATGTTGTGCACATGGATTTTAGCAAGGCATTTGACAAAGTCCCACATGGTAAATTAGTCAAAAAAGTAAAAGTCCATGGGATACAGTGCAATGTGGCAAACTGGGTAAAATGTTGGCTTAGTAACAGGAAACAAAGAATAAACGGTCAATGGTTGCTCTTGCAATTGGAAAGTTGTTTCAAATGGTGTTCAAGGGATCGGTGTTGGGACTCTTACTGTTTGTGGTTTTTGTATTAATGATTTGGACATGGGGGGCACAATTCCAAAATTTGCTGATGATGCAACGATCGACCAAATGGTGGATAGTGTAGAGGATAGCAATAATCTCCAAAATTATATAGATGGGTTGTTGGAGTGGGCAATAAAGTGGCAGCTGGATTTTAATACAGAGACGTGTGAGGTCATGCATGCAGGGAGGTCAAGCAGTTTTAGGGAGTACACAATAAATGGGAATATATTAAGAGGGGTAGATGAAGTGAGAGATCTTGGCGTACAAGTGCAGAGATCCCTAAAGGCAGCAGTTCAAGTATACAAGGTTGTAAAGAAAGATATATATGCTCTCCTTCGTTGGCAGAGGCATAGAATATGAAAGTACGGATATAATGCTGGAATTGTATAAAACACTGGTTGAGACCACAACTAGAATATAGCGTGCAACTCTGGTCACTACTTTGCAGGAAGGACGGAATTGCTCTGGAGAGAGTTCAGAGGAGGTTTATAAGAATATTGCCAAGGCTAGAAAAGCGTAGCGATGAGGAGAGATTGGATGGGTTGAGGTTATTTTCCTTGGAACAAAGAAGGCTGAGGGGTGACTTAATTGAGGTGTACAAAATTATGAGGAGAACAGATAGAGTGGACAGGATAAAACTGTTGACTTTGGTGGTGAATTCTACAACCAGGGATCATAGATTCAAGTTAAGTGGCAAAAGGTGTAGAGAGGACATGAGTAAGGACTTTTTTTTTTTTATACAGAGGGTACTGAGTGGTCTCTGGAATTTACTGCCCAAGTTGGTGGTGGAGGTAGAGTCCCTGAACTCTTAAGTGCTGTAAGCTACTGGGCGATGGATCGGTTGCTGAAAGCTGGGATCAGGGGTTATGGGGAGGGCAGGAGAATGGGGATGAGAAACATAACAGCTATGATTCAGTGGCAGAGAAAACTTAATGAGCCAAATGGCCGAATTCTGCCCCTATGTCTTATAGCCTTATAAGAAAGTGCACCTGAGTTTCCTCAGGCTGGCATGGACAAGATGAGTCGAATGGCCTTCCTCTGTGCTGTAACTTTTCTATAGTACACAGTATTCCGTTTGCAGCCTCACCATAGCCCAGCACAATTGTACTAAGACTTCCTTATGGTCTTATTTCAATCCAAAACATACATAATGAAACTCATCAGCACCTCCAATGTGCCTTCACACACCTCTACATGCTCCCGATGAAGTCTCTTGATATGTATGACGTTTTTCTGAAAAGGACCTTCTCTATTTTCGGTGATCACAAGCCAGGGAATTCCCAGGAGTCAGGGATATTTGATTTTGTCAGGGATGTATTGAGAACATCCCTGAAATGTTTCTGTTATCCTTCTGTGAGTCTCCAGCTGCAATCGAGTTCCAAGTACAATAGTTGCATTGGGAGTCTGGTGTCAGCCATACGAGCAATGTGTCCTGCCTAGTGGAAATAGTTTTGAGTGATTAGTGTCTTGATGCCAGGGTAGTTCACCTGGGAGGGAACACTGCTGTTGGATCATCTTTCTTGCCACTGGATTTGGAGGATCATCAGTGCTTTGAGAGGCATGCTGTGGGTTGCCCAAGTCTCCGAAACATATGCATGAGGATCACTGTTGCCCAATAAATCAGGTTCTCAAATGCTCTTATCTTCAGTCGGCCCAAAGAATGAGCAGACACACTGGAGGCAAGAGCAAATTTCATCGTCTATGTCTGCCTTCATAGAAAAGAGGCTCCTAAAAAAGATATTACCCACAAATCCACAAGCCTAAACTTGCGCATTAATCTTTTGTGGGGAGCTATGAATGGCTCCCCTTTACTTTATATTAGTTACATCCTCAAAAAGAATGGTGAAACGGTTACTGCACAGGAGGAAGCCATCCGTCCACCATGTCAGTATCAGCTCTCTGTATCAGCAACTCAGCTAGTTCCATTTGTCCACATTTTCCTATAACCCAAAATTCTTTCTTTTCATAATATTATCTAAGACCCTTTTGAAAGGCATGATCGAATGAGCCTCCACCACACTCTGAAGATGTCCATTCCAGTTCTTAACCACTCATGAGAATAATTTTCCTCATGTCACCTTTGGTTCTGTTGTCTTTCACCATAAAATCAGTCTCCACTGGTTCATGACCCTTTGGTCAAGGGAAAGGTTTTCTCGTTTGCCTCTACTTTGTCCAGACCCCTCAGGATTTTGAACACTTCTATCAAATCTCCTCTCATCTGTCTCTTAGCTAACAAAACGAGTCCCAGTTTTTCCAAGCTATTCTTATAACTGAACCCTCCCATCCTTGGAACCATCTTTGTAAAGTGCACCAACTCTAATGTCTTCACATCCTTCCTCAAGTATGGTGCCCAGAATTGAATGCAATTAGTACATTTTAAGTATTCTCGCTGTAGCCCAGTTGAGGCCAAACCAGCGTTTTATAAAAGGTTCACCATAACTCTCTTCCTTTTGTACTCTATGCATGTATTTAAAAGCCCAAGGTGCCATATCCCCTAATAACCATTTCACAATCCGTTCAGTCTCCTTAAACAATGTGTGTACTTATACTCTTAGCTCCTGCACCATTTTTAGAATGGTATCCTTTAATTTATATTAACTCTCCTTGTTCTTCCTCGCTTATGCTAGGAAAACAAAGGTAGTTTTAAAGGATTTATCTTAGTATTACTAAATATTAGAAATAAGGTATCGGGCAGGATTCTCCAGCCTCCCAGCCACATGTATCTTTGTGGCAGGAGGTAGCACGCCATTTTCCAGTGGTGGAATTTTCTGCTTCCACCGCTGTCAATGGGAAGTCCTATTGAAGCCACCCCACGTCACCGGGAAATCCACAGGTGGGGGTACACTGCCAGCGGGATCAGAGAATCCTGCCACCAGCGAACACCCGGAGAATTTCAGCCACAGTCTTCAGTGGGTTTCAGTTCATGTTTCTGTGCCTGGAAGGGTGAAGCCTATCGTTAGGTTCATGCTGGACAAATGTGTTTGCAGGTTGGTTTATAGTCCAATTGTGATTCTGCTGTGCTGAAAGAGGGTTATGGCATGAAGAGTAAATAAAAGTGGTTGCTAAGCAACAAGAGGCCACTTTCCAGAGCAAAAGGATTTATTTTCTTCCTGGTTTTAACTGGGTGTGAGAGCAGTTGGGGAGTGAATAGCGCTCGCTGGGAGAAACTGCAGAGGACAAGTGAGTTGCAAAGATGCAAGCTTCCTAAGGAACAAGTTACAGTCCAGGTAACAAAGGAATTGGGAAAGAAAGAATGTTTAAGACGACTGGCGTTAAGAGAATAGAGACAAAGCTATTGTTCAGAAGAATTCAAGGAAAAGTAAACACAAGAGTTCGGAGTTAAAGAGACAATTTTGGTAACCTGATTTAAAGTGGAAAGCAGACTTCAGAGATAAATCAAAAGTGATGCCATTTTACTAGTCTGGGAATCAAGAGTTAAAGCAATTGTGAACAGTTTGTGCAGCAGTCAAGACAAATAAACCCTAAAGGGGTTCCTGTAAATCCTGGACTGGATTTGCTGTTAACAATGGAGTGGATGGTCTCTTTAAAGGAGTCACTTGTAAACCTGGACAGGATTTCAGATTGTAAACTGTGAAGGAAAAGCATTATTGTGAGAGAAGACTTTAAAGCATGTTCTTGGGAATGGAGTTTAGAAACTCTCACGTGAGATCATCTGGGGGAATTTGGAGGAGACAATCACAGGCATGGACTTACTATCAGAGCAGAGTGTGTATATTTGACCACAGCCAGTCTGTGTGCTTAAACAAAATTTTTTATGTGACCATTGTCGCGTAAGATATACTTTGTAATCCATGTTTATCTTAAAATCTGTGTGCATTTGTGAAGTTTAGGGGCAGTAAAGGTGTATTGTATAATAACCAACTTTTCATGTTTAATAAATCATTTTTTCTTGTTGTTAAAACTAATTAGCAGACCCGTGACTTGATTCTTCCACTTTGTATAAAAAAAAGAAGTTGCATCTTTTGAGCCAGGGTTCAGTCTTGGGAGCTTCCTGTCCAGTTAGATCAACTGGGACCATAACACTTCATACTTCTCTGCATTCAGTTTCAGCTTCCACACATTTATCTATTCCACCTGCCTTTCTGCGCCCTCTTGAAATCTAATTCCAACCGCTTTACAGTTTGCAATACTCTAATGAATTTGTCAAACACAATTTCCCTTTATAAAACCATGCCACCTCCGACTGATCGTAACAATGCCCTTTGAAAATAACTGTAAGACTTCCTTAATAATAGATCCCGGCATTTTCCCAATGACTGACATCAGGCTAACTGGCTTCTAGTTCCCCTGTTTTCTCTCTCCATCGTTTCTCGATTCGCAGTGTCACATTTGATACCTTCAAATTCATTGGGAACATTCTAGACTGAAGGAATTTTGGAAAACCATTGTTCCCTCTGTGCAAATTAATTGAGTTTTTTGACTGTTAACAAGGAAAATTACTAAATGAGCCAGCATCAAATTCTATCCTGTAACTGCTTTAGTTCCTGGGTATTTTATGTATTTGTACATTCACTAATCTGCTGTTCTGACCTGGTCTAGCCTATGTGACTCCAGATCAACAGCAGTGTTGACTCCTAACTGCCCTCTGAAATGGCCTAGTAAGCCACTCAGTTCAATGGCAATTAGGGATGGGCAACAAATATTGGCCTGGCCAGCGACACCCACATTCCATGAAGTCATTAAAAAAATGTGATTTACAGTTGCATATTTAGTACATTATAAAATATTCTCACATACAGCTCAAACCAAGAGAATCAACTTACATTGATAGATCATATTTGACTCACGATGTGTCAACACTTCACAGCCAAACAAATACGATTGAAGTGCAGTTAATATAATACATGATTGTCTCATAGGTTTGAGGTTCTTTCAACTTGTTTGGATGAGTGGGGGTTCCAGGGTTGATGAACTGACTGTGCATGGCATCGTGAAACCATTCAAGTGGGGCAAGCATATAAAAATGAAATGGTGTTAGGGATTGAGTGGGATTGAAACTGTTTTCTGTAGCAAGGAGTGAAAATTAAGACAGCTGTGTTGCTTACCTAGTGCCAGGGTTTGGGACATCTACTCAGGGCTGGAGAGGATCCTGTGGTTGGAGGGGGAGGATCCAATGGCCATAATCCATGTAGGTACCAACAACATAGGGAGGACAAGGAAGGAGGTTTTGCATAGTCAGTATGAGGAACGAGGCACCAAATTCAGCAGAGCCTCAAAAGGTAATGATTTCTAGATTATTACCTGAGCCACGTGAAAATTGGAATAGGACAAATAGAATTAGAGAAATAAAGGCGTGGCTCAAAGACTGGTGTGGGGAGAAATGAGTACCGGTTCATGGGGCACTGGCACCCGTACTGGGGGAAGTACAATCGGTACCATTGGCATGGTCTACACCTGAATCATGCAGGGACTGATGGTACTGGGAGCAGCATAATTAGGGATGGAGAGAGCGAGAGGGAGAGAGTTTTAACCTGACTAATGGGGAGAAATATGGTATACTTTTCAGTAGAAACAAGGTAAGAGTGGAAAAATACAGTTATGATCCCAGTTGCTGTTGCTGTTGGATAGAAAGATCCCAGAATTGAACCCTGGCCCAAAAGACCTGGGCTGGATTCTACATTTGGGAGACTAAGTGCTGACACCAGCGGAGTATTTGTGGGGCGGGATTCTCTGATCCTGGGGCTAAGTGTTGATGTCATCATAAACGACGAAGCGTTTTACGACAGCGTCACCTGGCCCCTAGGATCAGCGATCCTGCGGCGCACATGGGGCCAGCACGGCATGGAGACCCTCATGCTGCCCCAGCTACCAATACGAGTGTCAGAATGGGCACCGCGGATCCGCATGTGCGGTACATTCACGCATGCGTGGGTTGCCTTCTCCGCGCTGGCCCCGACGCAACATGGCGGAGAGTTACAGGGGCCCGGCGGGGAGGAATATAGGCCCCACTGGGGTAAGCCCGCATAACAATCAGTAGGCCCCAATCACGGGCCAGGCCATCGAGGAGGTCCCCCCCAGGGTCGGATCCCCCCCTCCCCCCACCAGGCCATCCCCTGCAACATGTACGCCTAGGTCCCACCGGGTAGGACCATACGAGAACGGTGCCAACGGGATGCGGCCTAACTCGGCGGGCACTCAGCCCATCACGCGGGGAGACTCTCCGGGGGGGGGACCGGCGCCACGTCGGCGCCAATGCCGCTGATTCTCCGGTGACCAGAGAATCGACGGACCGGCGTCGGAACGGCGTCACGTGAATCGTCCCCCCCCCCCCCCTGCCGATTCTCCAACCTGGCGCGGGGTCGGAGAATCCCACCATCCCACCCGTGGTCTTTTATGACAGAAGAATCAGCCCCAAACCTTCACCAATTCCGGTAGCAGTGAAGGGCTACCACTGGTGCCAACTGAAACTCCCACCGCCCGTGCAGAAAATGGCCGGAAAATGGCAGGGTCCCTGGACGCTCTTGCGTAAAGCTGATGACCTGCACCGGTCACGCAGCTCAACATGGCGTTGGCCATGCGCGACCCCACAGCCCACCCCCTGGTCACCCCCAGCCCTTGCAGAAGCTCCCCAGGCTAGCCGGGTGTGGTGGCGCTGTTCACAGCCCGCAGCCGTCACGACGGGTTCTCGCACGATTGGGAACACACGGAACACACGTGGCCCGTGCTGTCGGTAACTTGGCCCATCGGGGGGCGGAGCATCGGAGATGGACCGGCCGATGACGTGTCAATGTCGTTGAAACGCCGTGCGCCGCCCGGCACGATGACAGTAGTTTGGAGTGGGACCAGCATGGCGGACCAGTGTCAAACCACCGCCAGCCCCGATTTCGGCACGAAAATCCATTCTCAGCCAATCGCCGAACACGATTTCGCTGAACAGAGCCACAAGAATGCTGATTAGCTCTTGATAAAAAAAGCCCACATTTTTTAAACATGAAAAGTTTGACCACGATACAATGATCCTTCATTCTCACGTAGCCTCAAAAATGTATGCTGATTTTAAGGTCATGATGTGGAAATGCCGGCGTTGGACTGGGGTAGGCCCAGTAAGAAGTCTGACCACACCAGGTTAAAGTCCAACAGGTTTGTTTCGATTCACTAGCTTTCGGGGCGCAGCTCCTTCTGCAAGTGAATGCCACCTGAGGAAGGAACTGAGCTCCGAAAGCTAGTGAATCGAAACAAACCTGTTGGACTTTAATCTGATTTTAAGGTTAACACAGGTCACAAATTATATCTTAGGCTAGAGACGGGTGCTCTACGCTGCCGTCCTGCTAACCCCCAGCAAAACAGGGCATTGGTGGCCGTTTTGCACCATTTTTCCTGGCGTAAAATGGTACCGTTCTCACACCGGCGTGGGGACACAGCCCCTGAATCGGAGAATCCAGTCGTTAGCTCTCTTCTCTCTCCACAGATGCTGTCAGAACTGCTGAGATCGTCAAGTATTTCCTGTTTTCGTTTCAGATTCCAGCATCTGCAATCATTTGCTTTTAGATTATTGATTAACAAGAAGGTGAAAGGTTAGGCAGAAATGTGGGGTTGGAGTTCCAATCAAATCCGCCGTGATCATATTGAATGGCAGGGCAGGCTTGAGGTGCTGAATGACCAATCCTGTTCCTAATACATATGTTCACATGTTTGTATAAAAACAACTAACCAATTTCACACAACAAGGTCCAGAAAGCAGCATTGATAATGGGCAGAATTCGACAATAATGGGGCTATGTCCCCACGCCCGCGGCAAAACACGCGCGAATCATTCTGGACTTAACTGGAGTAAGTCCAGGGTGATTCTGCAATTTCCAGGGGGCTAGCAGGGCCCCGGAGTGCTCCTCGCAGCTCCAGCTGCTGCTACGGGCGCCTGCACTTCTGGTCGGGGGTCCGCGCATGTGCACGGCGGCGGCCTGTGTCGCCACACGCAACATGGCCGACCCACAGCGCGGACCGGCACCGACAACATAGGCCCCCCCACCCCCCACCCAGATCGCGCACTCCCGCTGATCGGTGGCCCCCGATCAGAACCCTGGCCGTCCTGAAGGCCCCCCCTCGGCAAAGGATCCCCACCCCCACCCCCACTGGGGCCGCTATGTACGCAGCCGCCGTGCCAAGTGCCCACCGGGTGGAACCATGAGAGAACCACGCCGGCGGGAACTTGGCCAATTGACTTTGGAGAATCACCACGGGGGCCTTTTTCAATGGCCCCCGACCAGTGCCGCATCGACCACGCGCGCCCGATTTGCGGCGATTCTCCGGCGTCCAGAGAATCACGGGAGCGGCGTCGGACCCAATCGTGGGTTTGACGCCCCTGATCCGAGCGCGATTCCGGCGCGGAGACTCAGAGAATCCTGCCCAATGACTTTCTTTCAATTTATTGAGGGATAAATATTAGTTTGAATGCAAGAATCTGATTTTTCAGAAACTTGGGAGTGTCCACTAATTAGACAAAAAGAATAAAATGATGAAGCATGCTAACTCAACTTTATTTTCATACCTGAACATAATGATTAACATATATTTTGTCCGCTTGTTCAATGCCATACATACCAGTTGCATAGAGAAAATGCTATATTAATACAAAAAAAGGCTAGGGGCGCAATTCTCCGAAATGGAGA
The DNA here is from genome assembly GCF_047496885.1 of Scyliorhinus torazame. Lineage (NCBI taxonomy): Eukaryota > Metazoa > Chordata > Chondrichthyes > Carcharhiniformes > Scyliorhinidae > Scyliorhinus > Scyliorhinus torazame. Next base: position 35,460,404 of record NC_092723.1, read on the forward strand.
CAGAGTGTTCGCGCCGTCGTGAACGCCGTCGCGTTTCACGAGGGCGTGAAATAGGCATGGGCAGTAGCGATTTTGGCCCCACAGGGGGTCAGCACGGCTCTGGAGCGGTTTACGCCACTCCAGCCTCCCTTCCCGGCGCCAAATGTGCACTGCGCCAACCCACGCATGCGCAGTTGGGCCGCGCCAACCCGCGCATGCGCAGTTGGGCCACGCCAACCCACGCAAACGCAGTTGGCCCGCGCCAACCCGCGAATGCGCGATGGACTTCCTCAACACGCCGGCCCCAACGCAACATGGCGTGGGGGTTCAGGGGCCAGCCACGTAATAAAATAGGGCCGGGGCTGGAGAGGCCGGCCCGCCGATCAGTGGGCTGCGATCGCAGACCCCATCGGAGGCCCACCCCGGTGAAGGAGCGCTTTTCCCCGCCCCACAGGTCGCCTCCCAACCCTACGTGCAGAGTTCCTGCCGGCTACGAGCAGGGGTGAACGGCGCCGGCGGGACTCTGTGTTTCCGCGCGGACGCTCGGCCCATCAAGGCCGGAGAATCGGCGGCCCAGCCCCGGACAGCGGCCCGCGACCGCGCTGCACCAAACGCGCCGGCGCAAATGGCACCGATTCACCACCCATTCGCAGAATCGCCTGCTGGCGTCGAACCGGCGCCATGGGAAAAAAGTGGCGCGAACGGCGATTCTCCCATACAGCGCGGCATGGGAGAATCGCGCCCTAAATTTTTACATCTTTCCAGATTCTTTGCAAGAAATTGATTGGTGAAAATAACCATCAACAACAGATGAAGCCAATTTCCCTTTGACATTCCTGGCCACTAATGCTAAGATACCAGAGAGTGCTCATACCAGAATAGCAGGGCATGAGTGGCGATTATAGAAACGGTCATGGAAGAATGAGGATTTTCACTGCTGCTTGTGCTTGAATGGAAAATCTGCTCAGTGTTGCTCGTCATCTATTGGAAACCATATGTATTTGCTCAGTAAATTAACAGTTCTTGAGCGCGTCTCAGATTTTCATCTGGATAAAAAACCTTCATAAACGTATAGGTCCAATTTAAAATAATGTTATTCCATGACTATGAAAAACAATCATTGATCTATATAACTATCAACAGCAACGTTAACTTTACGACATGGTGCTTATTTCGTATTTCCGCATCTGGACGCAAAACAATTACATCAGGCCAAAGATCTTGGGCTTAGTGAGTTATATATGACACGACAATATACCCATGTCTGCCCAATATTTCAAGTTTGTCCATCAAACCCTCCCTTCTAAACAAACAACTGAACCGTGCCTCTGACTCTCAGCTGAGTATCCTTCAATTGTTCGCTTGTGTGGGGTTGGATTTTGGAGGCATTTTCACCAGGTAGATTTTCAGACAAAACGGAGAATGAAGCCATTTTTTCTGTCATCTTGGGTGAAATTCTCCGGTATCGGCGCGATGTCCGCCGACTGGCGCCCCAAACGGTGCAAATCAGTCGGGCATCGCGCCGCCCCAAAAGTGTGGAATGCTCCGCATCTTGGGGGACCGAGCCCCAACCTTAAGGGGCTAGGCCCGCGCCGGACGAATTTCCGCCCCGCCAGCTGGCGGGAAAGGCCTTTGGTGCTGCGGCATTCCCGTGCATGCGCAGTGGAGGGAGTTTCTTCCGCCTCCGCCATGGTGGAGACCGTGGCGAAGGCGGAAGGGAAAGAGTGCCCCCACGGCACAAGCCCGCCTGCGGATCGGTGGGCCCCGATCGCGGGCCAGGACACCGTGGGGGCACCCCCCGGGGCCAGATCGCCCCGCGCCCCGCCCCCCCCCCGGGATCCCGGAGCCCGCCCGCGTCGCCTTGTCCCGCCGGTAAGGTAGGTGGTTTAATCTACGCCGGCGGGACAGGCATTTTAGCGGCGGGACTTCGGCCCATCCGGGCCGGAGAATCGCGGAGGGGGAGGGGGGGCCCGCCAACTGGCACGGCGCGATTCCCGCCCCCGCCGAATATCTGGTGCCGGAGACTTCGGCAACCGGCGGGGGCGGGATTCACGCCAGCCCCCGGCGATTCTCCGACCTGGCGGGGGGTCGGAGAATCTCGCCCCTTATTTGCAAAATTAGGCATTTGAAAGCATCATCCCAAAATTCACTTTGCTTCTTTGAAAGTGTTTTTATGGCATAAGGATAAGCCACATGAAAAATTTAAAAGCTTGCCCAATTGCCGCTTTTAATTGTGCCAGATCCAAGACAAGTCATATTGGACTCGAAACATTAGCTCGTTTCTCTCGCCACAGATGCTGCCAGACCTGCTGAGTTTTTCCAGCATTTCGTTTTTATTTCAGATCTCCAACATCCACAGTATTTTGCTTTAATCTTAAATGTGACAGGTATGCATGAATGATGGTTAAATGAGTTGAAACTTTATGCTGACAGAAGAAATATACTGGTATGTGTTTGGTTAATCCGCGGGCCCTAATTGTTCACACTGATTTATGCCTATGCTGTAACGAGATTAGGAGGACACCACTTGTGTCGAAGACGACATCGGAAAAATGGTTACAACACTGAGTATATTTCAAGTTTAATTTTCTGCATTGTGCCCAAGGAGCACTTGGTTCAAATTTCTTGTGAGATTTTATGGTGACATGCAATCTGATGTGCTTTGATAAAATTTTCATACGCATTATTTTGCCGTTATAGTGTTGGACATGATACAGCAACTAAAACAATGTCATGGCTTGTGAAAATCTTAGCAGATAAGAAAGATGGCTGACTGGTGTGTGAATAATTGAGATTTTAAAGTATCAAATATTGAAAAGAAAAACCAGGCTGAACTCCAACCTCATTCAGGAACCCTATTCCAATATCCATTATTTAGCAAAACATATGAGAATTCCTTTGGTTCGAGTACAGGACGATATGATATATAGGCTACCATATTTAATAAGGACAACTCCCTTTGTTATCCACACCAGGTTTCAAGATTCTGTTCCTGCATTTTCTGCATTATCCCTTGTTCTACTGATATTTTGATTGTCAATATTTTGTCTTTGATGATTTTTCTGAATTTTCATTATTTATGCTTTAGCAAAAAACTTATTCCCATCTGTGTTAACTTTCATTATCTATTTATTTTTTACATTTGACGTCCATCTTTATATTTGTTTTCACTTATAGCTCATGTTTTCTAAGCATTTTCTGTGGTTTGCAGAACTATTGCATTCAAACGTATGAGCACCTGTTTTAATTATTTTTTTTTTTTTAATTTAGAGTACCCAATTATTTTTTTCTTCCAATTAAGGGGCAATTTAACGTGGCCAAGCCACCAAACCTACACATCTTTGGGTTGTGGGGGTGAATCCCACGCAGTCACGGAGAATGTGTAAACTCCACACAGACAGTGACCCAGGGGCGGGATTCAAACCCGGGTCCTCAGCGCGGCAGTCCCAGTGCTAACCACTGCGCAGCGTGCCACCCTCCCTGTTTTAATCATGAATCTACAACCTACTTCAAGATGATTGGAATTACTACAACTTATTTTCTTCCCCTAGTTCATGTGAAGGTCTTAAATACAGTCTATGTGAATCCTACAAAACATCTGCCCGACATTCTTTGTACCATTCACTTATCCAAAGACGTTAGGTAAATGGTAATGAAATGATAAGGTATACTAAGTTTTAAAAAGTGCTGCTGACTGCCTTAAAAATTGATCCCAGAAATTCTAGAAAGCTGGCTATCCATTTGGCATCAAAGGTCCTACGGTGCAGAAGGAGGCCATTCAGCCCATCAAGTCTGCACCGACACTCCGAAAGAGCACCCTACCTGGGCTCACTCCCCCATTTCAATCCCGTAACTTAACCAACACATCTTTGGACAGTAAGGGGCAATTTAGCATGGCCAATCCACCTAACCTCTACGGGTGGGATACTCCGAGTCCGTGCCGGGTCGGAGAACTGCCAGGGACGTGGGAAATTCCCGCCACGCCGCTCCGACGCGATTCTCCAGTGACCGGAGAATCTGCGCCAATTGCGCCCGTGCGGTCGCCGCAGCACCAGTCGGGGGCCACTGAAAGAGGTCAAACTCTCGTTGAGTTCCGCCGAGTTCCGCCGGCGTTGTTCCAACCTGGTACCACCAGGCGGGATCTCGGACTCGCGGCCGCGGTGAATGTCCTGGTTTGGGGGGGGGGGGTATCTGACTCCAGGGGGGGGCCTCCACGGGGTCCAGGCCCGCGATCAGGAGCTTCCGATCGGTGGGGCACCTGTGATCTGGAGGGGGCCTACCTCCTTCCACGCGGGCCCACTGTAGGTCTCCACCATGTTGTGAGGTACCGGCACGGAGTCGGCAACCACGCACATGCACCGGCGCGAAGAGGGTCATCGCGCACATGCGCAGACCCCGCTGGCCGTGCAGGGCCGCCATTTGCCTCCGGACCTTGCAGCACTAGCAGTGCCATGCAAGCCCCCTGAAGACCACTGAATTGCTGAGCCAGGATTTCGGAGAATCTCGGCCCACATCTTTGGACTGTGGGAGGAAACCGGAGCACCCGGAGGAAATCCACACAGATACAGGGAGAAAGCGCAAGCTTCACACAGTCACCCAAGGTCGGAATCGAACCCGGGTTCCTGCTGCTGTGAGGCAGCAGTACTAACCACTGTGCCACCGTTAGATAGATGAACATCATTCTGATATGCATTGCAAGTTAATGCATTGCAAGTTAATGCTCTACGAGTGCATGTGACTTTGTTGGTACATTTTTCAAACCTACTCTTAATTTAGAGTCATAAAATAATTATATACATTCAAATATTAGAGAAAAAGCAGCAACAACAATCTGGGCATGTCAAAAGAAAAGTCCCAATTTTGACTCTAGGTCAGTGTCCAGTTGATATGAATTCGGCCCGATGCAGAAAATCAGAGAGCTAGATTGAAAAGCTGAACAAAAACAGATACAAGGATTAGTGGCCAATTTAGCTAACCCAACATTACAGAAATTTAGCCACATAATCAAGACATTGAAAATTGTTCAGATCTCTTTTCACGGGTAAATGATAGTTTCAACTGGAATACTAGATAAATTTAATATTTAATTTCTATTGATCTATAATAAGCTCTCGTTTACAAATAGTCACCATTCATTTGGCAAAAGAAAATGCTCAAACAGGCGTTCCACATAAACAACTGGAGGAACAATGAAACACTGTCGATGTAACACAAGTGATTAAGGCAGAAGGAAAATTGGTGTTGAATCCAATTAAGTCAGAGCAGTTTTACCTACCATGCATCTCAACAAAAGGGGAAATCTCTCACCTCTCTCCACTGTATCGTCTCAATTCCTTGTACATACAGAACACACACTGTAAAAGAAAAGACAAGCATTTAATCACAAAAGACAAGGTAACATTGGAACATTAAAATCCTCAAATTCAGATTGCACATTGGATATCTTATGAGAGATCTAAGTTATAAGTTTAGCTTAAGTGCTGATCACAACAAAGGTCACTCTCCATAGAAGTAGTTGAAGAATGAATGGTATTTTTAAGGGTGGAGCTTTGAAGTCAGGCAACTTTAAATGTTTTAAATGGAATGGGCAAAGTTCTAAGAATATCTCCAAAGCTTCGGGGCAGAAATAGTTATTACTCAGAATTATTACTTGCTCCAAGTTTAGCTCGGTTTTGTTCAAACCGGGTCTCGCTGGCCAGCGAGATATTTTTGATAGTTCTTAAAGTCTGGCTCCCTGTGGTCAGGTCCTCACTTTGTGACGTATCTGGCATTTAAATTTGAAAGCCACATTCATGCTGTGCTTCTGAGTTCAAAGCGAACTCAAATGGGAGACATTCTGGAAACTAGAGTCTTTTACCACTGGGAGGCTTCCAAAATATTATTGTTCAATAATTTTTGCAGGATATCAAGAAAGCTTAAAACTGACTTTTCTGCCATGGGCATGAAAATATCTTAGCTATCATGTTCTTATTCGGTAATTCTTTAGAATTCATTCATGGGATATGGGTATCGCTGGCTGGGCCAGAATTTATTACCCATCACTGATTGCCCTTGAACAGAGTGGCCTGCTAGGCCATTTCAGAAGGCACTGAAGAGTTAACCACATTGCTGTGGGTCTGAAGTCACATGTATGCCAGACCAGGCGGCAGCAGCAGGTTTCCTTCCCTCTAGGACATTAGTGAACCAAATGGGTTTTTACAACAATCAATAATGGCTTCATGGTCATCAACTTTTTTCCATCTGCCGGGGTAGGATTCAAATAAACATCCCGAGAGCATTACCCAGAGTCTCTGGATTACTGTCCAGTGAAAATACCACTACACCACCATCTTATTCCTACCTAAATAGGTTTATGACTACCTTCCTTTTTGTCCAGTTTAGCTACTGATTAAGAGATTTTTGGTGTCAATTCTACAACTGTTTAGATTTCCTGTGTTCATTAATCAATGGATAGCGTGCATTGGGGACTGCACAGTGGTTAGCACTGATGCCTGACAGTGGCAGGGACTCGATTCAATTTGACCTCGAGGTACTATGTGGAGTTTGAATGTTCTCCCATGTCTGTGTGGGTTTCTTCCAGGTGCTCCATTTTCCTCCCATAGTCCAAAGATGTGCGGGTTAGGTGGATTAACCGTGCTAAATTGCCCCTTAGTGTCCAAAAATGTTAGGTGGGGTTGCAGGGATAGGGCAGGTGCATGGGACTGAGTAGGTGCTCCTTCTGGAGGGTCAGTGCTGCCTCAATGGGCTGAATGGCCTCATTCTGCACTGTGGGAATTCTATAAACAGGATGTGATGCCCTGCAGAGGTAAAGTCCCGAATGTTCAGCATCGACATTGTGTATTTACTGGTCTGAAAATTAAATTGCTGTTCAGTAGCTGGCGGGGATCAATGACATTTTAGACCATTGTTTAAAACCAGATGGAGTCGAAATCTGTTTGATCAGGACTGTAGAGAGCCTGGTGGGTGATGTCAAGAATCCTTTTATACAAGTCCAAAGAGAAACCAATGAGCAGAATGTGGGCTTTATTGGGAGCAATAAACTTAAGAAGTGTGCACATATAAAACTTTTTGATCAATGTCACTTCAATCTGAATGACATGCCTATAGAATATAAATGCCCTTGAGCTCATTAATGTCTACTACGGTGCAAATGTGCTGCCACTTTTCAGACCATTTCAGATAAACTTTTCCCTATCAATGAAAAAAACCTCAGCGCGCATAAGATTTAAGCCCATAAAGGATTGGAAGCGATGGAGTCAAATACTAACACCCCTCATCCATTACAACACATATTAACTTGGGAAGCAAGCAACATTACTAAAAATTTGCATCTGTAACTACAACAAAGCTATCAGCATTTTCCATCATTACTCTTAAAACTTCTGGGACAAATTTTACAAGTCGCTGCCACCTACCTGCCACCCACACCCAATCTGCCTGTGATTGCTCCTCTCCCCCAACCTCTCCATCAAGAACCCCACCGTCCCCACCATGAGACCATCCCCCAGCATTTTCCTGGTCTTTGACTTCAGGGCTTATAATCAGAGGTCTGTTTGTAGCCTGAGTCTTGGCGACTATTACCAATGGCACTTAGGTCTGCTGGTACCGCAGGTCTCGGAGACTGAACTGCTGCTAGGGTGAGGAGAAAAGTCCAATTTCCAGCCATGTTAAATGGGTGCAGGGATGCAGTGGTCAGCAGGGGTGCATTCCCCGCCAACTCTTCAAGCAGCGAGCAGGAAACCCCACCATCTGAACAGTCCTACCCCTGGAGTCTGCACATTAGGATTTCCAAGTTTAAATGTGTATGTAGCCACCAGTAATACCCTGGCCCTACACAGGGTAAACGGTTGAAATCCTTGCTGATAGAATTTAACACAAACTCAATTTATGCAAACTTCCACTTTTCCAGCTCTATTCTCACTGTAAAATCCTTTGGGCCTTGTCGAATGAGGAGTAACTGAGTTTTCCAACAGCATACACTGTCATAATGACGACAGAACTTCTCTTTTCTGAAACTCAAATTTTATATTTGTAAAGCATCATTTTTCTTCATCTCGAGAAATATTCTATGGGCGGGATTCTCCGTCCCGCCGCACCAGCACGACCCCGCGATACTCCGTCTCGCCAGCCAGCCAATAGAGTTTCCCATTGTGGACAGCCCAACACCGTCGGGAAGTCCCCGGGGGCTGCTGGCACAACGGAGAAACCAGCCCCATATGTTTTTGAAATAATTTTGATAAACTTTGTTTTTTGCACAATTATTGCCCAAACCAAATCACATCTGAAAAAAGACAGTGGTGAGCTGCCTTCCTAATGCAGTCCATCTTTTGCAGACACATCTTTATGCTGTTAGGGAGGGAGCTGCAGGATGTTGACCCAGTGGCAGTAATATAGTTTCAATTCAGGATAACGAGGCTTGAAGGAAAGCTTGCAGGTGGTACTGGTGTTCCCATGTATCTGCTGCCCTTGGCTTTGAGTGAGTTAATGGTACACACTACTGTCACTATCCATCAGTGGTGGAGGGAGTCAATGTTTAAGGTGGTGGTTGGAATAATAATCATGTTGGCCGATTATGATATTTAAGCTTCTATATTAAAATTATAAAATCCGAATGATAAAAACAGTGCGCTACTTCCTGGTTTTCTGTCAATGAGAATTCTTCAACATGATTGGTTGCAACTGTTGTTGGATGCCACAGATGCCCCGAGAGGTGGCACCAACAATGCCTCAAAAGCTGAAATCCAAACCGCAGAGCCCACTAAGCAATAATGTGCAACTTTCTTCAACTTCAGCAGGGAGCACATCACTTCACCACTGACCACAACATTTGGATCTGAATCTTAAAATTGTAACCAAGCTAGAATTTCATCCCCCCCAAAAAATTCACATAAAAGCGGGCAATTTTGTTCTGTGCCACAATGCATAGAATCAGGTGGCTGGTGTAAATCTCTCTTGACTTTCAACACTTATACCGAAGGAACGGATGTAAAGTCAGGAGATGTGTAAGGAAGCAGCTGATCAGATACAACATTTTTCACATCATTGCTCAAAGTCAAAATTATATTCAAAGGACTGAGGAACTTGGAATACAAAGCCCCAGAAGATCGCAGATGCAGAATCAATTGGGGTATTTCAAAGGGTGGCAGACACCCAAGTGGCTCGTAATAACCTTAAGGGATGATGGAAAATGGTAGGAAAGCTGGGGCGTCATTCTCCGACCCCCCGCCGGGTCGGAGAATGGCCGTTGGCCGCCGTGAATCCCGCCCCCGCCCCCGCCGAAGTCTCCGGTACCGGAGATTGGGCGGGGGCGGGAATCGGGCCGCGCCGGTTGGCGGGACCCCCCGCTGGATTCTCCAGCCCGGATGGGCCGAAGTCCCGCCCAGAAATTGCCTGTCCTGCCGGCGTAAATCAAACCTGGTATTTACCGGCGGGACCAGGCGGCGTGGGCGGGCTCCGGGGTCCTGGGGGGGGGGGGGGGCGCGGGGCGATCTGACCCCGGGGGGTGCCCCCACGGTGGCCTGGCCCGCGATCAGGGCCCACCGATCCGCGGGCGGGCCTGTGCCGTGGGGGCACTCTTTCCCTTCCGCCTCCGCCACGGCCTCCACCATGGCAGAGGCGGAAGGGACTCTCCCCACTGCGCATGCGCGGGAAACTGACAGCAGCCGCTGACGCTCCCGCGCATGCGCTGGGAAACTGACACCGGCCGCTGACGCTCCCGCGCATGCGCCGCATTTCCCAACAAACGCCATTTCCGCCAGCTGGCGGGGCGGAAATCCCTCCGGGGTCGGCATAGCCCCTCAATGTCGGGGCTAGGCCGCCAAAGATGTGGAGCATTCCGCACCTTTGGGCCGGCGCGATGCCAGTCTGATTGGCGCCATTTTTGGCGCCAGTCGGCGGACATCGCGCCGTTGGGGGAGAATTTCACCCCTGATTTCAAAAATAAAAAGAGCAGCTTGTATTGATATATTTTGGGCAACAAAGTTAAAAGTCCAAACATGTTTTAATGCACTGATTATCAAACAGCATGATATCAAGCCACATAAGAATATGAAAGCGATGGCCAAAAATGTAGTCAAAGAGGGAGGTTTGATGAGCATCTTAAAAGAGGAAAGAGAGTGGGAACAAGTTCAAGGAGGGCTTTCTGGAGCTTATGTTTAGGCAGCTGGAGGTGCAGCTACATGGTGCAAATGATTAAAACTGGAGATGCTCAAGAGGCCAGACTTGGAGCAATGTAGAGTTCGGAGGGTTGTAAGACTGGAAGAAGTTACAGAAATTGGAAGAGCAAGGCCATGGAGGGATTTGAAATCATGGAAATAATACTTTGGTGTTGCAGAACTCAAAGTCAATTTTATTCGGCAAATACACGGTGATGGGTGACCAGGACTGGGTTCAAGTGAGGACATGGGCAATAGAGTTTTGGATAAATTGGTTAGGGGAAGTGGAAGATCGCCAACCGAGCAGGATTCTCCAGCATGCAATTAGGGAAGCGAAAGCTAGGGCATTGGCCCTCTTCCCTAATGGGGTACTTCTCTGGTTGGCAATCAGTAGCTAGTGGTGTCCCTCAGGGATCAGTGTTGGACCCACAATTTTTAATAATTTAAATAGATGATTTGCAGTTGGGGACCAAGTGCAATGTGTCCAAGTTTGCAGACAACACTGAGATAAATGTTAAAGCAAAATGTTCAGAGGATACTGGAAGTTTACAGAGGGATTTGGATAGTTTTTTTTAAAAATTTTATTCTCATTTTCTCCCATTTTTCACATTTTCTCCCACATTTACATCCATCAACAATAAACAATAATCAGCAAGATATGTCAGTCCCCATAATAACAACGATCCCATCTACCCACCAACCCCCGAACCTCAACCCGCATGTTTACATAAACAAATGACAAAAAGGAATCAGGGATTACCCGTAGTCACCCTTAATCTACACAGCCCCCCTCCCACCGCAGGTCTCCAGCTCCTCCCGTCCACTGCCTCTTGTAAAACTCCTCCCAACCTCGGTTCCTTCCCCCCCAACTTTCCACCCCGGCTAGACCACTCGGACCCTGTTCTGCCAGGCTCCGATGGCCGCAGCCCCTCCCCCCACCTCACTCCCGTTCACTGGCCGGCTTAAACCGGCCAGCGTGGAGGCCCCCGCCCGGGTCCCTTTCCCACTTGCCCGGCCCTAGGAAAGCCCAAAGATCCCCTTTTAGCACACAAACCCCGCATATCCACCTACAGCCCAAAGAACTCTCATTTCGAGTGAAAGTCCCGTCCCTTCCCTTGTCCAAATATATACCACATTGGCTCCTTTAATCTCTACACCCGCGCGCAGTTATACAAAAAGAAGAAAATACAATCATGAGGTTACATCGCACATGGCCATTCCTCAATTTGTCAGTACTGCCACAGTCCTTCTGCTTTCGCAAACTCCTCCGCTGCTTCCACTGTTCCAAAATAAAAGTCCCTGAGCTTGTAAGTCACCCTCAGCTTCGCTGGATATACAATGCCGCACCGCACCTTGCTAATGTACAGTGCCCTCTTCACCCGGTTGATGGCAGCCCGCCTCCTTGCCAGCTCCACCGTAAAGTCCTGGTATACACGTATACCAGCTCCAGCCCACTGCACCACCCGCTTCTGCTTGGCCCAGCTCAGGACCTTCTCCTTTACCCTGTACCTACGGAAGCACAGAGTCACTGCCCTTGGCGGCTCACTCGCCTTTGGTACAGGCCTCCACGACCGATGAGCCCGATCCAGTTCATATCGGGAGGGATCATCCCCCTCCCCCAATAGTTTTGCCAGCATCGCGGCAAAATACTCAGTCGGCTTCGGTCCTTCAACTCCTTCGGGCAGCCCCACAATCCTCAAATTCTGTCGCCTGGATCTGTTTTCCAGGTCTTCCATTTTTCCTCGCAGATCCTTGTTAGTATCCATCACCTTCCGCATCTCTTTCCCCATCGAGGCAAGTTGATCACCGTGCTGCAATAACGTCTCCTCCACTTCCTTCAGCACCTCCCCTTGCTCTCGCACCTCCACCACTGCGCTCGCCACCTCCGTCCTCACCGGGGAAACCGCTTCCTCCACCAGCACACTCAAAACTTCCCTCATCTCCTTCCTCACCGTCTCCATGCATTTCGCAATCTGCGCCAACTGCTTTTCAAATTCCGCAGCCATCACCTTAGTTATTTCTTCAGCCGTAAGCAGTGCGGCCTTCCCTGGTGCTAGAGCCTCCATTTTTCCTGGTGATTCCGCGGTGACCTTTCCACTCCCTGACGGACCTCCAGCTGTTTTTTTTTCGGCCGTTTTCTTGCTCACCCTCGACATTTTTCTTTGTTCTTTTTTTCCTCCTGTGTCTTCACTGTGCCTCCGTCGTGCCTTCCCCCTGCTTCTGCCGCCTCCGCGGACCCTGGGACCGAGCTTAAAGCCCCGAAAATGCCCTTGCCGAACGGGAGCCCTCCATTGTGCGGCTGCCTCCCGCCCGCCGTCACCGGAAGTCGGATTTGAATAGTTTAAGTGAATGATAAAATATTAAAACATGCTGCTGAGCAGTGGGACCTGGGTGTCCTAGTGCATGAGTCGCAAAAAGTTGGTTTACAGGCGCAACAGGTGATTAAGAAGGCGAATGGAGTTTTGTTCTTCATTGCTGGAGGGATGGAGTTTAAATTAGGGGGGTTATGCTGCAACTGTATAAGGTGTTATTGAGGCCACACCTGGAGTAGTGTGTTCAGTTTTGGTCTCCTTACCTGAGAAAGGACGTACTGGCGCTGGAGGGTGTGCAGAGGAGATTCACTAGGTTAATCCCAGAGTTGAGAGGGTTGGATTACGAGGAGAGGTTGAGTAGACTGGGACTGTACTCATTGGAATTTAGAAGGATGCAGGGGGATCTTATAGAAACACCTAAAATTATGAAGGGAATAGATAGGATAGATGCGGAAAGGTTGTTTCCACTGGCGGGTGAAAGCAGATCTAGGGGCATAGCCTTAAAATAAGGGGAAGTAGATTTAGGACTGAGCTTAGGAGGAACTTCTTCACCCAAAGGGTTGTGAATTGATGGAATTCCCTATCCAGTGAAGCAGTTGAGACTCCTTCATGAAATGTTTTCAAGATAAAGATATTTAGCGTTTTTGAAGAATAAAGGAATAAAGGGTAATGGTGTTCAGGCGGGAAAGTGGAGCTGAGTCCAAGAAAGATCAGCCATGATTTTATTGAAAGGTGGAGCAGGCTCGAAGGGCCAGATGGCCCACTCGTGCTCCTAGTTCTTATGTTCTTATGTTCCCCCTGTGTAGCTCTGGCTGTTCGGATAACCTGAAATTTGCCACTCCTGGACACGGCTCCACGCTTACCCCCACAACCTTGGACATCGCCTCGGAGATGGCTGTCTAGAACCCTACAAGTTTGGGACAAGCCCAGAACATGTGGGTGTGGTTGGCCGGGTCTCTCTGGCCCTACTCAGTGCTCCGCTCCAGAGTCCCAGCCCACTTCTGTCCCCAGTTCGTCTCCCTATTTCCATCTGGCCTCACTCTAGTGGCAGTCGTACCCTGTCTAGTAGCTGTCTGTAAATTTCCCCCCTTCTTTACTGTCTGTGTTTATCGGGTCCTCTAGTAATGTGGTCCCTGGGGTATCCTACTGTCTCCTTGCGGAGAAAGTGCTTTATATGTAGGTGTCAGCAGCATCACCCACAGGCTCAAGAGGTTGAATAGCCTATTCACATCTAACACCACTTCATGGTCATGTCAAGAAAAAGGGTGGCAAAGGTGAATTGACAATGCCAGCGACACTGGTTAAGAGGATTACTTTGTTCATGTTGTCATGCTGCTGTCCTGTAGATCCTTGCCCAAACAGGAAGAAAGAAGGGAGATGATGATGTTAGGAACACACGACAAGTTTTGAGCAATTATAAACCTATTCAATTTTTTTCTACCAAGTTCCAATTCTTCCGGGGATGAAAGGGTTGATGTCGGAGGATAGATTAAACAGTTTGTGCTTATACTCGCTGGAGTTCAAAAGGATGAGAGTGAATCAGATCGAGGTATTTAAAATAGTAAAAGGGATTGATAAAGTAAACGTAGACCAAACACTTCCCCTTGTGAGGGCAATCTAGAAAGAGAGGTCACAGGTATAGGATGAAAGGTGGCAGATTTAGAACAGAAATGAGGAGGAACTACTTCTCGCAGAGGGTGGCGAATTTCTGGAACTCGCTGCCGCTTAATGTCATTAAATGGTTTCAAGAAGGAGATAGATATATTTCTGATTTAAAAAGTGGGTTAAAGGGATATGGGGAACAAGAAGGGAGGTGAATTTGAGACTAGGAAGATATCAGCCATGATCTGATTGAATGGCGGAACAGGCTAGAAGGGCTGAATTGCCTACTTCTGCTCCTAATTCCTATATTCCTTAATCAATTAAAAACACAAGCGATCAACTTGTGGCACAAAACCACTCCAATTTCTCAACTGAAATGGTACATGAAACAAGTTTAAATGCGGCAAGCTAAATGAAACAAATGAATAAAGATTCCAAGACTAAATTACACCCAATTTATGTAGGATTGTATAATGATGCTTAATCAGTTCATTTCTTTATCCTTATTCATAATTCTGCAGCGCCCAAGTGTGCGTTCATGAGAAATTACACTGCCTGAATGCTTCAACAACTTTGTTGCAAGATTTAAATTTGCTGCTTGATCCAGTCCTATAATTAACATCTTTTCACTTCACATCTGCATCTCAATGTGAAAATGCTAATCTTTGCTTACCTGCCATATCAGGCCTGGTTGTTAACTGGATTTTATGACAAAAATTAACAGAGCTCAGTAAAAATAAATTTGACATCATGGCTGTCAAGAATGGATACAACTTCATACTCATAAACACGTGGAAAATGTAAAGTCCCCTGAAAATGGATTTTATTCTCTTGGGAGTGTGAAAATAATTATTTCTCAATTGGCATAAGTGTCAAGTCAAAACTACATGGTAACACCCAGCACTGTGATAATTTGGACTTGTCATTATAAACAGGTAGATGGACGGAAAAAGCTCAATTCCGTCACCAAACCCAGTTTCTCTTTCTCATGTCATCATTGTTGCAGGAAGATGCAGATGAGAGAAGGACATTTGGTCAATTGATTTAATTTCTTTAATTTCTTTACTGTGGGTAGTTTTCAATTTATCTTCAGAGCATTAAACTGGCATTGCGGGTCAATTGCAACAAAACGGCATGGAAAGTTGGGCACTTTCTATATTGTGAGATATCACCTATATTGATATGCTTCAGTGCCAAGTTTATCATATAATTTTTTTTTTTCATAGAATTTACAGTGTAGAAGGAGGCCATTCGGTCCATCAAGTCTGCACCGGCTCTTGGAAAGAGCACCCTACCCAAGGTCAACACCTCCATCCTATCCCCATAACCCAGTAACCCCACCCAACACTAAGGGCAATTTTGGACACTAAGGGCAATTTATCATGGCCAATCCACCTAACCTGCACATCTTTGGACTGTGGGAGGAAACCGGAGCACCCGGAGGAAACCCACGCACACACGGGGAGGGTGTGCAGACTCCGCACAGACAGTGACCGAAGCCGGAATCGAACCTGGGACCCTGGAGCTGTGAAGCAATTGTGCTATCCACAATGCTACCGTGCTGCCCTCAATGGATAAGATTGAAAATCACTGCCTCAATGGATAAGATTCTCTGGTCTTATCGGCATCGGGAGGCTACACGCCATTGGCCGGCAGCGCGATTCCCCATTGAATCCACATGCCTCCGGAAACCTGCAGCGGCGTTGCACTATCGGCAAGACCGGGAGATTCTGCCAGCGTGAACAGCCGGAAGATCGCACACAAAGGGCGGGATTCTCCAATAATGGGACTATATACCCACGCCCGCGGAAAGACATGCACGAATCACTCTGGACTTACCTGGATTAAGTCCAGGATGATTCTGCAATTTGCAGGGGGCTAGCCGGATTCCAGAGTGCTCCTCGCAGCTCCGGCTGCCGATACGGGCCCTGCACGTCCGGTCGGAATCCGCGTATGCGCATGTCAGGGCCCTTGTCGACC
Organism: Scyliorhinus torazame; assembly: GCF_047496885.1. NCBI lineage: Eukaryota > Metazoa > Chordata > Chondrichthyes > Carcharhiniformes > Scyliorhinidae > Scyliorhinus > Scyliorhinus torazame. Next base: position 35,476,431 of record NC_092723.1, read on the forward strand.
GCCCTGCGCGACATGGTTGACCCACACCGCGGACAGGCACCAAGAAGATAGGCACTCCCCAGATCATGCGCACCCGCTGATCAGTGGCCACCGATTGGAACCCTGGCCATCCTGGAACCCTACCCCGCCGGTGAATGGTCCCCCCCCTGCCCATAACCAAGGTGGCCGCGGACTGAGTCCACAGCCGCCACGCCAAGTGGAGCCATGATAGAACCATGCCGGCAGAAACTCGGCCAGCTGCAATTGGAGAATCGCTGCACGGGCCTCTTTCAATGGCCCCCGACTGGCGCCGCATCGACCGTGCGTGCCCGATTGGCAGCGATTCTCCGGGGACGCGGGAAACCGTCGGACCCGATCTCGGGTCGGACGCCCATTCTCCGTCCCCGCGCCGAGCACAATTCCGGCGCGGAGGCTCGAAGTATCTTGCCCAATGTCTTTGATTCTACTTTCTTATCCAGGAAATCATTCCAAATGTTTATTGCTCTTTGAGTGAAGTGATTTTTATTCCAAGACATTTGAAATTTCACTTTCACCAACTTATCTTTTTCTGGCTTCATCTATCAATGCCATCTAATACTTGATATACCTCAATAAAATCCCTGCATAATCTTCTGCCGGGAAGGTATAGTTTCAGCATCTTTAATCCTCCCTCGTAGCTCATCCAATTTGAAAATGGGATCATTTTGTCTGCACGCCTCTGCACATTTTCCAATACCAGCATATCACTTTTGAAGTCTGATTACACTCTGTTTACTGCGTTGTGAAGTTTAACTTCAGACAAATGTGGACCAGTATCAGGGTTGGCTCTGTGGTAGCTCTGCTCTCACAGAGTCAGAAGGTTGTGTTTCAACCTCATTTGAAGACTTGAGCAAATAATCTAGGCTGACACATCAGTGCACTGTTGAAACAGCACTGCATGAAGATAATCTCTTCTAGAGGCTGCTTGTTCACAGCACTGTTTAAAGAAAAGCGGTGGTTTGCCCAGGTGTCTTGACCAGCATTTCACCTCACCTAACATTACCACAACAGATTTAATCAAATATGACACTACCACATGAGGGCATGACACCAACCCATATAAAAGGACACATCACACATGCTCAGTCTCTTTCCAGTGGAGGCTCTCAGTGAGTACAGACACAGGGTTAATTCAACATCACTTCCATCACGTGGATTGTAGCAGGCTGGTTCGTCAGTCTGAGTAGCTATAGAAGGATTAACAGTAGAGACAAATCCAAGTAGGAGAATTGTTAACAGTAATAAATGTGTTAAAGCTATCTCCAAATCTTTGTTTGTCAGAGTGCACATCATAGAAGCAGCTTATGCTACGTCAAGAGCATAACAAAACAAGTATCAAAATTGTTTTGCCATTTTTCTGTCCCACTGCAAAGAAATCTTCCTGAAAATGCTGAGCTGTAACCCCCTGTTCCGATTGGGTGCCCAGCTTCAGCCACGTGTGCACAATTAACACGCTTCTGCATCCAGCTGACTTCTTTCACATCTTAAGTGACTCTAAAAAATGTAAACTATCCCTCCTCAAACGTCTTTTCCTGTATGCAGCCCATCAATACAGCATTCTCCAGAATTGTGCAGCTATGTGGGTCCAAACTCGCTGGATTCACTTCTTAACTACCAAATCACAGCCAGAGAATCACCGACAATGGTTCCTGGTTGCACTCCCACACAGTTATCATCTCTGGTATCCCCCAAGGATCTACCGTTACCCTACCTCCAACCCTATTTCTCACCCCCATTCCCCTTGATGACATCACCTGAAAACACAAATTTTAGTTTCCACTTTACATTGATGATACCAACTCTACCATCATCTCTCTCAGCTTCTCTACTGTCGGTGTATTGCCAGATCGCTCAGCTGACATACAATATTGGATGGGCAGATATTGGACGGGCAGAAGTTTTCTCCAAATGCATATTGGGAGACCGAAGCCATTGTTTTCAGTCCCTGCCACCAACTCCATCCATCACCTACCAAGTGTCTGAAGCTGGATCAGACGATTCATAACTTTGGTGTCATACTTGACCCAGCGATGAATTTTCATCTACCTATCCACAACATTGCCAGGAGTGATTTTTTTTCCACTATTGGAATATGCCCAATTCTTCTCCTGCCTCTGCTCTTTGGCTACTAAAAACCTTCATGCCTTTGTTACCTGTATTCTTCATTACTCCAGTCATCCCCTGTGTTCTAATCTCAGTTAACAAGAGTTACCTAAAGCTCTATTTCCTGTGTCCATAGGCATCCATAGCTGAAGGAGGCCATCCAGCTCATTGAGTCTCACTGATCCTCTGAAAGAGCACCCCACATAGACCTATCCCCATAACCCAACCCAACCTGAGTATCTGTGGACCGTGGGAGGAAACCGACGCAGACATGGGGAGAATGTGCAAACTGCACACAGGCAGTCACCAAGGCCAGATTCAAACCCAGGTTCCTGGTGCTATAAGGCAGCAGTGCTATCCACTGTGCCACCGTGCCGCCCAACTCACACCAGATCCTGTACACTGGTTTTGGGTTAAGCAACACCTTAAATTTTTTAATTCTTACCTTGGTTTCCAAATCTCTCCATGACCTTGACCCTCCCCATCTCGAGCCCTCCAACCCTCCAAAATAACTGCATTTCTCTAATTGTGGCCCCAGGCATTCCCTATTTTAATTCCCCCACCTTCAGTGACTCTGCCTTCAGCTGCCTCGGTTTCAAGCTCTGTAATTCCTGCAAATCTCTTTCCATCAAGGCACTCCTTAAGCATCTCCCTCTTTGACCAGCTTTTGGTCATTTGAGGAGAAAAGAGAGGTTTTAGGAAGTTCGAAAAAGGTGTAGCAAGGCAGGAAGAGAGATTAAGGAGGGGTGTGGGAGAGAGGAGTCTCAACCAAGTTCTACCACCATGCTGGATTGAGCGATGGATGCCCAGATGACCAAATAAAAAGTTAGTAACTGAATTTCTGTTCCATTTCCTTCAAATGGGGAATTCTTTTGTGTGAAATGCGCTCATAAATCTGGAATGCAAAGCTAGTCTCGGTAATGGTGACCATGAAACTATTATCGACTGTTGTAAAATCCCATCTGGTTCACTGACGTCCTTTAGGGATGGGAATCTGCCAGCCTTACCTGGTCTGACCTACATGTGACTCCAGACCCACAGCAACATGGTTGTCTTTTGATTGCCTTCTGAAATGGTCTTTGTTTTCCACTTCGATTCCAAGACAGATTTAAGAATTATGATAAATAATTTGCACGTTACTCACAAGGGTCAGACTTTGAGAATGTATCTTTATCCAAAAGATTCCTGTAAAAGAAAAATCAAATAGCCAAGTTTCAAAAGTTGGATCAGAAACTACGCCAAACATTCTTCTCCCAGTACCAAAATCTACGTGCAATATTATAGAATGCATGAAATTACAATTAACCATAATAATAATAATCTTTATTATTGTCACAAGTAGGCTTACATTAACACTGCAACGAAGCTACTGTGAAAATCCCCTAGTTGCCACACTCTAGCGCTTGTTCGAGTACGCCGAGGGAGAATTCAGAATGTCCAATTCACCTAACAAGCACATCTTTCGGGACTTGTGGGAGGAAACCGGAGCACCCGGAGTAAACCCACGCATTCAGGGAGAAGGTGCAAACTCAGCACAGATAATGACCCAAGCCGGGAATCGAACCTGGGACCCTGGTGCTGTGAAGCAACAGTGCTAAGCACTGTATTACCATTCTGCCCAACCCGGAATCTCCCGATTTGCAGTCAGATTTACATAAAAACAAGTTATTTAAAGACAACGGGCAGGATTCTCCCTTGCCCAAGGCCGATATTATAATTGGTGATCGGGCGGAGAATCGGCTCCAACGTCAAAATCGGGGCCGGCGCCGGTTTGACGCTAGTCAGCCACCTTCAGAATGGCATCACTGCATCGCGCGCCATTGCATCGGCGTTGGCACGTCATCGGCCAGCCATCCCATGATGGCCCGAGTTCCCGACGGCGCAGGACACGTGTGGTCTTAGCCATGCGGGAACCCGGCGTGGCGGCTGTAGACTGCATCCAGTGCCACCACATTCGGCCAGGATCTGTGCCGCTGGGCGGGGGTTCTTGTGCGAGGGCTGGGAGGACTGGCTAGGGGAGGCCAGGGGGTGGGCGGTGAGGTCGTGGATGTCGGGTCCGGTCCACGGATGGCCGGTGCCATGTTTTACGGCGCGACCACTGCAGGTCATCAGCCGTGTGCATGCGCGACCAGGGAGCCAGCCATTCTCCGGCCGTTTTCAGCGCAGGAGCTGGGAGTTTCACCTGGCGCTGGTGCTAGCCACTAGTCCTGGAATCGGTGAGGGTTTCATGCAGACTTTATGGTCGGAAAAGACCATACATGCTCCGCTGAAGTCAGCACTTAGCCGCTGAAACGGAGAATCCAGCCCATGTACTTTTCTCTCCCCCATGTGTGTTAGCTTTTCCCCCCACTTCATTCTGAGGTTCTCCTTTCCCAAACACCATGGTACTTTCCTTAAAACAAATGGGTGGTCAGTTGATCGGATCTCAGACCTTTGTAACAAGTTTATAATTGAAGGTGCACAAGTGTGACTTAGGGTAGTTCTTCCACAGAATTTCCTTTTGAGGTTGCTAAATGATGATCCTGCCAAGATAGTAGAATATGGTTGACGCAAAAATATCTTCTCCAGTTATGAAGCTTGAAGAAAAACCTGAACATTGGCTGATCTGTACCTTCAGAACCATTAATAATTGACATCTTGATAGAGATTGATAGTACCAGTTCTTTCATTTACAAACAACTTGCTTTCTAGAAAGTAATACTGGATGCTTTTATGACTATGTGCCCCATCTTTCTTGAGCTGCAAATATTCATTTACCACTACATTCAAAAGCTGAGGGTATCATTAACCAATTAAACTGTTATACACTGTCAGTTCACAATAACACATTTTATAACTAAGCTATAGGTAGCTGTATTTCTTTAATTCGATCGCACCACCCAATTTACCACATATCAAAATGTAATTACAGTACAATTGCACCACAGGTGACATGACAATGAAACCTATGAATTAAGCAACCGTGCTTTAAATATATCAATGCCCAACTCTACAGAGGGAAATGAACAAATGCCTTGAAAGCAGTATTTGAGTGAAGAAATATATACCTCATGCTCTACTACACTTTGAACCTGCTTGGAAGTAAGTCACCTCATTCAGTTTTATTGCAATATTTAAAACAGCTGAATTCAGATTAAAATTAGGACACTTTCAATGTAATTCACATTCTATTTTAAATAACATGAGCATCAAAATAACTTTGTGTAAGAGAAAAGTGAATTAAGACGTTATATTTTACTGCAAACAAGAATGCAAGATATAGAAATTGAAAAAAATCTGAAACCTACTGAATGGAGGCTACAAAAATCAGGAAAAAGGAAACTCATTCAACTTTCTTTACTTGAAATTAAAACTCATCATTTTCTGAACTGGTAAAATGACATAAACACAATTATGTTAACATTTCTTTTTAGCATGCTCTCCTGAATTAATAAAAATGTGAAATAAGCTATGTCAGGATTACTGAAGATAATTTATCTGACGGGTATGAAATTGATACGTTACACTTTGTTAGTATCAATCCCAATATAGTATCAACTGCTATCTTGAGGACACAGCGCCGTAAGCACACACCTCGGATGCCAGCTTCCCACAGGAGCGATAGCTTACCGATCTGATTCTCAAATCAGTGTGCAACTGCCAAAGGGTCAACAGATCAATACTTCAAAATGTCGATGTTACAGCCAGCATCACAGCTATTTTAAAACCCCATATTGGCTTGGACTATTGATCTGTTTACTGAATCTTAATTGCATACTGACAGACATGGGAAGTTTGTTGATGATTGCCCAGTGTTCAGTTCCATTCCTAAGTCCTCAGATAATGAGGTAGTTTGTGTCGCTAGGCAGAAATACCTGGACAGCACTGAGGTTTGGGCTAAAAAGTGACAATAGCCTGTGTGTTACAAGTGTGAAGTAATGACCATCTCCAACAAGATATGGGGCGGTATTCTCCGAACCCCCCGCCGGGTCAGAGAATCGCCGGGGGAGGCGTGAATCCCGCCCGGCCGCTCCGCCGCCAGCTTCTCCAGTGCCGGTTTTTGGGCGGGGGCGGGGATCACGCTACGCTGGTTGGGCGCCGTTAGCAGTGGCCCCCCCGGCGATTCTCCGGTCCCCGGTGGACTGAGCGGCCGCCTGTTTTCTGACAGTCCCGCCAGCATGGAGTAGACAAGGTCCATACCGGCGGCACCTGGCCTTGAGGGCGGCTTGCGGAGTCCTCGGGGGGGGGGGGGGGGGGGGGGGTTTGGGGGGATACGGCACCAGGGGGGGGGGGGCTCCCACGGTGGCCTGGCCCGTGATCGGGGCCCACCAATCTGCGGGTGGGCCTTGGCTGTGGGGGCACTGTTTCCCTCCGCGCCGGCCTGTGTAAGGCTCCACGATGGCCGGCGCGGAGAAGAAACCCCCTGCGCATGTGCAGGAATCACGCCAGCGGTTCTGCGCATAGACCAGAACACGCTGGTGCTCCTGCACATGCGCCAACTCGCGCCAGCCGACGGAGGCCCTTCAGCGCCGGTTGGCGCAGCGCCAACCACTCCAGCGCTGGCCTAGCCCCCGGTAGTGCGGATGATTCCGCACCTTCCGGGCGGCCCGACGCCGGAGTGGGTCACGCCACTCTTTGGCGCCAGTCCAGTCCATCCCGCCGATTGGGGGAGAATCCCGCCCATGGTCTCATCACATCACTTGGCTTCAATGGTATTTTCATCCAATTCCCCATTAGCACCTTAGGGGGTCACCATTGAACAGAAACTGAAATGATCATTGCACTTAATTTCCATACCTCCAAGTACAAGTAGGGGCAGCACGGTAGCCTTGTGGATAGCACAATTGCTTCATAGCTCCAGGGTCCCAGGTTCGATTCCGGCTTGGGTAACTGTCTGTGCGGAGTCTGCACATCCTCCCCGTGTCTGCGTGGGTTTCCTCCGGGTGCTCCGGTTTCCTCCCACAGTCCAAAGATGTGCAGGTTAGGTGGATTGGCCATGATAAATTGCCCTTAGTGTCCAAAATTGCCCTTAGTGTTGGGTGGGGTTATGGGGATAGGGTGGCGGTGTTGACCTTGGGTAGGGTGCTCTTTCCAAGAGCCGGTGCAGACCCGATGGGCCGAATGGCCTCCTTCTGCACTGTAAATTCTATGATAATCTATGATACAGGCCAGAGGCTGGGTATTTTTGCAACTTATGATTCAGCCCCTGACACTACTAAATGTTTTCCACTATCTATGAAGGCACAAGATAGGAATTGAAATAATCTCCACTTGTCTGGATGAGCATGGCTCCAACACGCAAGAAGCTCAACACCATTCAGCACCAGCAGTAAACTTGATCGGGACCCTATTGACCACCTTTCCATCCATCGCCGGAGCCATTTGGCTTCAGTGTGCCACATACATGATGCACTGCAGTAGCTTGCCAAGACATCTTTGACAGCTTCTCCCAAACCCACAACCCTTAGCACCCAGAAAGACAAGGGCAGCATTCACATGGGACCACTGCCACCACCTTCTAGAACCATCTGACTTGGAAATAAATCACTGTTCCTTCATCATGATTAGGTAGTGTGTTCTTGGATTTTGACCAAACAACATTGTGGGAATATCTTCATCACATGCACTGCAGCCTTGCTTGGTGGGGACTCACCCACTATCATTTTGGGGCCTTGCCAATGACACCCGCTACGTGTGAATGTATATATTTGCAAAGTCTTGCTTTCATCAGGGCAATCGCAAGAATACCAGTGTCAGGAGAAACAAGCACAACTTTATGCTGTATGGGAAGGGAAAATCATGCTTGTCAAATCTGTTGGAATTCTTTGATGAGGTAACCAGTGCAGTCGACAAGGGGGGCCAGTCGATGTGGTATATTTGGACTGTCAGAAGGTTTGACAAAGTCCCGTATAAGAGATTATTGTGCAAAATTAGTTAGAAGTTAGTTTGAAGGCTAGCCCAGAGAGTTAAGAGTCAGGGGAGTTCTGAGATTGATCAGAGGAAACAGCATAGGATGGAATTAGGGAGGATGATGGTCAAGGCCAAAGTGATCAAGGACAGGAGAAATGTGCAAAGGTTACAGCAGGCCATGGAAGTGGCAAGGTTAACGCAGACTTTTACCCCATGCTTTAAAGGAAAAATTTGACACATCATTGAATATTTAACATTAAAGAGCTTTTAATGGACAACATCCAGGTCCATCTCTGAAAAAAAGGGTATGAACAAGAAATTTTGGAACAAAGCTACTACAGTGGGAGGCGGATTTAAACTCTCAAGGGTGGAAACACACGGATTTTGATCCAACACAGTGAAGGTCTTCAACAAGGACCAATTAAATTAACACTTGCCCACTACTTGTCATAATTGTACGTTTTTGCTGAGTGCTGTATTCTACCTAAACTCCAAATTAACCATATTCAGCAAATGCTTAAATTAAAAAGATCAACAAATTGGTTAGTTTAGAAACTAACACCACGCAATTGAAGACTTTTTTTTTGCCTGGCTTATGCTGCAAATCAGTAGCCAAGAAGTAAAAACAACTAATGCACACAAAAAGAGTTATTAGGCATTGATGGCTGACTGACAAATACTGTACTGTCAATCTTGTAACATTAAGAAATAATTGCAGAACATTAAATTCTTGAATCGGATTTAGATTTTGACACAGACATCTAGAAAAAGGCAATGTATTTTTACAAACTTAATTCTTCCCCCTCACTCATCAAGTTGAAGCATCCATCCATAGAATCCCGACAATGCAGAAGGAGGCCATTCAACCAATCAGGTCTGCACTAACCCTCTGAAAGAGAACCCTACCTAGGCACACTCCCCCGCCCCATCCCCATAACCCCACCTAACCTACACATTTTTGGACTGAGGGAGGAAACCCACGCAGACATGAGGAGAACGTGCAAACTCCACACCAAGAGTCACCCAAGGCCAGAATCAAACGCGGGACCCTGGCGCTGTGAGGCAGCAGTGCTCACCACTGTGCCACCATGAACATTAAACCTTTGCCAAACTGGTGACAAAGTGAGGATGGGCTATAATTCATTGCTGTTGCACAAGGGGGGGTGGGGGGGGGGGGGACTTCCGTGGCGGCCATGAGTTGATCAGTCGGGCACAAGGTGGGTCCTGCTTGGAGTCTTAGGTTTCATCCCTTTCTACCCAGTTATCGGACATTTTGGTGAGAAATAGAACAAAGCACTTGAAGCTGGTTGGTTTCTCCTCCAATGGAGAAGAATGTCAGTGGGTTATAATACAAGGCTTAAGTCAAATAAAGTCCCCGCTCAAGAGTTGGAGGATCCTCGTGGCACAGCGTAGGAAAGTATGGCAGATCTCGCCGTGCCGTTCTCACCCACCTCATGGCCGATGGAGCAGTTAATGGAGTTTATTGCTGGGGTATTTAAGAAGCGCCAGCAGGAGATGCAGGAGGACCTGTCCAGGGCGATTGAGGAACCGGTAGCTGCTCTTCGCGGGGTGTTGGAAAGGGTGGAATAGTGTATGGAGTCACAGGGCCCGAAGATTTGGGAGGTGGAGAAGACCGTCTTGGATCACAGCGATCGTATAGCGTCTCTGGAGGCAGTGGTAACAATGCTAGTGGAGGGCAACAAGGGGGCAAAAGAGGGCAACCAGGAGAATCGATCCAGGTGTCAAAATCTAAGGATAATTGGACAGCCGGAGGGGATGGAAGCACGAGCGCCATCGAAAACGTGTCAAAGATGTTTGAGTAGTTGGTTTGGGAGGGGATTTTCGAGAAGCACCCCCCCTTCCCGAGGTGGGTTGGGCCCATTGGATGCTGCGTCAGAGGTCAAGAGCTAGAGAACCACCGTGGACAGTAATCATCCGGTTGCATAAGTACCAGGAGAAGGAGCGGATTTTGAGGTGGGCAAAACGCATGCGAGACTGTAGTTGGGAGGGTCACCCTGTACACATATACCAGGACATTGGGGCCAACCTGGCCAAACGTTGAGCAAGCTTCAAAAAGACCAGGGCGGCACTCTTTCGGAGCAAGTTTCAATTTGGTCTGCTGTACTCAGCAAAACTATGGGTCACATTCAAGAACAAAAAACATTACTTTAATACACCTGAGAAGACAAATTACCTTGTGAGAAAGAATGGTTTGGGGAAGGATTAATGTCGAGAAAGTGCAGTTTTGATGTTATTGTAATTTGAACGTTTGGAGCTTCTGTGTGTTCACATGTTGGTTCTTCACCATGGTCGATGTCGGGATTGGTTTGAGTCCTGTGCTTTTCTCTTGCTGGGAGATTTGTTCTTTCCGGTTTGCACAACGTCATCTGGGAAGTGGGGATGGGAGGGGTAGTTTTCTGGTGTCTTTGTGGCTAGGTGTGTGTGGGGGCGGAGGTGGTAGCCAGTATTGGTAGACCCGAAACTGAGGTGAACCTGGATTCCCTAAGGACCTCAATGGAGCGGGGTGCGTTCAGAGACCCTCTGTGAGAATAGTGATATGGAACATGAGGGGGTTGAATGGCCCAGTTAAAAGATTCCGGGTAGGACTTCCGGTGGCGGCTATGAGGGAGTGAGTCGCACATTCGGTGGCTCTCACTCCGGCTGGCTTTTTGGACCTGGTTTCCCGACTTTTCGGAACTTTTGAGCGCTAGAGAAGACAGCCACAAAGTTGCTGATTGTTTCCATACAGCTCCGCACGCTTCAAAGAAGAGCAGAAAGCAGGAAAAGAAGGGGCTGACCCGGGATCAAAGATGGCTGACATACGGACCAGAAGATTCAAGCAGCGCCGGACAATATGCTGCAGGTCATAAAAGGAAGTTTTGAAGATATGAAGCGGGATAACTTAGAACCGCTTCAGAAAGCGGTGGAGCAAGTGAACCAAAGGCTAGAGGCTCAGGACAAAAAGGTCAAGGAGCTGAAGCAAGCGGTGGAGGAACAGGCGGACACACGATCGCTGCAATAGAGATGGATGGGTTGAAGGAGCGACAGAGAAGGCTGCTTGACAGGCTTGAAGACCTGGAAAACAGAGCCCGCAGACAAAATTTGAGAGTTATTGGCCTCCCAGAGGGGGCCGAAGGTGCGGACGCCATGACGTTTGTGGCAGACCTGTTACAGCAGCTGATGGGGGCTAACTCCTTTCCGCGACCGCTGGAGCTGGATGGGGCACACAGAGTGCAGGTGAGGCAGCCGTGACTGCCCAGGTTCCACAGGTTCACAGACAAGGAGCGAGTCCTTCAGTGGGCAGAGTACAAAGAGCTGTACATGGAACAACAATGTCCTGCGCATCTATCAAGGCCTGAGTCAGGAGGTGGCCAGGCGGCGAGCAGCTTGTGAAGTTCGGTCTGCTTTTCCCGTCGCGGCTGTGGGTCACGCACCAGAGCCAGCACTACTACTTTATGGACCCCGATGAGGCAATGGAGTTCGCAAAGGATCAGGGACTGGAGCCAAACTGAGGGCCCACGGACCAAAGTCAGAGTCGGTGAACTATTGTTTGTGAAACTTCTAGTTTTCTTGGACTGACTTTCTACTTTTTTGCTGCTTCACAGGTACTTTGTAGTTTCTGTTTTCCATTTTCGCTGCCTATGGGTACAATGGGCGAGGAGGGGGGGACGGGTGCCCCCTCTCTCTTTTAGGTTTTCTTTTTGCTTTCTCTTTGTGTTTTTTTCTTTTTGGAGCTTCCAACGGAACAGAATTGTGGCCGGGAAGCAATGTAGGGGGGTGACGCGGGTACTGTGTTGCTGTGTGTTTTTATTACTATTGCGCAGAAAGGGGTGATCGGTATCACTCATCTGTTTGCACAAAGGGAGCAGCATTACAGCTGGAGCGGGCTCAGGTCTTTGTTTGATTGCCCTTGTTTTTTGTTTGATCTCCTGTATTGCAGAGAGAGAGAGACTGCTCGAGCAGGACACATCAGGGGAATGGGTGCGGATGGGTGGGGGGATGAGCTCGGGGGAACAATGGGAGCGAGACAGGTGGGCGCCGGAGGGATGAGTCACCGGGCTAACGGGAGGCTAGTCAAGGGAGTCAGGTGGGGGGGATGCATACAGCCAGTATATGGCAGGGGTTGGGTTACAGAGGGGTGTTGTTGCTAGAGAGGAGGGGGGGGGGGGGGGGAGTTATTCTGCTGACATTGGAGGGATCTAAAGTAGGTTGATGTGTTAGGCAGGTTGGTTCAAAGTGGACTGCACTCGATGCAGGGAAGTTAGAAACAGACATCTAACACAGGAGACGATCCAACACTGTTTTATTCAACTAGATGAACTGCTGTACATATTCAGCTGTGGGTCGACACTATACTGATCTGACTAGTGACCTTGTAGTAGCCTGACCAGACTTACTAGCTACCGCATGGTGTTTGTGCTTGCTAGCTCGTGGACTCTGACTGTCTCAGTGGCTGGGTCCAGAGAGAGCGGGAAACCTAGTGCCCTCTGGCTTTATAGTGGTAGTGTCCTGTCTGGTGATTGGCTGTGCTATGTTATATGCTTACTGGTCATCCTATGTGTCAATCACTGCCTGTTTGCATCTTATTATATACATGAGTGGATATTATGACATAGGTAACAGAGCAGATGTCGGGGGTGGGAACTACCAGGAGGCGAACTGGGAGGGGCACAGAACATGGGCTGGGGGCGGGCCCAAGAAGGGGGATGGTTAATCGGCAAGGCGGGGAGGGACAGGTGCCCTCCAACCAGGCTGATCACCTGGAATGTCAGGGGACTGAATGGGCCAGTCAAGAGGGCGGGTGTGTTTGCGCATTTGCGGGCTCTAAAGGCGGGTGTAATCATGCTGCAGGAGACACATCTGAAAGTGACTGACCAGACCAGACTAAGGAAGGGCTGGATTAGCCAGGGCTTCCACTCGGGCTTGGACTCTAAGTCCAGGGGGGTGGCAATCATGATCAATAAACGGGTTCAATTTGAGGCGGAGGGCACAATTGCAGGCGGAGGGGGTAGATTTCTTATGTTCCGGGGTACGCTTGAGGGGGTGAGGGTAGTCCTGGTGAATGTATATGCTCCAAATTGGGACGACACGGACTTCATTAAAAGGGTGCTGGGGAAAATCCCAGACTTACATTCACGCAAGCTGATCAGGGGTGGGGGCTTCAACACGGTCCTCGACCCCGGACTAGACAGGTCATGCTCCAGAACAGGTAGGCTCCCAGCGATGGCAAGGGAACTGAGGGGATTCATGGAGCAGATGAGGGGGGGGTAGACCCATGGAGAGCCAGACGGCCGACGGGAAGGGAATATTCGTTCTACTCGCATGTTCATATAGTATACTCTAGTATAGTATACTCTAGAATCAATTTTTTTCATTATGAGCAGGGACTGTGTCGGCGGGGTAAAAAACACGGAGCACTCGGCGATCACCATCTCGGATCATGCCCCACACTGGGTTGACCTGCAGGTCTGCAAAGGGAGCTACCAGCGCCCGCAATGGAGGTTGGACGTAGGATTGCTAGCGGAGGAGGGGGTGTGCGAGAGACTGCGGAATTGCATGCAGGACTACCTGCAGGTTAATGACACAGAGGAAGTCTCAGCAGCGACCCTGTGGGAGGCGCTGAAGGCGGTGGTAAGGGGGGAGCTGATTTCAATTTGGGCCCACAGAGATAGAACGGACAGAGCGGAAATGGACAGACTGGTCAAGGAGATCCACCGGACAGATAGGGAATACGCAGAGGCCCCGAGGGAGGACCTACTTAGAGATAGACGGAGACTGCAGGCCGAGCTGGGAGTGTTGTCCACAAGCAAAGCAGTGGAACAACTCAGGAAGGCAAAGGGTGTGGTCTATGAGCATGGGGAGAAAGCTAGTAGAATGCTTGCACAGCAACTCAGGAGGAAGGAGGCGGCCAGAGAAATAGGCAGGGTAGTGGACGGTATGGGAAATAGAGTGGATGACCCGTCAGGACTGAACAGGGTGTTTCAGGGTTTTACAGCAAGCTCTATACCTCGGAACCTCCTGGGGAGCCGGACGAGATGAAGCATTTCTTAGACGGACTGACCTTCCCAAAAGTGGGTAGGGGGCTGGTAGACGGACCCGATCAGAGCTGAGGAAGTACTGGGGGATTTGAAGGCCATGCAGTCGGGTAAATCCCCGGGGCCGGATGGATACCCAGTGGAGTTCTACAAAAAGTTCTCGGAGATAGTAGGGCTGGTGCTGACTAGGGTATTTAACGAGGCGAGGGACAGAGGGACTCTGCCCCCAACAATGTCACAGGCTGCCATTTCGCTGATATTAAAACGGGATAAAGACCCGGAAGCGTGTGAGTCATACAGACCAATCTCCCTGATCAACGTTGACGCCAAGCTCCTGGCTAAGGTCTTGGCAATTAGAATTGAGGACTGTATCCCGGAGGTGATCGGGGAAGACCAAACAGAGTTTATTAAAGGAAGGCTGCTGGTAGCCAACTTGAGAAGACTAGTCAATGTGATCATGATGCCTCTGGAGGGCAGAGAGGTAGAGGCAGTGGTGGCAATGGATGCCGAGAAGGCCTTTGACCGGGTGGAGTGGGAATTTTTGTGGGAGATACTCGGACGGTTTGGGTTCGGGGAGGGCTTTGTTGACTGGGTTAAGACTATTGTACCAGGCCCCAAAAGCCAGCGTGAGGACGAATAGGACAACATCAGAGTACTTTAGACTACACAGAGGTACCAGACAGGGATGTCCACTCTCCCCGTTGCTGTTTGCACTGGCCATAGAACCTCTGGCAATTGCCCTGAGAGCTGCGAGGGGGTGGAAGGGAATGATTAGGGGAGGGGTGGAGCACAGGGTATCGCTGTACGACCTGCTACTGTACGTATCGGACCTGCTGGCTGGGCTGGACAGTATACTGGGAATATTGAGAGAATTTGGCAGGTTTTCAGGGTACAAACTGAACATGACTAAGAGTGAGATGTTTGTAGTGCAGGCGAGGGGCCAGGAGAACAGGTTGAAGGGGCGCCATTTAGGATGGTCGGGGAAAGTTTCCGATACTTAGGGATACAGGTGGCGCAAGACTGGGGCAGGCTGCATAAGCTAAATTTGACTAGAGTGATGGAGTAAATGAAGAGAGAGTTTAGGAGATGGGATGCACTCCCGCTATCACTTGCGGGGAGAGTGCAGACGGTAAAGGTAACAATCCTCCCAAGGTTCCGGTTTATTTTTCAGTGCCTCCCGATTTTCATCCCGCAGTCCTTCTTCAAAAAGGTCAACGAGATTATTATGGGCTTTGTCTGGGCGGGGAAGTCCCTGCGTGTGAAGAAAGCGATGCTTGAGGGGAACCGTAGCGAGGGGGGGCTGGCACTGCCGAACCTCAGCAACTACTACTGGGCGGCCAACATAGCCATGGAAAGGAGTTAGATGTTGGATACAAGGTCTATTTGGGGGCGAGTGGAGGCAGCTTCGTGCAGGGGCACCAGTTTTGCAGCCCTGGTCACGGCCCTCCTACCGCTCCCGCCGGCCAGGTACTCCACCAGCCCGATAGTGATGGCAGGCCTGCGGATCTGGGGCTAGTGGAGGAGGCATGTAGGGGAGGTGGGATCATCGGCCTGGTCTCCAATATGCGACAACCATTGATTTGCCCCTGGGAGTATGGACGGTGGATTCAGAGCATGGCGGCAGGCGGGAGTGGGAGGGATGGGCGATATGTTCTTGGGGGGGAGCTTCTCGAGCATGAGGGCCTTGGAGGAGAAATTCGGACTAGTAAAAGGGAATTACTTTCGGTACTTGCAAGTGCGTGACTTCATACGCAGACAGGTACCATCCTTCCCACGCCTCCCACCAAATGGGAGTCTCTAGGGGAGAGGTAGGAGAGGGAAAGTCTCGGATATTTACTGAGAACATATGAAAGGGGAGGAGTCCCAGACAGAGGAACTGAAGCTCGTGGGAGGAGGAACTCGGTGAGGAGATGAAGGAGGGGTATTGGCAGAAGCCCTGAGTAGGGTAAATTCAACTGCAACATGTGCTAGGCTCAGCCTGATTCAGTTCAAGGTCGTCCACCAGGCCCACATGACGGTGGCCCGGATGAGTAAATTTTTTGGGGTGGAGGACAAGTGCGCTAGGTGTGCGGGAGGGCCAGCGAATCATGTCCACATGTTCTGGGCATGCCCAAAACTTAGGAGATACTAGGAGGGATTTGTGGACGACATGTCCCAGATACTGAAAACTAGGGTGGTGATGAGTCCAGTGGTGGCAACCTTTGGGGTCTCGGAAGACACGGAGGAGAGGGAGGCCGACGTCTTGGCCTTTGCTTCTCTGGTAGCCCGGCGACGTATACTGCTGGCATGGAGGGACTCAAAGCCCCCGAAGACCAAAGCATGGCTCTCGGACATATCGAGCTTTTTGGGGCTGGAAAAAAATTAAGTTTGCCATGAGAGGATCTGTATTAGGGTTCGCCCGAAGGTGGCAACCATTCATCGACTTCTTCGCGGGGACATAAACGTCAGCAGGGTGGGGTGGGGTAGATTAGAGTAGAATAGGAGGGATAAATAGGCGGATACTGTTACGAAAGAGGATTGGTCTTTTGCACTCTGTTTCTGTTTTGGGTTGATATTTGCACATTACTGTATACTGTAACTGTTTACAATGCCAAAAATACCTGTTTATAAAAAAAAAAGATTCTGGGTATTTTCTCATTTGAAGAGCTTGAAGGCTTGAGATGCTTTTGAGGGTGAAGGGTCAGACGAGGCTAAGGAAGGGATGGATGGGGCAGGTGTTCCACTCAGGTCCTGATTCAAAGTCGAGAGGGGTTACAATCCTGTTCAATAAACCTTTACAGTTGCCAGCATCATCTTGGATCCGGGGGACGAACTTGATGGTTAGTGGGGTCTTGGTCGAGGGGGGTGGGGGGGGGGGGGTGCAATCATCTTAATCAAGGAAGGGGGCAATCAACTTAGTCAACATTTATGCACCAAACTGGGATGATATGGATTTTATTAAGAAGGCATTAGCGGCCATCCCGGACATCGATTCTCATCAATTGATCATGGGGAATGATTTCAATTGTGTGTTGGACCGAAGGACGGGCAGATTGAGCCCCAAGTCTTGAGTAACATCGGGAACGGCGAAAGAATTTATCACGTTTATGGAACAAATGTGCTTGGGAGAGTGGATCGGTGGATGCTGAGGCACCTGAGAGAGAGGGAGTTGTCCTTATTCTCCCGTTGCTTCAGGTATACTCCCAAATAGATTTCTTCATGGTGATGAAATCGATACTCCCGGGATTATGGGGACAGAATACACTGTGAT
The DNA here is from genome assembly GCF_047496885.1 of Scyliorhinus torazame. Taxonomy (NCBI): domain Eukaryota; kingdom Metazoa; phylum Chordata; class Chondrichthyes; order Carcharhiniformes; family Scyliorhinidae; genus Scyliorhinus; species Scyliorhinus torazame. The sequence goes on from NC_092723.1 coordinate 35,493,726, forward strand.
AGTGATACCAGGCCACGTACCGCATTATATGGATGTGAGGCTAGAGACAGGTCGAGGCCAGCGGCCCTGTGGAAGTTAGATTTGGTGCTCCTGGCGGACAAGAGGTTTTGCAAGAAGGTAACCTCAGCTATGGACCAGAATGGGAAGGTTTCGCCCTCCACGTTTTGAGAGGCGCTAAAGGGGGTGATGAGAGGAGAAGTAATTTCATATCAGGTCCACAGGGACAAGGTTGGGATGGCGGAAAGGCAGAGGTTGGTCGATTCTATTCTGGAAGTTGGACCAACAGTATTCAGCAGCCCTGACAAAAGAGATGTTAGCAGAAAAAAAAGAGGTTACAAGTGGAATTCAATTTGGTATCAACGGCAGTGAACCAGCTGCTTCGTTCACGGAGTGTATTCTATGAGTATAGGGAAAAGGCCAGCGTCTGTTAACTCACCAGTTGAGATGACAGGCGGCTGAATGAGAGATAGATTGGGTTAGGGGGAGGGCTGGTGACATCTCTGGACAAAATCAATGGAGCATTTGAGGCATTTAATTGGGGGCTGTGTCGGTCCAAGTTATTGGCGGAGGATTCGGAGGTAGAGCAATTCTTAGATAGGTTGGACGTCCCTGTGGTAGAGAGGGGGAGGGGACAAGGTTGGAGGTGCCGTTGGGACTGCAGGAGATAATGGAGTACATTGGTTCCAAGCAATCAGGGAAGGCACCGGATGGCTTTCCGGTGGAATTTTATAAGCAATTTAGCACATTTATTGAGGATGTATAATGACTCCCTGCGATTCCCTGTTGCGAGGGGAATTGCCGGCTATGCTGGCACAGGCATTTGTCTCCCTGATCTCGAAGAAGGATAAGGATCCAGTGGCTCATTTCTTTGCTGAACCCTGATGTGAAGGTGCTCACAAGACGCCTGGAGGGTTGTGTTCCAGAAATGGTCTCCAAAGACCAGACTGACTTTGTCAAGGGGTGACAGTTGTCAACTAATATTTGACAACTTTTAAAGATGGTCATGACCCTATGTGGGGGAAGGTGCCGAAGTAATTATCTCAATGGACGCAGAGAAGGCTTTCAATCGGGTGGAATGGAGGTATCTTTTTGAGATCCTGGGATGGTTTGGGTTTGGGCCAACATTTATCGCCTGGGTGAGATTATTGTCCACTGCCCCCATGGCGGGTGTTTGGACTAATGCGGTGAACGCATGATATTTCTTGCTGTAAAGGGGCACGAGACATTGGTGTCTGTTTTCCCTGTTGTTTGCACTATTATTTGACCCCTTGGTCATCACACTTAGGTCGTCGAAGAAATAGAGAGGCATTGAAAGGGGGTGCAAAGAGCATGGGATGTCGCTTTATGCAGACAATTTGTGGCTGTACGTCTCGGACCCTCTTTCATGTATTGGGAAGATAATGGGTTGTTAAGAAAGTTTGGAGCCTTCTCAGAGTACAATTCAACATGACCAAGAGCGAGGTATTTCCGGTAAGTTCCCTGGGTGGGAGTGCAGACCTGGGAACCTTGCCGTTCGAGCTGGCTAAAACTAAATTCAGGTATCTTGGTTTCAGGTGGCTCACGAGTGGGCCATGATGCACAAACTGAACTCGGCCAGTCTTACGGAGGGCCTCTGAAGAGGTGGGATGCTCTCTCGCTTTCCTTGGTATGTTTCCTCCCCAAAGCCTCTTTTGTTAGGCTGGATAAGCTAATGTCAGCCTTTTCGCGTGGGCAGGTCAGACACCCAGGATTCAGACAGCCTTTCTGCAGAGGGGACCCTGTTCAGGGGTAGGGGCTGGCATTGCCAAATTGATCAGCCTGATACAATTTAAAGTTGTTCACAGGGCTCAATTTAAAGTTGTTCACAGGGCTCATAAAACTATAGCACGTAGGAATGGTTTCTATCCTGATGTGGAGAATAGGTGCAAGAGGTGCTTAAACGGGCCAGCGAATCACTTGAATATGTTTTTGTCTTGCCCGAAACTGGTCTGACCATTGGTGTTTCAGACTGTGTCAGTGATCGTGGAGGTGAGGCTGGAGCTGTGCCCATTGGTAAAAATCTTTGGCGTATCGGAGTTGCCGGAACTGCAGGAGGTGAAGGGGGCATTGTTGTGGCCTTCAACTCTCTGATTGCCCCGTGATGAATCCTATTTGGATGGATGTCGCTGATGCCACCGAGGGCTTCGGCGTGGTTAGGGAACATGGCAGAGCTCCGGCAACTGGAAACAAATCAAGTATGCCCTTGGGGGGGTTAGAGGAAGAGTTCCTTTGAGGTGGAGGCCGTTCATCTTGGTCTTTAAAGATCTGCTTGTTCCCAGAAATTAAGGGGGGGGGGATCTTTTGAGTTTGACTTAGTTAATTTATGAAGATAAATGACAAACTGCAATAGGTCTGTGTACGTTTTATATGATTGTGGTATTTTCTGTATTGCTTGGAATAAAATAATTTAAAAAAATTATTGCACAAGGCGACATCAACAAAAAGCATCTTCTGTCAAGGAGAAGTCCAAATACAGTGCAGCTTTGACTACCATTCATACCCCGAATTATCTGCCGCAGCATTTATGGGTTCAAGAGATGAAGGATGTTAGGACTGCCAGAATTACTTTTTAAAAATCGGTTTAAAATAAAGCTGTAAAGTTCAAAGGAGCTCATTTATTTCAATGATCCATGTTGGAAGAAGAATTAAAAACTCTCAATTATCCACCAATCATAAAGAAAGGAATTTAGCAATCTAGCGGATTCCAAATGGAGCCCATAAAAAGATTAACTGGAGTGTTCCATGTCACAATGGGTCATGCTTAAGGGAAGCACAGATCAAATAAGGAGGGCTCTTTTGTTGACTAACCATCCCTTCACATGAACTACTGGAAACATGAACATCCTGAGATTTAGAACATAGAACAGAGAGCACAGAAGGAGGCCATTTGGCCCATCGAGACCGACCCACTTAAGCCCTCACTTCCATCCTATCCCCGTAACCCAACAACCCTTCCTAACCGTTTTGGACACTAAGGGCAATTTAGCATGGCCAATCCACCCAACCTGCACATCTTTGGACAGTGGGAGGAAACCAGAGCACCCGGAGGAAACCCATGCAGACATGGGGAGAACGTGCAGACTCCACACAGACAGTGACCCAGCAGGGAATCGAAACTGGGACCCTGGCGCTGTGAAGCCACAGTGCTATCCACTTGTGCTACCGTGCTGCATATATGCAATATATGCATATTGACACCTTTACCACTGTCTCATACATGAAATGAGTTTGATGGGGCCAAGGGAGGTTGGTGAAATCAACCTCGGACAAACACCAATTTAGTCACTAACCTGAAATGTTATTTCTTCATCATCTACTTTGTGCTACTGCTAAGTCAAACTTTATCCCAATTAGTCTGGGAGTTATTAACCTGTCAATTCATAAAAGGTGTACAAACCATATAACCACCTACCCCTAATTGCAATAGGGCTGTCCAAATTTGTAATTACCTTATGAAACAAATAACTCTCCATCGCTCTTGCTATCCTCGATCAGAACATGCAAGCAACTGGGTAATTAAATCTCCATTTGAATACTGTGCCCAGATGGTTACCACCACTACATTCTTCAAGTACATTTTTAGCCATTTTCATCCTGCCTCTGCTCAGTTTTTTTTTTAAATATGATGTCGGCAGTGTCACTTACAAGACCTGCATTTATCATATACATAATTTCCCAAGAAGATGGTGATGAGCCACCTTCTTGGACCGCTGCAGTCCAGGTGGTGTAAGTAAACCGCAGTGTCGTTGGGGATAGACTTCTGGGATTTTGACCCAGTGAAGGAATGGCAACATAGCTCCAAGTCAGGATGGTGTGGGACCTGGGAGGGAAATTGCAGGTAATGGTGCTTCAGCTCCCCTGATTAGTTTAGGTGGTAAAGGATGAAGGTTTGGAAGGAGCCAGGTGAGTTGCTGAAGTGCATCTGGTCGATGTAGCCATGCTGCACCAGTGGTGGATAGGGTGCCAATCAAGCGGGCTGCTTTGTCCTGAATGGTGTTAAGCCTCTTGTGTGTTGTTGGAACAGCACTCATCCAGGCAAGTAGGGAGGTATTTCAGCACACTTTTGCATTGTAGATGGTGGACAGGCTTTGAGGATTGAGAAATGCCCAGCCTCTTGTGACAGTAGCAAAGCCAATCAATCACTGTATTTCTATGGCTGGTCCAGTTAAGTTTCTGGTCAATGGTAAATCTCCTCGGATGGGTGGGGGTTCTCGGATGATAATGCCATTGAATTTCAAATGGGAAATAGTTATATTCTCTCTTGTTGAAGATGGTCATTTTTGTGAGGGCCACGAAGAATCCAGCACGAGTTTTAAGGATACAAAGTAAGAACATTTTTTGACAATAACATATATTTATATACTGGCAGCAACTTCCCTTGCTGCACACTCCTTCCTGCTGGTTCCAAACTGGCCAGCGTTATTTATACATGGAGTTTACTAATGGTTTCTCCGCCCCCCTCATTGGGGAAGCTCATACTCCCACAGGATTGTGGGATTGTCATTAGTCCCCAGCCAATGGTAAGCAGGCAGGTTATAACAGTCATTGTCTGACTTCCTCTCAGGTCCCTATCACCACAGATGCCAGTCTTCAGTCAACTTGATTAACTGCGATGATATCAAGAAATGGTTGAGTGCTAGATACACATTAGATCCCAACACCATCCTGGTTGTAGTGTTGAAAACTGATGCCATTTTTTTTTTTAAAGAACAAGCTATGCCCCTTGCCAAGTTGTTCCAGTCTGCAAAGTGATGGAAGGCATCATTGACAGTGCTATCAAGCTATGTTTGCACAGCTAATGCTCAGTTTGTGTTCCAACACGACCGCACTGCTCCAGACCTCATTACCACCTTGGTCCAAATATGGACAAGTTGAAATCCATAGGTAAGGGGAGAATGACTGTCCTTGACATCAAGGCAGTAAGCAACCTTAACAAAATTGAAGTCACTGAAAACCGAGTACAACTCTCGCTCGAGTCAAAAGTAGCAGAAAGCAAAATTGTTGTGGTTATTGGGACCAATAATTTCAGCCACAGAACTTCACTGCAGGAGTTTCTCAGGCTTGGAACCTGGGTCAAACCATCATGAGCTGCTTCATTAATGACCTTCCTCTCATCAGAAGGTCAGAACTGGGGATGTTTGCGAATGATCAGTGTTCTAAACCATTCACAACTTTCCACATACCGAAGTAGTGGTGCCTGCAGCAAGACCTGGATGACATTCAGACTTGGGCTGATAAATGGCAAGTAATGTTTTTGCGACCACCACTCATGATAGTAAGTAGCAGGTCAAAGCTTTGATCTGATGTATTACTTATAGGATCATTTAGCTGTCTCTTGCATGCCGCTTCAAGTGCTTGTAGCATTCCAAGCTCCCAGGTGGTTGTCAGTTCTAACCCCATTCAAGGAGTTGAACATTTTAATCGGAGCTGATTTCAGGGCTGTATTGAGACAGCAGGTCATTGTTGAACATTTCACCTATCTGGATGAGATGTTAAGCTGAACCTCTGTCTACCCTAATCAGGTGGACAAAAAAGATCTCAAGAGTAGTGGAGGTCTCCCAATGTCTAAGCCAACATTTCTCTCTCTGTCAATACTACTAAAGCAGCTGAATTGGTTGTGCAGAATCTTGTTGACTGTCTGCCACATATCTGACTACATCAGAAGTAATTCATTTAATGTAACATGGCTTACATCTTTAATATATGTAGCAAATATACAAAAGGATCATGAAACACATTTCCACTTTTCACACACATGGGGCAAACTTTTCTATTAATTTGTCAGTCAGGCTCTGACTAAAAGCTGGCGTGTAACCGCTGGTCGGTTAGCAGTGATGTTAATAATGCCACAGTCACCGGTTCGATCTCCGTACTGGCCAACATCGCTAACCTGTCATAAAACCATCAGCATCTTGGGTATGTTTAGTTCCAACCCCTTCGCTGTACTGTTTCCACTAAGTATCGCAGAGCAGAATCCCTTTTTGGTGGATTGACCATGCCAAACTGGCCCTTAGTGTGTCCAAAGGTTGGGTGGGGTTACAGGGATAGGGCGGGAGATTGGGCCTCGGTAGTGGTGGTCTTTAAAAGTAAAAAGGGTGGCAAGGTGGCACAGTGGCTAGCATTACTGCCCAAGTGACTGCGTAGAGTTTGCACGTTCTACTCGTGTCTGCGTGGGTTTCCTCCGGGTGCTCCGGTTTCCTCCACAGTCCAAAGATGTGAAAGTTAGGTGGATTGGCCATGCTAAATTGCCCTTTAGTGTCCAAAAAGCTATGTGGGGCTACTTGGTTACAGAGATAGAGTGGGGGCACGGGCCTAGGTAAGGTGCTCTTTCAGAGGGATGGTGCAGACTCAATGGGCAGAATGGCCTCTTTCTGCACTGTAGAGATTCTGTGATCTCTCCAGAGGCACAGACAGGTTTTTAGGCCAGGCTTTCTGACACTGGCAAAAAAAACCCTGGAGGTATGGTTTACACCTTCAGTCTGATGGAGCAGGTCCTGATAGTGCCAACAAGGCCGACCCCACAGAGATTGGGGCGCTATCTTTAAGGGGCTCGCCAGTCAGCAGAGTTAAAATTCTCTCCCCCCCCCCCCTGGGCACTGACAACCTGGGGCAGTGCCAGGGTATTTCCCTCTCTGCCTTACCTTGGCACCCAGCAGGATCCTCGCGACCATTTCACATCCTCTCAGAGCTGTTGTGAACCACGATGGCAAAGTTTCAATATTCTGTCGGTGATGGGGGGGGGGGGGGGGGGGGGGGGGGGGGGGGGTCGGGGCGGAGTGGGAAATCGTGGGAAGACCCTTTGATAGTATTATCTCACTGACATCTAACAGGGGTGCAAAAATCACCCCCATTGTCAGCAAACATTATCTGGTGCAACATGACTCTGTTTAGTAGGTTAATTTTAACGAGCCAAATTCCTTGATTCCACCTCTGAAAATGATTCCATTCATCCTTCAGTATTGCCAGGGCTTTAGTCCATACATTCATTATACCAAAGGCTCAACACACCACAAATATCCCACACTGACCTCCCTACCTCCATAAGCTCCAGCTCATCGAGAACGCTGCAACCCATGTTCTCTGCTCCACTAAATTCCACACGCCCATCATACTCAGTCAAGTTGACATTCATTAGCTTCGAGAAAAATGGAAAACAGGGTTCCGCAGCATACCTCAATTCACACCACAAGAGATGTTAGCCTTTTACAACAACCACTATGAACAACATGCAAAGAGAAATTTTCATGCTCCAGGATTATGACAAACCTTCACAAGGAGGATAGTCATCTACAAGTCGGTGCTTTTGTTTATCAGACTGGGCAAGAAGCAGAATCACAGAATCCCTACGGTGCAGAAGGAGGCCATTCGGCCCATCAAGTCTGCATTGATCCTCTGAAAGAGCACCCTAGCTAGGCCCACTTCCCCGCCCTCACCCCGTAACCCCACCAAACCGGCACATCTTTAGACACTAAGAGGCAATTTAGCATGGCGAATCCATTAACGGGCACACCTTTGGACGTAGTCCAAAAGATTGATTCTCAACCTGCAAATCCTTCCAATGTGCCTATTGCAGGAGGTAAGAAAGGGAGAGCCTCCTGGTCAGCCATGCTTGGTGTGAATTAGCATCTTTCAAGCTCCAGCCTCTGGCGATAGGTTAGTGACCTCTTCCTGGAGAAACTAACTACAGAAAAAAATGTATGCATATGATTTGTCTGCTTCAGGCATCTCCAGGTGCAGGAAGAGAATCAAAAATGTCTGCAGTTAGAGCCAGAAAATTATATTACAAAGCACAAGAGGATGACTAGACGTCAATACGCTGAGAATACACAAGGTTCAGAGAGGACATGAAGAACCAAATAAGAGAATGAAAGAGAGAATATAAAAAGTTCCTGGCAGCTGACATAAAAGTGAAACAAAGTCTTCAGTCGGCATATAAATAGTAAAAGAATGGTAAAAGAAGTCTGGAGAATGAGGGACCAAAAAGGAAATTTACAAATTCAGCAATGAAGCAGTAAATTAATACCATGCATCCGTCTTTACCAAAGAAGAAGATGGTATCCAGCCTATGATGAAAGAATCACGTAATCTCAGAAGCGAGGAGGATTTAAAATGGAAAAGGAAGTATTGTAACGGTTATCTGTACTTAAAGATGATAAAGGCAGCAGGACCGGATGAAATGCACCCAAAGATACCGCAAGTCGTGAGCATGAAAATTGGTGAGTCATTGTCTAAATTTTTCACTATTCCTTAGATTCGAGGTGGTGCCAGAGGACTGGAGAATTGCAAACATTACACCCTTGTTCAGAAAAAGGGTGCAAGGATAAATCCAGCAACTACAGGCCAGTCAATTTAACTTTGGTGGTGGGGAAACGTCTAGAAACAATAACTCGGGGCAAGGTTAAGAGTCACAAGGACAAATGTGGGTTGGGTTAAGGAAAGCCAGCATTGTTTTAAGGGAAAATCATGTTGAACTCACTTACTGGAGTTTTGTTTACAGAGGTAACAGAGAGGGTCGATAAGGACAATGCTTTGGAGGTACAAGGACCTCCAAAAGATATTTGATAAAGTGCCGCACAAAAGACTTGTGAGCAAAGTTAAAGCTCATGGAGTAAAAGGGACAATAGCAACATGAATACAGAATTGGCCATGTCCCAGGAACCAGAATAGTGGTTATTGGATCTGTTTTGGGCTGGAGAATGGTTTGTAATGGAGTTTCCTCATGCGTCAGTGTTGGGACCATTACTTTTCCTGGTATATATGAATGATCCAGACCTTGGTGTACAGGGCACATCTTCAAGGTTTGTAGAAGATACAAAACTCAGAAGAATTATGATGATGAGTAAGACAGTGTAGAACATCAAAAGGACATAGACAAGTTGGTGGAATAGGCGGACAGGTGGAAGAAGAAGTTCAAAACAGTGAAGTAATTCACTTCGGTATAAAGAACATGGAATGAAAGTATAAAATAGCAAGTACAATTCTTAAGAGGGTGCAATAGTAGAGACCTGGGTGTATTTGTGCATAAATCATTGAAAGTGGTAGGACAGGTTGAGAGAGCAGTTAATAAAGCATACCATATCCGATGCTTTGTTAATAGAATGAAACGGCAAGGAAATTATGCTGAATTTGTATAAATCACTAGTTTGGCCTCAGCTGGATTAATGCACCCAGCTCTGGGTGCCACACTTTGGGAACAATGTGAAAGTATTGGAGAGAGAGTGCAGAAAAAATTCACGAGAATGGTTCATGAAGACAAACGTGAGAACGTAGGACTGTTTTCCTTCAAGAAAAGATGGCCGAGAGGAGATCTGGTAGAGGTATTCAAAATCATGGGGAGTCTGGACAGAGGAGCTAAGGAGAAACTGTTCCCACACATAAAAGGATCAATAATGAGACAACATAGAATTTAATTCGGAAAAGCAGCAATAGTGATATGAGGAAACATTTTCATGCAGTGAGTGAATAGGGTCTGGAATACACTGAGCAAGAGTGTGGTGGAGGCAGGTTTAATTGAAGCATTCGAAAGGGAACAATGCTGTTATTTGAAAAGAGAGAATTTGCAGCGTTGTGGGGAGGAGTTGAGGTCACGGAACTGGTGGAATTGTTCATTCGGCCAGCCGGTACAGACTCAATGGGTCGAAGGCCTCCTTCTGCTCTGTAATAATTCAGTGATTCTGCAAGGTTGCTCAGGCAGATTACATTGAACATTACATGCAAGAGGGAACAATTTTGAGTATGATATTGGGGTCACATGTTAATGATCTGTGATGCAAAGGACCAGCATGCAAAGCTATCTGGTGCAGGGGGCAGCGTCAATTAGCAAGAATATGTTTGTTGACATTGGACTGTTAAAGAACCAGCCTGTAAAGATTGTGCTCAAGTAAATTGTTATCAATATGACTTTTTAACCTGGTGGATAGGCTACAAAGAAAACTTGTACAGTGAAAATGAAGTGAAACTAACCCAAGTCCCAGTGGACCGTGGCTTCTGTCCCCTTTGTGGAGGAGAGAGAGCTGATGGTAGTGATTTGAACTAAGGGTCATCACACCTCAGATAAGGGATAAGCTTAAGAAGAAGGAGGGCCCTTCATGGTAATCTCAGCCAGTATGGGAATTGAACCCGCGCTGTTAACATCACAAACGAGCCATCTGAGATAACTGACCTCCCATACAGTAGAACTGCATTCAATCACTTCACAACTTCATGATTAAATGAGAGGGAGATGGAATACAAATACAGTTGAGAGATAAAAATCTGGAACCAAATGGTCCAGAATATTTTCTCACTAGCTATATTCATTGGTGAATCTTAGTGATAAAATCAGACATTTTTAAATATCATATATAGTATAACCAACTAATGTCCCAAACCACTGGAATTGGAGGAGATATTCACAGTTGGATGATTCAGGAAAAATGGGTCAGATCTAGTTTTAATGACAGTTTAGTTACCTGTCACTGGTAAATCTGAACAAGCAGACTTTACGCTCGATCGTTATTTCCTTCAAGTATACAGTCCAAGTAATACTGTCTTATCAGAACAAAAGAGGCAGAAATACCTCTTCCTGAATTGGCAACATCTAATGGCAGGATGTGACTGGTTAGAACCTTAGAACTGTCGATATTTCCAGGGCTGGAGGAGGGAATTCACCCTATCGTGTCGGTGTCAACTCTTTGTTGGAGCAATCTGAAATCACAGCTCTGCCCTGCTGTCTCAACAATTGCTTTGTATCTATTTCTGTGTCAAATATTTATTCAATTTTCCTTGAAAACATGCAATAGTCTCTACCTCAATCATCGCTTTCGGCAAATCATTCCATGCTCAATGAAACTCTTATGTAAAGACATTTTTTGTGACTTTTCTCAAGGACAAGTGGCAATTTTCAGTTGATGGCCTGTTGTCATAGACTCTCCAAACAGAAGAAATAGCCTTCCCTTATTTAATCTATAAAAGCTCACAGCCCTCATTAAATCTCCTTGTCATTTGTCACTATTGCTTCTGGAACAGACAGTATCTCAATTCTCTTCAGAACTATAGGCCCGCAACTTCCTGGAGGATTCGCAGCGCATATGGTCCACGTGACGACCCGGAAGTGTGGACGTTCAGGTTTGGACACTGAAACTGCGCGCCGTTTAAACTCACGGCCGGTATTTTTCTCCCTGCTTGAAGCTCTACACTGCTGAATGAAAAATCCAACTGCAGCACTAGATTGGGCAACTTACCCCGATATTTGGTGAGTTTTTACACCTTTTTATTTACATGGAATGTTTTCAGTCTAGCAGAGGCAGGAGACATTTCTTTGGTCGGTTAAAGACCATAAGACCATAAGACATAGGAGCGGAAGTAAGGCCATTCGGCCCATCAAGTCCACACCACCATTCAATCATGGCTGATTTCAACTCCATTTACCCGCTCTCTCTCCATAGCCCTTAATTCCTCGAGAAATCAAGAATTTATCAACTTCTGTCTTAAAGACACTCAATGTCCCGGCCTCCACCGCCCTCTGTGGCAATGAATTCCACAGACCCACCACTCTCTGGCTGAAGAAATTTCTCCTCATCTCTGTTCTAAAGTGACTCCCTTTTATTCTAAGGCAGTGCCCCCGGGTCCTAGTCTCCCCTGCTAATGGAAACAACTTCCCTACATCCACCCTATCTAAGCCATTCATTATCTTGTAAGTTTCTATTAGATCTCCCCTCAACCTCCTAAACTCCAATGAATATAATCCCAGGATCCTCAGACGTTCATCATATGTTAGGCCTACCAGTCCTGGGATCATCTGTGTGAATCTCCGCTGGACCCGCTCCAGTGCCAGTATATCCTTCCTGAGGTGTGGGGCCCAAAATTGCTCACAGTATTCTAAATGGGGCCTAACTAATGCTTTATAAAGCTTCAGAAGTACATCCCTGCTTTTATATTCCAAGCCTCTTGAGATAAATGACAACATTGCATTTGCTTTCTTAATTACGGACTCAACCTGCAAGTTTACCTTTAGAGAATCCTGGACTAGGACTCCCAAGTCCCTTTGCACTTCAGCATTATGAATTTTGTCACCGTTTAGAAAATAGTCCATGCCTCTATTCTTTTTTCCAAAGTGCAAGACCTCGCACTTGCCCACGTTGAATTTCATCAGCCATTTCTTGGACCACTCTCCTAAACTGTCTAAATCTT